>NW_028277762.1:672785-1009178 GCF_059751315.1 Micrasema longulum
TTATATTCTTGCAAATCTACTATGGTGAAGGTGTGTAGTGATATTTGCATGTTGGTGTAGTGTTGTTGTCCTGACGAAGAGACGGGTTACGTCTCGAAACCGGTGGACAGATAAGTCGGCGAGTGGTTTTATACAAATTTTATTAACATAATATTTAAATAAATATAACATTAGATCGAGTAATATCTCGTCTGGATATTTATGGTTCAAACATAAATTTAATTAATTTTTATGTTAGGTTTCGTGAATCCATTTTTATAAATATAAGACGAAAATAGCAAATTTTCTCATTTTTCTCTATTTAAAAGTCACGTGCACCTGAACATCGTAATAACTCTCTCCAACTACCCACCCATACACGGTCCCGGAACTCGTTTTTTATTGCAAACCGGTCCAAAAACAGGTGAAAAGTGTTTCAGAGATATGAGTCGGACCCGCGAAGATGTTTTTAGCATGAGATAAGATTTATCAGTGGAAATAAATTCCAAGTAACAGCTGCGCGCCGATTTAAAGGGCGAAAGGGTTTAAATTGAATTTTATGCAAAATTTATTGACGTCATAAGTGCCGTCATGGCGTCATGTGGCGGTGACGAAGTGAAATATCACAGGTTAAATAATAATTTACGATTTTAAGACCACAGATTATTTAAACCAGTTAGAGTATAACTCTACAACATGGACTCCTAACTACTACTGTCACCAAAATTCTATTGAAAGAGTTCAAAAAAAATCTTACGTTAGAATCAGTCATGAATGTTAAAATTACGATTTTTTTACTAAGAACATTAAGTTTGTTAAAACTAAACGATAGAAAAAAAATTCTAGACCTTTTAAATTTATTTAAATTGTAAATTCAATATGGGATTGCCCTGAACTATTATCTCTCATCAACTTCGGGGTGCCTGGAAGAATGACTAGACAGGTGCCACCGTTTTGTAGCAACAATTCACGGACAGTGTATACTTGTAATGCCGTTTTAAATAGACTTCATGAACTCCGCAAAAGTTAGTTGAATATTTTTCTTGCGGTCGAATAAAAACATACATTTTTATTTATTTTTTTATTTTTTTGCAAATTTAATTTAATATAAAGTTACATCATTTTTACAAAAAGTAACATGTAATAAAGCAAAATTAAAGAAACAAAAAACAGAAACTAAATACAACAGAAAAAAAAGAAGCATAATATAAAATATAAGTAATTTACACATTTATTTAAAAAATATATCGAAAGTATCAATAATTTGTTATATGCACGCAGTGATCCATTGAATACTGCATCGATACTCCAATTGCAGCTCATCTTTATCACTGTTACATAAATGGTAAGGTAATCAGTCTTACGCTTTAGATGCCAGTAGATATACAATGAAATATTGCATCTTAAAAATACCACTAAAACCAATATTTTACTTTCACCTTGCCAGAACATAGTATCTTAAGCATAGTAAACGAACACACCAACCACTGCGCTATGAGGCTGACTTATTTTAACTCAATTTTTTTTTTCTGGATTTTAACCTTAGAGTATTCATCGAGTCGAAAACAGTCGAAGTTCTATCATCTTTAGGATAGCAACTATTACCGATATTTTTTTTTACTATGGCTGTCTAAATTTGTTTATTGTTAATACCACGTCAATACTTATAATAATAATTAAGTTAATATTTATCTTAACATAGGCAGTCGTCGTTGGCGGGCACTCTTCTGACTTTTCCTTGCTTCCATCTGGTGTCCCTCAAGGTAGCCACTTAGGACCCCTTTTATTCAATGTATATGTTCATGATATAGGCGATTGTTTTAATAACTCTAAATACATTATGTATGCAGACGACATGAAGGTATACTTAAATATTGAAAATACTAATGACTGTCATAAAATGCAGGAGGACCTCACTAGACTGTCGGTTTATTGTATAAATAACAAACTATCGCTTAACCCTGAAAAATGCCTAAAAATAACATTCAAAAGAAAGACCCGTGCCATCGATTTTAATTACAAATTAAATAATACGAATATTAAATCTGTCGAAACAGTCCGTGATTTAGGTATCCTCTTAGATGAAAAATTAACTTTTAATCGTCACATCGATGGTATTACTGAAAAATCTTTTAGAACACTAGGATTTATACTACGCACAGGCAAACCGTTTCAAAATACCGATACTCTTAAAAAATTATATTTTTCTTATGTTCGTAGTTTACTAGAATTTTCTTCACCTGTCTGGTCTCCTTATTATAAAATTCATTCCTGCAAAATTGAAAGAATTCAAAAAATGTTTATAAAAAATTTAAACCGTAGATTACATCTCAATTTTCCAGATTATCGCCAAGCGTGCGTTTTTCATAATATCCAAACTCTCGCTGATAGACGAACCACAGCTGATATAGTGTTACTCACCAACATAATATCTGATAAAATAGATTCCCCCGAATTGGTTAACCGCATTCATCTTAAGGTACCACAGAGACAAACGCGTTATACACAACTTTTCCACATACCTAAATGCAGAACAAATTCGTCAAAAAACGCTACGATTAACCGTATTATGGATACGTATAACAGGAAATTTAACGAAATAGATATATTTACCAAAAATATTAAATTTATCAAAACTGCCATAGGTAATAAATTGTCTTTGTCCGCATCCTCCTCTCCGTTGCTCTCTATCCCTGAACATATATAAGTTTTATAGTGAGAAGATCATTTAATATAATTATGTATTCCCGTACTGCGGGCCAACTGTTTGTGACACCTGATTTTTATAATCCGAATCATTTCTATTAAACTTATATGTTATTCTTATTTATATATTATGTAGGTGCATATAATATGCATTTGTGTGTTCGTTTTGAATCAACGTTCGCGTATTGTCAATCCTTGTTTTATTGTTGTCATAATTTCGTATTTACTGCATTTTGTGATTACCTACTGTATTGTATAGGACTCGTCGCACATTATTCATTCGATGTGTATCAGTTAAATTTAAAAAATAAAATGCTTTTTTTTCTTCAGAATACGGTTTTGAAATTTAACATACTTAAAAAAAAAAAAAAACGATTTATATCATTTCGTCATTTGAATTTTAACAAAAAGGTTTCTAACTTTTTACTAAGCTCTTTATTGTACCATTTTTAATACAATTTACAAGTTTTAAGCAAATATATTATTTTCATACTTACGCACCCATACAAACGCACCCTCTCCCTCTTTCATTCCCACACGCACATGTATCCTCTCCCTCATTCATTCACGCATACACACATTCACATACACATGAATACAAACGTCACACAAATAAAATTACTAAACTTCTTTTCTTATATATTATGTGTCATTATATTTACAGTGGATTTTTTTAATTGGCTTTAGTATTGTTAAGATTTTTCTAATTATTTTGTTTATGTAATAGCTGTAAAAATCCCAAATAAAATGAAATAAAATAAAATAAAATAAATAAATAATCTCCATATCGCATTACATATTCTAATATCATATTTTTCTGAAATATTAATCCAATATCTATCCTCGTAACCCCATCCCTAAAAAGTGTAAATCTTGTAAATTCGTTCGAGCGCAGGTGTTTCCAAATATACATGTACATAAACGTGTAATAAAAACCTCTTAGCGGTTTACAATCTTACCGAGCCCTAGAAAATATGGAGGCTGTACTAAAATGCGTCAATTTGTATGCATTCCGTGCCCCTAATAACGATTGTCTGCTTCGTAATACGCTTTATGGCAAACCCTTAGCTCTGAATCCGCACGGGAATCCCGATTTCATATTGGATAGCATTCAAATATACATTATAAACAAGAGCTGATATTAAATAATATAAATAGAGGATAAAATTTACATTCTCAATAATTTCCGCATGTATATAACTTAATAAACATTTATTTTTTTTTTTAAATTATTAATTAATATTATTAATGACAGATGTTTTTTTTTCTACAACAATCTACGTTTATATAACTGTAACTCGCCAAAAAAGAAATTAAATCTTGTGCTTGGAAAGTGACCTACATTATAGTTATTTACCAATATAACGTTATATATTTTCGATCACGAGAAAAAAGAAAAAAAAATAAAATAAAAAGAAAAACACAAAATAATAATACAGTTATACTAATTCAAATAGAATGCTATTTTTACCTGAGTTCAAAAAAAAATATTTACTTTCAAATTATTTACTGATTTATTAATTTCAATAGTTTTTTGTTTTGGGAAATTATTGAAATTTATTATTACTTTGAAAAAAAAACTATTTTGACCACAAATTATGTAGGATTTGGTAATTTTGGTATCTGTGTTACTAATTCATTTCAAATTAGTTTATTTTTTTCTTCTTTGTAAATTTGTATGATAGAATTTATTTTGTAAAAAATGTTTGCCGTGTGAACTTTAAATAATTTATATGGAGAGACAGAAAAACATAATTAGAGCAAAAACAAAGGTCACTGATGTGGTTCACTGGGCTGCTAACCAGAAATAGAGCTGAGCTGGTCATATAGCAAGAACCGCAGACTCTAGATGGACCAAAAAAGTTCTAAAATGGCGACCCAGAACGGGTAGAAGAAGTGTCGGTAGGCCTCAGACAAGGTGGTCTGATGACATAAAACGAGTTGCAGGAAGTGGTTGGATGTGGTTGGCTCAGGTAAGGGAGATATGAAGACTAAAGGGGGAAACCTATGTTCACCGTTAAACAAGAGACGGCTGATAATGATGATGATGAATCATATCTTTTGGGATATTAAACTTGTAGTTACTGAGTCTTTGAAATCTTTTCTGTAACGATTCAAGAAATTTAATGTGTACTTTATAATACGGAGATCGTGTTTAGTACTGTACTTCAATTTACTATAAACAAATGTAATAAATAATTATAAGAGCTTGTAAACTATCAAAGTCTTTGGACAATTCTCAGTGCGAAACCTAGCATTCTCATTGCTTTATCTCTGACATTTGGAATTTGTATTTTTAAGGAAGTTCAGCTGTTTTTTAAATGTAACTTCTTAATCACGGATTATTTTTACTGGTTCTAACATTTCATTGCTTCAGTGTAATTGAAAAATATTTTATTTTTACCTGTGTTGAATCTTATTACTTAATTGGGTCCAACACACTTGTCACTACTGTGGTTGCGGCGCCGTTACGCATGTGTAAAGCGGAAAGCTTTCTGCAGCGAGCTTTGGTACAACACACTGCCGCGATCGGATGCAAAATAAATTGAAAAACGGCGCAGCAATTAATAAAGAATCTTGCGGTAAGTACACTAAGTCTGACTAAGGTGGCTGGCTAAAGAACACTGAGTAGGCAAGGTTATTGGTAGACAAGATTGTTGAAATTGTGATAATAATTTACACTAAATACTCGTATATACATAATACTCGTGTATGCATTACCAAATACGTTGTTTGTTTACACTAAATTAAAGTTAATTCTTCTTTTTTTTCTTCTGTTTTCTCTAGAACAGCGTCCTGTTTTTGCACAGAGCCTGTTCCTGGGATGCGGACGTCCAACTATCCCGCCATCTCTTTGGTGGTTTCCGGGGGATCAGCTGCCTACTGGTATTGCACCTGCCACCGTATTCACCACTCTTTCTGAATCTGCTCTCTCTGGAAACGTCTTCTTGATCTTTCCATTGCACAACATCTTCAACGGCACAGACCCTTCTTATTTTGGAATTTCTTACACTGTCTCAAATTGTCGATCCCGCAATGGGTCAGAGAGTTTTTCATTTCACTCGTTTTTAGAAGGCTTTTTTTTCTAGTAGGGTCAGCCCTTGTTTGAATACCGTATGTCATGATAGGTCTACCTTTGTACCTTGCTCTCCTTGCGTATGTTTGTTTCTCCATACAACATTTTTTAAGCATCCCGCCACTTACTTGGTTCACTTACTTCTTCATAGAGGTCGTTGCTGCTAGATATCTCAGCACCCAAGTACTTAAAGCTATTGTCTGGTAAAACGAATGCAAAATGAGGAAATCATACATTTTTCCATTTTAAAACGAATGTTTTTTTCTAATTGCGTAATAATAAAAAAAAAAACATAAATTATAAAAAAAAAAAATATTTTTCAAAGGTTTTTCTGGAAGAAATATACTTAAAAGTTTTATGTTACTAATATAATAAATATAAATACTTTAAGACAGGCAGATTACACCATTTTAAATTTAAACTAAACTTAGGTATTCGGGAATTTGCTGTAAAAATTTAAAGATTATAAGTTGAACATGAAAGTGACCGAAGACCAATTTGAATTTTTTGATTTCGAAAAGAAATACAAACATTTTAAATCACATACATTTTGGTGTCATTTTCTTTTATTTCTACGTTAAATTATGCCTTCGGTAAAACTTAAAAAAATAAGATTTTTATTTTTATTTTTAAATTGTTTTAAACTTCTACTGAATTTGTTATATAATTTATAGGTTAATTTTTAATTCGAAATCTTGGGTCAAAATTATTGTTTGCCTTTAAAAAAAAAAAGTATTAAACCAAATATGTTTAAGTATATTATATGTTTTGTAAAAGGCGTTTTTGTCTTATATGTTAATAAAATAATAAGAAAAAATAATTACAAATGATTGTGGATACATTACGATTTCAGTTTCAAAATCGTGACCTATGATTCATTTGCTTGCAAGTAAGAAATAATTTAAATATTAATTTAATACCAAACATAATTTTCATCATCATCTCCATCTATACCTGATGAGGCATACGTCACTCACTGCATTGGTAAAGTAAAATGCGGCTTATCTCGATCATACGTTTTAGAAGGTAAAGAGATCGGTCTAACTCTTCAGTTGCCAATTCAGAAACAATGAAATATTGCAGTGTAAACAAATATTTCATAGAAATTTCCCCAGAAATTTAACCCAGGACCTCATGCATGTTTCATAAATCTCCTGATGACTAAACTACGACACGGACATTATTTTGTTTTTCTAGATTTTTGCCTTAGAGAAGCCTGATTTGTAAACTCTCGTTCAGGATTCAGGTTCTATTTCACACAGATACATGTATTTTTCTCTTGCCCTTACATAAAAAAATATATAACAAAAGAAATCTTGTCTAAATTAAAGTTTTAACGAGCTTATTCTGATTAAAACATGAATCATTTATTAAAATAAATTTCTTAAACATTTTTTTTTAAAGAAAGAGAAAAACTTGAGTTCGTGTTATTTATTCAAATAATTTAATTTCCAGGCCATTTCCTGAAAGTCATAAATAATTTAAAAAATTAAACGTGATAAAAAAATGGAAATCGAGTTGTGGTAGAGTGCGATTTAAACTTAGGACCTTTGGCCCGCGAGTCAACAATACTTCCACGATTATGATTATTAAAAATAATCCTTATGGATTCAGGGCTCAATAGATAATATCTACCAGGTAGTCTACAAAAGATTTTATCTTCCATTCATATAGAAAATTCTGTTGGATAAATGGGTATGAAGTTTCAACCAGCGTAGCTCCCGGTCCTATTCATAGAACTTTGTAGGGTCGTTTGAAGATGTAATCACTTACCAGTCAATAGATCTGACCAACGAGATGCTGATGTTATTTCCAACATATTATGTCTGTTTATAGAAAAAAAATTCTCGATTTAAAAAAATCCATTCAGCTTAATTGGTTACGGTTTATAAATTTTCTTAGTTTTTTTAAACTAAAAAAAATATTTGGAGAAGGAAATTCAGCGGTAATTTTTTTATGGTTTTCCATTTTGTTTCAATATTCCTATGGTTAAACAAACGTTTTTACATTAAAATAAAGCTATTTCAAGTTCGGTGACATATTTGGTGAAGGGAAGTGACCAAAATTCAGGTATAAATAGTAAACAACCCTCACTGAATGAATGACGAATGAACTCCTGTCGAAGCTTTGATCAAGTTGAGAGAACAAATGAAGTCTGAGTGTCCCCTCCGTTTTTTTATAATTTACCACACACACGATTTGAGAACGTGCGGTTAATTTTATTTCACATCATATCATCGGGTTTCTGGCACAAATTGGTAGCTGTCACATTGTCAGTTTTGAAATTAGCACTTAAAATTGAAAAAACAGTTTGATAGAATACTACCTAATTATTTATATTTTTGATCGTATTTTATTAATGTGTTATAATTAATTTCAAAAATTTTATAATTTGTGGAAAACTCGTAGAGCATGTGCTGAATGTTAACTACAAGTATTTTTTCTTCAATTTATATCTCTAGATAAGTTAAGCTTGTTTTTGTTTAAACGCCTTATATCACGAACTTACAGATCAGATGTCTGAGGTTCAAACTTTCTCTACCCCAACTTAATCCTTACTTTCCTGTATAGCAAAGTGAGTTATTTACAACTCGTTGAAAAAAAACTCCCAAAACTAAAATATTTTTAGATTTTTTATTTTTAATCTTGAAGTAGGGCACACATAAACATATTCTTATGTGTGAAAGTTCAGTTTAAATTTGGACTTTTTTTTCCTAAATGTTTTTTCTCGTAAAATAATATTTTTTTACTGCCTTTTATAAGATGGAATTTCGTGATTTTTTTTCTAAATGTTAGTCTTGTTTTACCTTTTATCTGGTATTCGAATCATATTGATGCTACTGAATTTTAATTTATGCTAGTGTTTCGGTTTTTTTAAACATTTTTTAAAGCTCTGTTTTACAATATTTAATATTGTTAAACAGAGCTTTAAAACTAACGTAAATATTTAATCTTCAGATATAAAAAATAATTACTTTACCAGACTTACTGATAAAAGCAATAATTTCCAGCCAACCTAAATGCTTATTTCGATAAAATAAAAATAAAAATTTTGGATTTATAATTAACCAGTTTTTTTTGATAATGCTTTTTAATATGTTTTTTACTATGCTTTTTACTGTGTTTTTTGTTATGTTTATTTTATTTGTTTTTTGTTTGTATTGATTGCGTTTTTAATATTTTGAAAATCTTAGAACGATGTGAATAACCTTGGTAAGACGGTCATAGAAACTTTTTATAAATGTGTAATTTTATGTATATAATATTATAATAACTATTATTTTGTTTTTTTTTAACTACTATATTTTACTTTAATTTTGTTGTTATTAATACCATAATTTTGTATATTTTATTATGTGTGAATCTAAATTTGTATAATTTATATTTTAAAAATTACTTCTGATTATCCGTTTTGTATTGTATTCTTTGGAATTATTTATTACTTATACCTTTTTTTCTAGATTGTTATTCTATTGCATCTAATGTCATTATAATTAAATCCAATTTATTTTACTATGTATCTTTATTGTTAATTATAATGGCTTGACACGGGCAAAGCCTAAAAAGCCTTAATAATTTCATTGATATTTAAACTAGTGTAATTTGAATGTATAAATAAATTCAAAAAATTTAAAATATATACACATACATAAATAGATCAAAATAATTCCCTTTCAGCCCCTAATGGTACATAAAGCAAGCAATGTATCTTGATCATTTTTGTTTCAAGAAGGTAAGATAATCAGTCTTACGCTTCATGTACCAGTCCAGAGACTATGAAATATTATATAATAAAAATATCAGTTTAAACAAATATTTCATAACAACAAAGTCGGGAATCGAACTCGAGACCTCTCGCGTGGTAGGCAAACGTGCTGACCTTTACGGCTCGAGGCTCACAACAAAAAAATATCAGCTCGTGTTTGTACAATCCGTAGTATTATGTAATGAGTGCATGTCACTTAACAATATTTATATGGCATGGGCCATGCCTTGTTTTTAAACTTTTGTTTTTTAAATGTATGATTTAAAAAATATTGATAATTGCATTAAAAAAAACAGATAAACAAATCATTTAACAATATAATATTCCAACAATAATAACGTATGAATTGTTTTAACCAATAGTGTCTATTTTATTGTGAACGCTTTAATTTGGATAGGTAACTTAATTTATAGCAGATACGTAGCAAGTTTTGCATGAGTGAGCCACCACACACTTCACATTAACGTAATTTAGTAAACTAATTCCTCTAATTGCTTAACGTTGTTATTCGTGTCTAGATATAGGATCCAGACTAAGGCGTGTATCTATTTACTATCTACAGCGGTGTATGGACCAATATTCATGAGCATACGTACAACAATTAAATTAATTCGAACTAATTGACGAAATGTTTAATTTTTTATTTCAATAATTTATTTATTCAGTTATATTGAGTTTTTCTACTGACATTTCTTGATAGAACTGCATTTTAATTATAATAATAAAAATACTTGACCGACATCGTCAGACTGGTACGTGTACTGGTACACCAGTTTGACGATTTCGTCACGACAAAACTCGGTCACTGGTAAAAAAAATATAAAATAATGATAAATAAAAGTGTAATAAAACTATAAAGTATTTTTATTATTTTAATTATTCAATTATGTAACAATAATTAGATATCTCCACTATTGGTCTGAAATTAGTTGGAGTTAAAATTTTAAGAGCAATTAAATTGAAATAACTCACGTTATTTAAATGCTGTGCTATTTTATTACCTACACTTTAATAATACCCACTGAAAACTATTTATTTTTGCCTTTAACAGTATTAATTTTTCAAACGCATTGAATTATGTATCTATCTATTTTAAACCATTTTTTAAATTTTTCTTGTGTTCCTGTATGTACAAAGCATAATGGTATTTGATACTTACAAAAAAAAACAGAAATACCCATATAATATGAACTTGTTATACCATAAAACGCTTGAGTTGTCATGTAAAAGCCATCTGGCCGTATATAAATACTAAAAAAATAAAACGTATTTTTATCTAACGTATTATTTAGTTTTGTAAAATCAACGGCAATTTCTTTTACTTTACAGAGCAAAAAACAAAAAAGATACCAAAACTATCGATAAATTCAAAATAAGTCAGTAATTTACCGATTAATCGCAATGAAATTTCCACATGTTGTAACTTTTGGCAAAAGTGCTATAAAATAGAATAATAAATTATTCTTGCAATCTGGGAAAAGCACTAAAATAGTATTTATTGCCTATTACTCAAAACAAAAAAAAAATGCCGTCTTTCAGGATTATCTTAACAGGATTACATTACTTGTAAGATAGGTTTTAATTAAACCCATTACGTAAAAATGACCGTAAATCTAAGGAAGAATAACATAAATTTTTAAGTTTGTCCAAATGTTTGTAGACATAAGACTGGATTTCACCACCTAGGGAGTCATTAAGATTAACAAATTACAACAGATATGGAAAATACTTTCGAGAAAGGAATATAAAAGTCTAGCCATTTACCGGACTTACGACTTATCATTCGCTAGTTTAAGTTGCCATTTTGCACACTGTGTAACATTTATTACTTTGGCTATGTTTGAACATTTATATTTCTTCAATTCTTCCATCCGGTGATTTTGGTGAAATTAAAGAGCTGAAACCTTGATTCTTGTGAAGAGATTCGTTTGATTAAATCATTTCACCGCAGGCGTTGCCTAGTATGCGAAATTATTTAACGTTTGATAATAAGTCTGTTAAACAATGAAGAGTGGATGAGATGTCACGAAAAAAAGTATTTAGCCCATTTGGCTACTTTTAAAAAATATTTAATATTCAGTCGAATATTACGTATTATTCGGTCAAATACCGAATACCAAATCATGAAAGAAATGACGCCCATATAACTTAAAAAGAAAGTATCGTTTTTTTTTTGGGCTGAAATACTCGGGTTTTGATATATCATATCTAGATGAACTTTTTTTTAAATATGTAGGTACATCTAACAGCGTAAAATATTTAAAAATTAAATCTATCATCACTTAGTACCTACAACATTATATTATCATAATGTAAATGAAAAAATATTTCCTCGTAATATCCTGTTCAGAACATGCTTACAACTGAAACCCACCTCGGAGCAGCCTCTTTAAGGTATTTAGAGGCATATCAGCGAAGGTATCCGACTCATTTTTTATTCATGTACCCACCAAGGATCGTTAGGGAATCTCATTTTGACAGAGGTTAAAGGGTAATCCAGGTTTCCGCGCATGCTTCCTGCGGTAGAATGTAAAAAGTTTACCCTGTAGGCGACTAGTTGAGTTTCGCCGCAATTTGTAACGTGATAGTTTACTTGATGACCCCCTGTACATGTACGAGCATGAACATACATACATAATACATTATGTTCTATTAGATTGACTTCGCTAGACTACTTTTAGACAGAAAGTAGTTTAAAATGTTTGTAGTTTGCGACATTTGAAAGTTAATTTCAATGCTCTTACAAACTCCGTTTTAATCAATGTTAGTAAATATTTGTAAACGCCCACTTTCCGACTATGTTTTGTAAATCAGTTGCGAGAAGCACTCGTCTCTTCATCAGGACACTAATGTGCCAATCCCATTAAACACATATATTTCAACATATTACAACATAGGTTAAGACCATTTTAGAGAAGGTTATATGGAAGTCTAGGCAACTTCAAGGCTTATGACCTGTCATTGGCTGGTTTAAGTGCCCACTTTACACACTGTGTAACATTCACCATTCTGAAGAATTATTTATTTATTTAAACGCCTTATACGCTTTAACATGTTTCACATACATATGTACAAATAAAGACAGACATGTATTTTACACAGAGATAGCAAAAAATATAAATGATTTTTAGGAGAAAAAAAAAATATTTAAAAAATCATCTTTACATATTAGTTTAAAATATCTGGGTAAACTTAACATATACTTCATACATTCATTGCAGTGGAAAGAACAGAAATGCATTTTCAAATATGAAGACAGAAATGTATTTTACACAAAAAAGTAGCAAAAAGTAAAAATGAATTAAGAAGAGTAAGAAAAAAAAAAACAATAATAATTATCATAATTACATATTATAAAAATATATATGGGTATGTATAATAACACATACATATATTGCAGTGGAAAGAACAGGAGTGCATTTTTTCATATAGGTTATATTAAAATAATATTAAATTTAGAAGAGGTTAGAAAAATACTAATTTAATTTAATAGATGTTCAAATATGGGCAGAATGGTGAATGTTACACAGTGTGTAAAGAGGCCACTTAAGCCACTGGTTTAAACCAGCCATTGACAAGTCATAAGCCCTGTAGATGCCTAGACTTCTAGATTACCTTCTCTTAAATGTTCTTCATCTCTTTTTCATTATGTAAATATAGTAGTATTGAAAAAAAAAACAAAATAATAGTATCGTTGAAATCAATAGAAAAATAATATATAAATAAAAATATATATGAAATGATTATTGAGATATGGTTGATTTGGTGTTCATTTTGTAGAACTCAATATTTTAACTTATAAGATAAGAAATCAAACACAGATTTGAGTCTACTGATGTTTATACGCTAAGAGTCTACTGAACACTTCATTTAATTATACAAATATATTAACAAAAATTTCTTGACAATTGTTTTGCCTTGTTAGGGCATTTTCAAACAAATGTAAAGAGTACATGGAATGAATGTCTTTATATAGTTATATAATTCAAGGTTCTTAAGTAAAACATAATCTTATGAACTATAGGATGTAAATTAATCATATTTGTGTAACTATATAAGGACATTCAATCCGTCTAATCTTCACATTCGTTTGAAAATACCCTAACAAGGCGAAACAATTGTCACGATTTTTTATTTATTTAATTATTTATTTATTTAACTTTTTGTACTTAATGTTATTTGTACATTGGTGGGCTTATTGCTAAATGGCAATATCTTCCAACCAACCAATAAAATAAAAGTTTTATTTTTATAATTCAAGTTACAGAACATATTCAATAGAAAAAAAAAGATTAAAAAGTTAAAAATATATAAAAATAGAAATAAACGTATTTGTTTATAAATTACCTTAAATCAAAACTATTACTCAATGGGAAAAAGGAAAAAAGCGGAAAGAGGAAAAAGGAAAGAGGAGAAATTAAGGAAGAGAAAGGAGTTGTTTCTTCAGACGTGATTTAAACAGAGATAATGTGGTAACATCTTTGATGGTGGATGGGAGATGATTCCACAGTCGAGCCGCATGGACACTATATGAGTTAGAGAAGAAAGAGGAATTGTGTATGGGTATTAAGAGAGTGCTTTGAGAATGAGAACGAAGAGGTAAACCATGAACTAAAAAGCGTTGAAATTTTTCACACAGGTATATAGGAGCGTTAGGACTATGAAGTACATTGAACAGAAGTGAGAGGGAGTGATAGTCTCTCCGCTGTCTAATTTTGAGCCATTTCAGTTGCCTACGATAATCAGAAATGTGATCATATTTCCTAAGACCAAAAATGTACCTTATGCATGTATTCTGAAGTCGTTCAAGTTTATCGAGTTGCTCACAGCTTAAATCAGTCATGGAAACATCAGCGTAATCTAGAATGGGTAGTAGTAATGCTTGTACAAGAGTGCATTTAGTATTAATGGGTAAGAATTTTAGCAACCTTCTAAGTGAGTGTAGACTGAAAAATATTTTGCGGCTTAATTCATTAGTATGAGCTCGCCAGCAGAGATGTTCATCCATTAGTACTCCTAGATTTTTTACGATTTTGTATGTTTGTAAAAATAAAATCAAGTGTTCAGTAGACTCATGTCAGTGATGAATATCTTATATTATAGGTTTTATAGTAAATCTTTATCTACAATACTACTCATAAACTTTAGTACCGATTAAATCATTTTATTTAATATTTTTTTGTTGAAATCAAGCTCATAACAGTTCGGTATTTATTTATTTAAACGCCCTAGTGGGCTTTTACATTATAAAAGATACACGGATATAGGAAATATAAACTATTAACTACATAGTGATAGAAAGCATAAAATAAATTAATACAGTCATACAAATTCAATGAAAAGTAATTAAAATAAATAAAACCATAAAAACAATAGAGACTCGATCACAAAATGGCTGATGAACCAATAAATAAAATTATTATATCGTTAGTAAAAGTAGTTCTTTAAATTTGGATATTGAACAACAAAAGATAACTGAATGTACTAATAACTACTAGATTTGTTTATATAAAATAACATTTTGTTAGTTTGATGGGTCCGAGTTAAATGGACATTAAATGTTATGAGATTCGTTAAATCAAGGTCGTCCAAGCTGCCATTTAAAATTTCATACAAAACCATCAAATCACTAATTGTCCGTCTACTAGATATTTTTTTTAATTACTTTTACACATAAATAATAATTATCAATTTATTCAAGAGGAATCGATAGTTTAAAATTTATATATCTTAAAAATTTACGTTGAACTTTTTCTAATGTATATTGGTGAGACATATAAAATAAAAATATTGAAATTATTTTATTCATTTTTTAAGTTTTTTTTATTGATTCGAAAATTCTTTTTTTTTCAAAAACAAGAGACATATAAAATCTTTCAACACTAGAAAGTTAAAAATACTAATTATATTCGAGGTACGAGGAGTGATCGTAATAACATTCATATGGGAAATTTTTATATCGAACTATATAGGTATGTACATCTGTGTGAGTACAATGTCTGCCTCAACTTAAGCTGCGTTACCTATATTTACAAGTAAATTAATTATTTTGTTCTTATTGTTACTTTACTTTGGTTCCTGGTCTTCGGAGCGTTAATGTTCCTCCATTCATACATCTTCCTCCCCCTTTCGAAGAAAAGTGTCCCCAATATCTTACTTTTATTCGTTCCCTTTATTTCTACATTCCCAATTGCGACATATTGAATCGGGAATAGATGAGAAAAGTTTTCCCGCTCGCCACATGTGTCCGGACATTACACGAACTACTACCGACCAATCAGAACGGGTCTTGACGACACAACGACATACCTTCATAAACAGACGGATCTACGTGATAGCAGTTAAATTGTCAATTGATTTAAAATTGGTAATAACTGAAGATCGCTATTTTCGTTCGCGTAGTATGACATATCTTCGTCTTTATCAACTGCTATAGTAAACTTTTTTACGTTCGATTTCAAATAGACAAATAACATAAATATTTAAGCAACATATTGTATATTTATGTAGTTTGCGAAATAATTCTACATTATAATACGCAGAATATTAAATGCAATGTTACTTGGGGCATAGCATTATTAATGGCTTTATATACTTGTATTATATTTATTGATATAATAAAACGGATTTGTACTAAAAAAATAAATTAAAGTTCAGAATAGGGTAACGGGACTTTTGACTGATCTATTACATGTTTTTAAACTATTTTTATTTTGTAAAAGGAATAAACCACTAAGACTCTATCTTAGAAGCTGGTCAGTAGGTGGAAAAGAGAATATATGAATGAATATATAAAATACACCGCAACACCTAGACTAATTCAGAAAAAAAAATCTTCGATTTTGTTCTTGTAGCTGGGAGGAATTGAACCCGCAACGCCAGTTTCAAAGTTTGCCTTTTAACCAACTAAGCTACTGCGTCTGTTAAAAATCTTCGTTAAAAATATAAATAACATTAAAATTAACAAGTTTTTCCCAAGAAACTTTAGAAATATTGCATTAATTTGTTTTATATCTAGATACAACAAATAGATTATGTAGATATTTAAAGAACATGGTATTAAAAGTAAGAAAAAAAATATTAATATATGCATTGATATTTTTTATTCGACTACATGTTTTCGGTATTTTTAAAAAAATATTCTCTTATTTTCAAGGTTTTTGTCGGTACTTAATCAAAAAAATTAGCAGCGAGACAAATATAAAGTTGGAAACATTTTTAGATTTATAAATCCTTAATTTTGTGGAAAAGTTAGACAGAATAAAAAGTCTAACTTGTGTAGGTCTAAAAGTTTGTTCTCCGCAAACTTCTCTTATCTCCTCTTTCTAAATACTTAATATCGATCCCAAGCAAAAGTTCTGTTAAGAAAATGAAGAGAAGTTTTGTCCTGCCATTCTACCTGTTCAAAAGGGGTCGTAATCAGCATCTAATTTATATATAATTAGGTACCAAGTAGATAAGGCGCCCTTCATGCTGCCTGCAAAGTTTCTTCCATACAGCCTTCAGGTCGACTCCGTGTTAAAAGGACTGTATTAAGAGGCAAATTTTACTTGCGAAAATTTTCAATTAATTGTTGATAAATTCAGCGGGTAAAATTTAAGATGTTTCCGGGGATGAACGAGTGTTTTTCCCTAATTGTCGACTGCTTTGAACATTTGAGTGTTTTACTGATGAATCTTAAAAATGTTTTACTCCTATAAAATTAATTTTAGTAATCTCACTACGCCGTGATGATTTGAAACGTAGTAATTTATCGTTATTTTAATGTGTCATTGTGTCCTAATTAGTCCGTTTTGTTGCAAATTGTTGGATGCGTTGAGCTTTTATTTCATCCTGAGTTTTAATTAAAAATAAAATTATACAATAATGTTAATTTTATTTGATATTTCTTAGTAATAAAACAAGTTTAAACAATTTTTTTTTCAAAAACTTTCTCACTTTCGTGTCGCCATATAGTTGCCGTTCGATAAATTCATGTTTATGGGCTAATATTGATTTCCACAAATAGTGGGTTTACGTTTCAGCAAAACGAAAATAAGTCAATCCTGACAGTTAGACGACGGACTAAGAATTAACAATAACTTACTGCATATACTGATGTTAACCATACAGAAATTTAATTCTGAAGTGAGACACGAACCTTTCGGCAATAACACAAAACTTTAATATATATTTATAGTGGTAAACCTTAAAAGATTTCTCAACAATAGATAAATTGAATCATGATCTAAATAATGTATCACCATGGCTAAAAATCAATGAATCAAAATTAAATATAAACAAAACAAAATATATGAACATAGAAAATTAAATATACAATATAAAAAACTGAATGAATTTAGTGGAATTCAATATATGGGTGTAAAAGTGGATTTGAAACTTATATTTCATCAAAATACTAATACGGCAACAAAAAATCCTAAAAATATATGTATTTTGGGAAAAATAAGAATATTTGTTAAAAAGGATTCATGCAACATTATTTATAACATAATTATTGAACCACACATTAACTACTGAAGTAGCATATTACTTTTGTAAAACCCATAAAATTTAAACAAACTAATCATATTACAAAATAAAGCTTAAAGCATCATTTTGAAAAAAAAACTCATACATACGTGTAAATTCGATGTTACATTAATTAAAAATACTTACCTCTAAGTAAATATTATTTAACAATATAATGATATTTGTGTATAGTATTTTTTTTTTAAACACAGAATTTCTGAAAAAATGACTATATACATAAACATTATCACAATACCAGAAAAGGTAAGAATTAGACCTTCATTAAGAAAAAAGGCGAAGTCACCGAATTCAATCTTATATAAGGATGTAATAAAATATTACAAAATGGAAAAAAAAATATGAAGAAAAAATAACAAAATTCAAATAGATAGTTAAGAAATATGTGTTAAACAACTTACAAATGGAATATTTAGATTGTTATTTTTAAAGAACATTTAAGAATATGTTCATGTGTGCCCTATTTCAAGATTCAAAATAAATAAAAAATATGCAATACATAAATTAAATATTATCTTACTCGATTGAAATCAATCAAGCTTTTATTTTATTGATAAGAATATTAACATCTCCAAAAATATGAATATTTTTTTAAGCAATGGCAATACCTCAGTGTCGTACCAGAACCTTTAAATTGGAAATTTCACATTTATTATTTTTTATTTATTTATTTATGCTTTACTAAGTGAGTTCAAAATATTTTAAAATTTAATATAAACTTTTAATATCATTACATTTTTATATAAAAATTTCTCAAGAACATATATTTTCAAATTAATTTGAAATATTTCGATGCTTCTTATTTCTTTAATTTCTTTAGCTAACTCATTGTACAGCATCAATTCCTTATACAATGAGTTTTGAGACTCTAAGAGCTACATGTGTTTACTAGAAATATTTCCGTGCAAATAAAACAATGAATAAATAATACAATGTGTGAAGCACGATCGAGCGACGTGCGTCAATCACGTTTATCTCGTGTTTGACATAAGTCATATCCCGTTACTATCTGGAAAAGTGAGTCTATCGGTGTCTTCATATTTTGTGTGACGTTTTATTTCTCGCGATATATTCGTATCAATACTTTGACAGATCTGACAGCCCCTAACTGTTACGTCTATTTTGATCCTTTAATTTTCTTTATCACAAAGAGGGAATCAAGCGGGTTAATATTTTTGTTCAAATTTAGAAAATAATACTAAATATTTAACTTCATATTGTTTATTTGTGAAAATCACTAGTTGAAATAAATTTCATTTCATGTATTAACATATTTATTTTGCAACCTTAACCTTCAACGTCTCAGAGCACACATTATGTAGTCTTCCGGCTTTTCTTTCTATACTGTAAATGATTTTTTCGGACTGGCAATACTTTTGACTTCTATGTTCTATTAACCTCTATAGCCAGGAAAACATGAATAATATGATAAAAGTGGTTGAAAAAAGGATTTAAAACGTTTAAAATATGTTTTTATCCAGCAGTGGTGAGAAAAAGGCTGAAGAAGAAATACTTTTAAACTATCCTTGTGTTTTTTTTATAGCAGAAGCAGCACATGGCGTTCTTTTGGCAGTTTTTTATTGTTTTTAACTATTTTTGTCATAAATCTTCGAGTGTTAATTATTAAAAATGGCGTCTTGTTACGTAAATTTAACGCTTATTCAAATCTATGTGTTTTATATGAGATAACACTGTTTGAAATTATTTTAGTACATAGATAAACCTATGAAAGATATTTTTTTATGAAACTGGCTCCCATAACACGCCTTTTAAACCTATTTTTTTGCAAAATAGAGAGAAAATATATCAAAAGGGAATATGAGTGGGTTAAATGCAAAATTACCGCTGTGCATGATCAATATTTATGGGAAGATCAACAAATCCAGTAGGCAAATGAGTGTTTCTTTTACGTTAAATGTTTTTCTTCAAAATGCAATTTGCACAATGGTAAGCTAATTGCTAAACGGCAATTCCTTACAACCAATGAAATAAAAGTGTTATTTTTATAATCGCTGCTTTAAAACTTCAATAGAAAATAAAATAAGAAACGTAAAATACTAAAACATAAATAAGAGTATTTGTATATAAATGATCTTAATTCAATACTAGTACACAATGCGAAAAGGGAATATAAATTAATGAAGAAATGAGAACAGATTGACCAAAAAAAAGTTAATGTTTCTTCAAATGCGATTAAAACAAATAACCGTAAAAACATATTTGATAGTGGATGGGAAATTATTCCACAGTTATGCAGCATGTTTAACGTATGTTATTATGTTTAGCATACTTTTTTGTTGAAATGAAACGAAGAATGATTCTTTTAAATGAACCAAATTTCTTTACACCTCATGTTATTATTTAACTGCATTTAAAATGGACCAACAATATTGATTTAGAATTGTAATATAACTAGTAATATCAGCTTCGGAAAATATTCAACTTGAATCGTATGTCCAATTCGCTTTTCGTTCGGAATCTTTCCCTTATTTTAGTTGAGGTCATTTCTCACAAACAATGATTTCAAAGGGAAACTCAATCGCATTATAACGAATCCTGTAGCGAAAAATCAACAAATCGAGAGAAAAATAAAGTTTTCTGTTATATATTTTTGCCGGCACAATTCAATCTTGCCCAGAGTTGGTCGACTGGAAAATTCCCCACGCGATCTTATCATTTTCTACTTGACTCTCCATCTCTCTTCTATTATCTTCTATCACTCCATTTTCCAGTGCTCTCGACAGAGAAAGAGAAGGACAAGTGAGGAAGAAATTGTGAGAAAATCCATTCGGGGGTAAAAAGAAAATGGGGCTTCTCTATCTCTCTTGCCCCGTCCAATTACGCGCAATATTTTCCACGTTGTTTAAGCAACTTTTAAGCGTCGTTCTGAATTTTCAGTGGAGGGCGTAGAAAATTGTAGCTCTTTTCTCTCTAGGTGCTTGCGAATTAATATTTTAGTAGTCTTGAAGGGATTCATGCGTCTCAGCGCGCGTTTAATAATAATCTCAGTTTGCTTTGCGTTTTAAATTCCGCTATGCACGAGATTCGTATCGTTCATGTGATAACAACGGCGCATTTCTCAAGCCGTATTTCTTGATGTACATGAAATTATTACTGTAAATGTAATTAGATTATTTTATTTACGTTTTACTCTTTTGTGGTATCTTATATGTGACCACGTTTCATTATTTTGAACAAATGAACTATCATTTATGAGAAGGTAATATAGAAGTCTGTTAATATATATATGAATATATACATAATAGAAGTATGTTAATATAAACAGCTCCCCAGAGAGTCGAATCCAGTCCTTGTCTACAAAAATTTGGACAAACTCAAAATATTGTAAATTAACTTTCATTGATAATGTTTTAAGTATGTCAAAATATTTTGGCTGAATTTCGAAAAAAGATAAAGATCAACATTTATTTCAACAGAGAGGAAAAAGATTTTCAAGACTGGAATATGAAAGTCTAGGCATTTACAAAACTTATAATTGGCTGGTTAAAGTGGTCACTTTATGGACTGCATAATTTTTACCAGTCAATGCTTAATTCGGCAAAGCACCAATAGTATTTATCTTATAAATGCATTAGTATATAATGTCTTAATAATGCAGTAAAATGATTGACCTCTTCATCTATTTTTGTAATACTAAAGTGTTAAATTAGTAAGTTTATTGTTTATTATTTAGTAATTTGAAAAGACAACATTATTATCTATACCGTATACTTATCTCAAAAATGTATTTTTTTACTTAGTACACTAAAATTCTCGTTTTGCGATGTATATGAACATATGTGCATGTTTGTTTGTGAATACATTACAAGTGCCCCGACTCAAAATTGGTTTTCTAGTGAGTCGAGGTAAGTTCACAGGCATGAGTTGTCCTGGTTGTATCACAAAAACTGTGTCTCTATATAGTCTATATTCTAAATGTGTTAATAAATAATAAGTCAACTATTACATCTTCAAACAGACAGATAATTTTTTTTGTTATTATCTTTGTTTTAATATATTTGTTTTGTTATTGAATACACCTATTTTCGTACGCACTATGGATTTATACTCAGATTAATAATGCGCCAAGCTATAGAGGAGCCGAAACGTAGAAAAACCATTCTATGACTATTGGGTATTAAGTTAGCCACAGTTCGCAGCAAACAATGGGTGTACTATGGTCGAGAATTGCCGAATGGATATTAATTTGCATTGTAAATACTTTTAAATATGTACCAGAGTATTTATTATTGCAGGGTTATTCCAATTTATTTTTATATAATTCGCATATATTTATTTTTTTAATATACATGTGTGTTTAATTTTTATATATTTATTCATTTTATTTATTTTATTTATTTTATTTATTTTATTCATTTTATTCATTTTATTCATTTTATACATTTTATTCAGTTTTTCATTTTATTCATTTTATTCATTTTACTCATTTTATTAATTTTATTAATTTTATTAATTTTATTAATTTTATTCATTTTATTCATTTTGTTAATCTTATTCATCTTATTCATCTTATTCATCTTATTCATTTCATTCATTTCGTTCATTTCGTTCATTTCGTTCATTTCGTTCATTTTGTTCATTTCGTTCATTTCGTTCATTTCGTTCATTTCGTTCATTTCGTTCATTTCGTTCATTTCGTTCATTTCGTTCATTTCGTTCATTTTGTTCATTTCGTTCATTTCGTTCATTTCGTTCATTTCGTTCATTTCGTTCATTTCGTTCATTTCGTTCATTTCGTTCATTTCGTTCATTTCGTTCATTTTGTTCATTTTGTTTATTTTGTTCATTTTATTCATAATATACTTATGTTATATTTAAATACATAAATCTCAACTCCATGGAACCAAAGTCTTGTATTGAGTTTATTTGTTTGTCCGTTACATCTCTGAAACGGCAAGTCGTAGCGGCCTGAAATTTAGAAAAGCCATTTAAGATGCGATTTCAAAGTTGACGTTGCTATTTTCAAGTAAAATTTGAATCGACCTCTACTCGATACAAACTCAAACTTTATATAAATGCCTAGTGCGGCCCCGACATATTGCCTATAATCAACTGTCATTATCAACAGTAAACATACTTTGATTCACAAATTTATCCCCTTAATTGAGAAAAAATAATATTGATATAAAGAAAGTTTTTAATCAACATAATACACGTGTCGTGACGATAAATGGCAAAAATCAATATTAATCATAGGAAAATACTCGAAATCAATTACCTGTGAAAACTGACTCCTTTGACGCTCCTACTGCTGTAACCTAACATATTGCAAGTCACCATAGTCGATTTTTATTTATTACAACGTAAATATCCAAGTTATTTACAAACAAAGCCAAGCACAGCGACAAAAACACCCCATAGAACCGTTATGTGTATGTTGTCAAATAAAACAAAATGGCCGCCAATTGGTGGCTAACAACATCGCTTGCGTTCTATGAAACATAGTGTTAGGGCTTCTTTATAGGTTGACGCATTATAACTCTGAGGATTTATATCATTAACAAGAATAACACATGAGGAAAAAACTTGTATCGACCACATTTTTGCTAAAACCATAAACCCCACTGTATTTGCTGTGCTTTGCGCCCCTATTACTGATCATTACACCACTGCAGTTGGTATTAAAACCGCAGTTTACCACCCAACAAAGTCGATAACTCATCAAACTACCATTTTTTTTTAATTATCGTATTTTTGTATATTATTAAATTTTGTGTGAATTTTTTTAAGACATCTATATAAATAAATATGCTTTATTTTATATTTTTAAAATAAATAAATGCCATCTTCCTCAGAACAGGTATTTACTATATCTAGTGTGAATAGACAGTGCCTTATATGTTTGCTTATATTTTAATTTTGCTTATTTTTTTTTTTTTAACCTTTACTGTTTTTCAATCAAAATATAAACAATTTTAATTATGAACGACTCGGTAAATTGATTCAGCCGGATGAATCTCACCCAAGTGATAGAGGTTTCAGCTCTTTTACTTTACAAAAGTTAACAGATGTAAAAGTTGAGGAAATGTTGATGTTCAAACATAGGCAAAATGGTGAATGTTACACAATGTGTAAAGTGGCCACTCCAACCAGCCAATGACAGATCATTAGCCCTGTAAACGCCTAGACTAAAATATTCCCTTATCAGAAATGTTTTTCCTCTGTGTTGCAACAAATTTAAGTACGAATCCCTATCGCTAGGGAGAGGGTCCAGCCAGTCTGCAAGCATTTGGACATACTTAAAATATAGAATATAATAAAACTTTTCTTATAATAAACGCCGATTTTTGGCACTGAACTGAACTAAATCCGTTGATATAAAAAAAAATATATATTTTCAACAACATTTTGGACTCAAGATAAAAATATCTTCTTAGTAGCGAGTACAAAAATACACCAATTTATTGGGTATATGATCTATCCAAAAAATATTTTTACACTCAGTGTGTAAAAACCCATATATAATTCCATAGAAGTGTATTATTTTTCTAATATCTCAGCACCCTTATGTCGAAGTTTACTGGAACATTCTCCTTAAGTTATGCATTGGTTCCACGGATCAATATTGGCTCTGAAGGAGAGAAGCAGCAATAAGTCACCGTAGTATGTGATAGAGCAATCACTCCCACCAGCAGCTCGATAGCCGCGCGATCCATCAAAGTGTCCAGCCTTATCTGATCCAACTAACCCGATGGAAGTCCATTCGTATCGGGTGCAATTGCAAATTAAACTTGAACGAGTCAACATTTTCAGACTGTGATTTAAGTGTTTCGATCGATTGTACAATGTGATACATTTAAAAATAGACCAACAAATAATTAAGAATGGTGAGTATGTTTTTTTTTCGTGCGGATGAACAGTACAGTTCTATATGTGAAATAAAACAAGAACTTGGGCCAGCGTTTTCGACTTGATGGCTACTCTCAGATAGAAATCCTGAAAAGGGGAATCAAGATAAGTCTACCTCGTAGTAGAGTGGTCGGTGTTTATGCTTCAATAGTCCCGGGTCGATTTCTGGTAATACCGTGTACACTATTACACCAGCGGGTATGATGATGAAACAATAATGACAATATTCGACAATTTTCAATTTATTGTATTGATTGATTTGGTGTTTATTTTGTAGAACTTCATATTTAAACTTATAACATTAGAGATTTCTTTAGTTTGATTAAACACTGATTTGAGTTTATTAAACACTTTGTTTTATTTTTACAAATATAAAAAATATAAAACGAAAATTTCGTGACAATTATTTTGCCTTCTTAGGGTATTTTCAAACGAATGTGAAGATTAGATGGATTGAATATCCTTATAAAGTTATATAATTCTAAATACTTAAGAAGAAAATAAAAATAATCTTATGGACTAAAGCATGTACATTAATCATAATTAAGGGAAAAACCACAAGTTAAGGGCAAGGCTAAGTGTTTAATAGGTCAGGGGAAATTTAGGTATTTATATTTGAATTTCGGAAAAAATATAACAAAATAAGTATTCATTAATTCGTTTGAAAATGCCCTAACAAGGCGAAACAATTGTCACGAATTTTGAAAAAAAATAATTTTTTAATTAAAAAAAAAAAAAAAAGTGTTCAGTAGACTCAAATCAGTGTTTAATTTTTAATATTATAATTTGAAATTAATTTATTCTACCAAAATAACACGAAAAATAACAAAATATTCAAGCCGTTATATTGGGCCAACATATTGAACCAGGAACTTTTAAGCAATGTTTCGACGTTATTCAAGTATAATACTCTTCAATAGCAAAAGTATTTGCCTCTTAAACATGATTTTACTGATGTGACAGATATCGATCTCAAAATTGATAATGTTCAGCTGCCTGACTGCTCTTCTAATCGGCATAACCAGAGGCAGGTTGGTTCTGGAAGCCGAGAGATAGATTATCAAGAGCTAATTGATACTCTCTAAACTGGCTGAGTTCTCGGTGAAACCGAGAATCAGTGTAAAAAAATGGGTCAGTGTAAACGTAATCCTCCTAAGTAGTAGTTTGCAAATTTATTAGTTATCCATAATAACAATAAGTTTTATTCAAACCTTATTTTATTTTATAAATGTCTTATTATACCGTCTAATCTTACCATTTAAATTTTGTTTGGTCGATTTTTATTTCTGGACTATTTTTTTTTCTTTTTTTGAAATTCCTACAGCTCACATAATATGTATGTTTATGCAATAATTTTTTAATTTTTTTTTTTATAAATTATTATTTAATCATGAACGTGCTTCCATTTTTCATTATGCTGTATCCCAACTTAACAGAGGGTACTTGGTCTCATAAAGTTTGGGATACGTTATTATTATATTTTTTGTAATACGTATGTATTAGCATAAAATAAATCAATTTAAAAAAAAAAACGTGCTTTGTCATCGCATGCTACGGATTTAAAGAACAAGTGGTATTTAAGTTTTTTTCCAAAACATCACTTCACTCTTACAGTTCCGCACCTCTGCTGGGAGAGCATTCAATGTCGTGGGGCCTGCGACTGCAAATGCGCGTTTGCCGAATTAAGTGCACTGTTTGCGTCGAGGTATAACAATTTTTCATCTCATCGTAGGTGTAGCTGATGTAAGCTTGTTACAAACTGATGGTTGTGATTTATTCATGTGTTTGTGTCAATGACTTTTGGTCCCATGGAGTTGGAACTTATGTCTCAAATAATGTGCAATATACTAATGTATGTAAATCAATAAATCATGCCTTAGAGGAATGCAGTGGGATAGAGCTACGGATAACTACCACATTCCCTCATGTAGAGATGCCTCAGAATTTGTTTCTGAACCCTCTCTAACATTAGGAAATATCTTGTCTCGTACGGACTCCATATCAACAAAGCACTCTTTAGCCTGTTCCAAACGTACGAATTGTACAGTATTCTGAGTGTAAAAAAATCATTGAAAACCCTGCCAGCTTGGAGTTATACAATCCAAAATCTTTAGTCCAAGGTCACGTGTTCTTTCGATGTATGCACAAAAAGTCTATTTTCTTTCATAGATGACCCCAATATCCTTGATTGTCGAATCACGCATAGTTGTCATCCATTGTGTACCTGTGATATACAGTCTTCAATGCTCTAGTTAAAGATAAAATTACGCATTTTAAAATATCGAAATAGAGTTTGTTGATAGTACTCCAGTCTAGAATGTTGGTTTTATCGGACTCTGGGCGCAAGCAGTCAACTGGGTTTTTTATATCAAGGAATAATTTCAAGTCATCGGCAAATAAAAGAAATCTCGAGAAGTTTATGCCTTTCGCCATATCATTTATAAAGATAGTAAAAAAGAGTAAACCGTGAATTTATTTTTGTGGTACTGTGGAATAAACTGAGAATAAATATATATGAATGTAAATATGTAAATGAACTCATTGAGTTGATTGTATATCTTAATGAAACCCTGACGAAAATGATTTATTTTACGTAAAATTGCGATTTTTTATATAATTGAAAGACAAGTTATACTTTTTTCTACAAGTTTGGAATATCCAATGACCAATTTTATCGCTTTCGCGACATCTTCGAGAATGATATTTTTATTAAGAAATTTAATGTATTTATACAAAACAGAGATAAGCTATAAGTATATTGATTTTTTAAATTAAGATACCAGTATCGAAAATGTCGCGAAAGTGATGAAACCGGTCACTGGATATTCCAAATTTGTGGAGTATTGTATCATTCGTTTTTTATTTCTATAACAAATTACAATGAACTTCCATCAAGAATTTTCACTTACAAACTTAAATGAAACTGTAATATTGACTTTCTTGCATATCTTTTCTTTCTTACCTGCTGATTAGCCTCTTCAATAGAGGCTTAGCTGGTAATTCCTTTATTTTATTTTTTTATTATAAAAAACAAATTACAACAGAGATGTAGAACACTTAAGAGATGGGAATATGGAAGTCTAGGCATTTATTTCTCTGATGTAACTTGTTAATCTTAATGACTACCTGGGGAGTAAAATCCAATCTTTTTTCTACAAAAATGTGGACAAACTCAAAATATTGCATTATTATTGCTAAGTGAAAAGCAAAAACTTGTATTCTTATGCTAGAAAAACAGTTCTTTTTCCATAAGGGTGAGTGTTTGCACCATTTAGGATGTAGCTTAAGTTTCCCTCATCCTCCCTTATTATATTTCCATTTTGGCAATGTATTCCGCGGTCACTAGGGATCGATTATCGATCCACCGCCTTGCGCTCGTTAGGACCCCGAGTGTTATTGTCGTTTCTAAAATGTATCTTTCGATATTTCTCATAAGAAAATAAAAAAGAAAGAATCTTAAAAATGGTCTTTATCGATTTGCGGAAAAGGTAATATTGAGCTTATTTTTTTTCGTAAAAACGCATTCTGTATACTCATTTAAAAACATGGTTATATTTTTGCATGAAATAATTTAAATGTTTTTTAACAATATTGCGTTATTCTCAAATAATACACATATAAATTGTCTTCAAATACTGTCCAAGAGTTTATTTCAATCATAGAAAATAATTTAAAAATAACTTCCCACTTATGTTATTAACCAAAAATAACTTGAACGCAATGAAAATAAGATTTATAAAAAAAAAGCTCAAACTTGTTTGGTTGTTTTTTTTAATATTTTACATGTACGTTGAGTGTATGTTCGGCCACGAAGGTGTTTGCATTCCCTTAAACTCCACATGTAATTTTTGTATTTTTTCTTAAAAACTATTTATACTACGGTGATGGTAAAGGTGAAAGTGTATTTTTGTATTTGCACGTTGGTATACTGAGTGTCTTGACAAAAAAAAAAGTACGTCTCGAAACCGATAGACACAAAAAATCGATAAATGGTTATAAACTTATATTTACTCACATTAGTTACATATTTACTTTGTTTTACAACTTCATCCATAATATGTTTCATCAACATTTTTCCATCCCATTTTAAAAATTTCATTTGTTTTTATTCTATTCCGAAAAAACTCGTCCAGGGTTCTGGATCAATTTTGCAAACAGAACTGTATTATTTATTCACCCGGACACTGACAAAAGTTTCAGTTATATTCCAGTATAATCAACTTTATTGCCATTATATTTTTAACAGCTTTTTTAGTTATTCTTATGATGTACCTGCTTCACCAAAACAAAATGTTTTATTTGGTTGTTTTATATTTATTCTTGGAATGTTCGGCTTAATGGTTTTATTCTTCATTGTACACCATACTTTAAAAATGACATCATGAAAGTAATGGGTTTAAAACCACCCCTTTCCGCTTTGTGGTTAAGGGCCTTCCTTCGCGATGCAAGGACTGTGGTTAAATTAATGATTCTCGCTTTGGTTTTATTGGAGACAGTTTCACAGGAACTGTTATTTGACGTAAAAAATTACGGTGACTTGAAAAGGAATAAGCCTCCGGGGTTTTCATGGAATGAAAATGTATTTTCCTAAGCTGGTTCCCGCGCCGAGTGTTCCCCGAAAAATCGTTCCCATAATAGACCTATTTTTCATCTAGAAGATCTTATTCAATAGTATGTACAAATAATCTTCATCCATTTCAACGAAACGGAAATTTAAAGATCAAAAGTTGCGGTACCGAAGCTTTTACAATGTATGTTTTATTACAAATATGTATGATTTCGGCATCTTTATTAAGCTTTTTCCCAAAAATTGCGGGCTTTCTACAATTTTTTTTCATGATTTGTTCATTTTATTAATATTATCAACCTGAATCGAATGTTAAGGATCTGAGCGTTTGATTTGTGAGCACCCTGACATTTCATAATCACACAGAGACAATCAGTGGTAAAGCATTGAAGATGTTAGAATTCGTTCTGCGTACTGCCAGGGTTTTCGAAAATATCCGCTAACTGAGAACTCTTTACAACTCCGTGTTGCGAAGTAGACTTGAAAGTGGCTAGATGATTTGGTGGCTGCATGAACTGAAATACTCTCTTATGATAGATAAAATCTATAAAAAGTTTCTGAGATACCTCTACATGACAGATTGCGGGTATTATTTTTGTATTATACGTCACAATTCATTTAAATTTTGAACATTGTTTGTGACCGTTTAAATAGAACATAGTTACGAATCTTAACGTCAAAATTGTCAAGATAAAACATGTCTTGAAGAGACATATTTTTTATATTTTTTTTTTGAAAAATCATTTTCCACAATATCTATGTTGATTTCCAAAATACAATTATTTTTTCTTTACCCATTTCACATGTTTTTATCTGTATTCGTATAAAGTGATGTTTTTTTATTGTAATGTTTTAGGATTTTAAAAAAAATTGTGCTCAAAACCTAAGTTGATTTGTGGAACTATTTTTTGATTATAATACGCAAAATAGGTTTTTTCGGTCTGACTGCTTTTTAAATAAATGTTATACCAGTTACCTGGTTTGGTTGTGACCAACATCAAAAAACTGATTGACAATCACCAGTCTGACAATGTGGGTCACAATCACAGGTGCGCAATTTATGACTTGAAATGGTTTAAAACAAAATCTAGGATTAAACTTATTATAAAACGTTGCGTTGTATTAAAAAACTTTACTTACGTATTCATCTTTTCTTTGTGTTTTTTTTTATTTTATTAATTTTTAAAAAAAACATTAGGCCTTTTTTTTACTATTCGTTATTTTATTGCATGAATAAAATAAAAATTTAAATTAAAATTTAGAGTTTCTCGATCATTTTTGTGAAACTAGGAATAAGGTGATAATTCATACGTTTCTGCCCACAGTACAAAAAAAAAATATTGCAGATAAGAATCATATTGAAAAATAATATTTTATGTCCTATGTCAGGAATCAAGCCTAGGAACTCAAGCATGTAGGCAAACGTGCCTCCCACTACACTATAAGGAAAACTTATCTTCACTGGATGTTCTTTTTCAGATTTTTTTACCTAAGAGTAGACCTTGAGTCAAGACCATAGAATCGAGACCCCCATTTCAAAGAAAATAATAAAACAGCAATCCAGTTTTTTGAGGAATCTAGTTCTATTTCACACACACAACTGTATTTTTTATCCAACCGAACAATTATATTAAATGCTCGTATTTTATTTTTAAATATGGGTTGTGTAGCTTGTAAACACCTTGTACTCCGAAATAAAATTAATAAATGACAAAATTCAAATGTACTTTTGTAAATCCATGTTAAGTTTAATACACTCCCATATTTCAGTCTAGCGATCAATAAAAGTAGCTTTAAGCTCTCGTTCTTGTTTCCCGTGAAATAATGATAAACAACACTTGTGATAATAAATTTGAAATTAACTGACACAGTCGAGCTTTCATTTGTATTTATGAGCGCCAACACGTTCCCTTGTAGAAATAAACTTTGTCGAACAAAACCACGGATAAGTCGCACGCCATACGACACACTGCGCGATCTATTGTTTTATTATACAACCTATTATACCGAAATACTCTTCATTAAACATTTCTACTAGAATCGTTTCGGAATAAAATATGTGAACAGGAAATTTTAAAGTTATTTTGTAGGAATGTAAATATAAAACAATGTATCCGAAAAACAACATTAGGACGTAAATTTTATTTTGAATGCAATTTAATTACAGTTGCAATAATAGTATTCCATTTGAAGGCATTTTAGTGTTTAAAGCGATGTTTCGTTATTGCTTACTGAAAATTATTTATGTAACTTTTAAAATTACTTTGTCTTGTTTTTTATTCATATTTAATACTTAAAATTTTCTATAAAGTATACAGAGGAGCTTTTTCTATTTTTTTCCGTGTAAATAATGATTTTTGGTAGATTATTGAACAATCTTGGAAAAACGCAATAAAATGTAAATTCTCCGAAGTAATTTGAAGCTACCACAAAACCCTTAAATTTGATGTTTTCTAATGTTGTGAGTACAGGAAACTCCTTTTTTTATATTCCGGATCAGCAAAGTGATCTACAATCAATTTGAAGTCAATAATTTATTTTACCGGCAATACATTATACCTATCCCAGAATTTTAAATCAAATCTAAAAAATATTCACAATATATTTTTTTTAAATAAACATGATTTTGATACATTATAATTTTTACAATATTGTTTTTTTGTTTTTTTTTCTTATGTATTTATTTAAATGCTTTTTTTGCCATTTTAGAGCAAATCTTATAAGGTATATAACTATATTTTTTCATAATTATTCCTTTTTCGTACCTAATGGTGCATTGGTACACCAATCACATTGTATCTTAATCATTTTTGTACGACGGTAAGATGATCAGTCTTACGCTTTAGCTACCAGTCCAGGTACTATGAAATATTCCGTTATAAAAACACCCTTTTAAATAAATATTTCATGTCAACCACATCGGAAATCGAACCCGAGAACTCTTGCGTAGTGGGCAAACGCGCTGACTTGAATCGGGTTGGGGTCTTGTAGCTAGTGTCTCGGACTCACGGATCAAAGGTCCGTGGTTCGAATCCCACTCCACCCCAATTTGATTCCCATTTTCTAATACTGAGTTACTAACAACTCGTTGAAAATGGCCCTCAAAATTAAATATTTGTGTTAATCATAAGAACGCAAATATTTTCTTTTTTTTTTTAAAAAAAAAAATTCACCACGAGACTTACCCTATATTTATTAAACCAAAAAAATTCCACATTTGCATGGGCTGCGCGTGGATATACTAAATCTATAATATTATTTAATTTTAAATTTATTATAGATTTAACAAGAAAGAGATATAAAACAAAAATGGAAGGCTACATTAAGTTTTTTTAATACTATAATAGATTTTGGTGGAAAATAAAAAATATGGAAAACAAAAAAGATGTATAGACAACAAAATAATAAAATAAAATTAGATTAAAATAATTTTTAAAAAACCAATTATTTCTCCAGAAACTAAATCGTTGACATTTATATTTGTGACCTAGTTTATAAATAAACTATTCTAAGAAAAATAGATTAAATTATCATTTTCTGTTACTTATTTCAAGTAAAAAAAAATTAAATTTAGGGGCAAGAACATTCGCGTACCTAGTGTTGAATTACAAAATATGATCTCCAACACTTGATTTATTCTTTGACTGTGGCGGCTTGACTTTTGAGAAAACATGTGTTGACAATTTACAACATATTTTAGACATAAAACTCCATAGTTAATATATTTGATAAAAAAACATTTAATTTCCTTAGTAAAGATTTATTTTATTTGACCAACGAGCGTTTTTGCCTAGGTAGGCAACTTCTGGACTGTCACAAGTCCATATATAGTTTTAATGAGAAATATCTACAAAAATCATTATTTTTTTCTAAATAATTATCTTTAGAAGTGCAGCATATGATATAATACGAATCCATACCACTATAAAGATATTAATTGAATACTTTATTACAGAAGTGAATATTCATAAAACTCAACTATTTAATATTTAATTAATTAATGTTGTTTTGTAGACATCTTCAATATAATTATTAAACGAATAATAATAAAAATATCCCTAAGAATTATTGATTCTGGGGATTGTAAATGGGTATCTTCAAATAAAAAATATTTGTAACATTTTCATATTTTGCATTTCTAACATGTCATGGTTTATAAACATTTAAAATTTTAATTAAATGATCTTTTTAAAAAAAAAACACCAAAAAAAATCAAAATAAAGATAGTTCATTTATTGGCCAAATTTGAAAGTTAAAGTGGTCGGGCGCCGTGGCGCAATTAATAAGACGACCAATTGTAAAACTGCTGTCGTGAGTTTGATTCCCACCATAAGCAAAAATAAAAACAAGAAATATTTTTTTCTCAATTGCTCTGGGTGTTATAATATATCTTTTATAATTTCCTTTCAAATCTTCTCTGACTGAACTTCTGACAAGCCTCTAAAATAAAAGTTTAGCGGGTTATTCCATCAAATTATTATTTTTTATTTTCAATTTATTTCTAACAGATGTTTTTACCGTACAACTACTAAAAGCATCCTTATTTGCAAAAACTTTATTTTAAAATAATGTTCAGATTAATTTTAGACAAAACTGTAAAAATAATATAGAAGTACTTGTAACAAAACTGAACTAAAATAAAATAATTTCAACCACCACCATATGCCATAATATTTTGAGTATGTCCAAATGCTTTCAGACTAGCTGTATTTTTTTATATCTAAACTTGTTGCAACAGAGACTGAAAACATTTTGAGAAGGGAAATCTCTAGGGAGAAAATCCAGCCATTATGCAAGCATTTGTACATACTCAAAACATTGTTTAATTATTTACCTGGTAAAAAAGAAGTGTAAAAATTTTAAAATTGTTTTCAGGCGTTGCCTAGTTAGTGAATTGGTTCAGCCGGATGAATCTCACCCACACGATAAAGCTTTCTGCTCATTTACTTCACAAAAGTCAAGAGATAAAACAGTTAGAGAAATGTGGATTTTCAAATATAGGCAGAATGGTGAATGTTACATAGTGTATAAAAGGGCCACTTTAACCAGCCAACAACAGGTAATAAGCTTTGTAAATGCCTAGACTTCCATATTCCCTTCTCAAAATGTTTTCCCTCTCTTTTGCAACACGTTAAGACCATATACCACCATACAAAAAGCCAGGAAAGGATTCGGAAGAGCAACAAAAATACTTTCCGAAACATTTATGAAAAATAATTTTACTTTCTATTATCACAATATGTAGTTGTTACATCCCTGTTAATACTGAATAATTTTAAAATATACTTTAGTGGTATTATAATGACAGTGTATTCTAGTATTAACATAACTTTCTTGTAGTAAATATGTTAACGTCTCGAAACTGATGGACATTTTTTAAGAGTCCGTGAATGATTTAATTAAGTTCAACTGGTTTACCTGAAGGCAGGTGTTATTTACAAATACGTATTTTAATACACATTGCGTGAGTGTTGTCTTTAGATGGACAGACCCGATTAATTAAATCAACCTTCGGGCTATTTTTGTTTAATTTTCAGAAGTGCTAACGGGCTTTCATAAATTTTTCACCCTTTCAGGAAATGCGGATGGTTTTATGTTTGTGCTGAAGTTATGTTAGCGCTGTAGTAGTTTGTTGTGAATTAATCACCATTAAATTTAAGTGGTTTAGTGCCGTAAATTCAGAATATTAGCGTAGGTGCTTAAGTTCACCTTTCGAAGCTAGATTTTTTTTAATGATCTGCCAAGTTGTGGTTAGTTACTGAGTTAGTTTAACTTTTAGAAGACTGAACTTAAACATACATTTGCCCGCGGTGCTGTAACATTGCGTTTCGATGTTGACAACTGTCAACAGGCTGGCTTCTCCTGAAGAGTTTTAAGTGGTTCCTCTTTACATGAGCAAATGCTGAGAAGTTCCTGATTGGCCCACATTAGAATATCTTTCCTCTGATCCCAACAGTTTAGCTCAAATTAAGTAATATAATAGCAGAAAAATCTTATTTTTGAAATAAAAACCTTGTATATTACAAGTAAGGTAAAACAATGCAACTCCCGTATAAAAAAAAAAAAACATCGCGCTTCTCTAAGCAAAAGACGAAACATTTTATATACTGTTTAACAATATTTTTACATAATTAAAAGAAAAATTGTATGTCATAGAAAAATATCGGCGCGTTTGCCTACCATGCAAGAGGTCTCAGGTTCGATTCTCGACATGGTCGATGTGAAATATTGATTTAAAACGGTGTTTTAAGTCTAGAATATTTTTTAGTCTCTGGACTGGCACCTGAAGCGTAAGATTGATCATTTTTCCTTCATGTAACCAAAATTATCAAAATACGCTGCCATTGGTGACCAATACAGGCCCCTATGCACCATTAGGTGGAAAGGGAATGAATACCCATAGAAAAATATGACTTTATTGTTTTTTTTTAATAGAGAGACATACCAAGTATTTTATTATTTATACACTTATGTTACATCGTAGCAATAGAAGGATTAATAATTTCTTTGGTTAAATATTAAATTTTTTTAGCAATTTTAAATAAAAGTGAGTCAACAAATTGAATAAACATATTGTCACGTATATAAAATAATTATGTATATAACAAAAAACATTTGGAGACATTTTAGCAGATGAGTAAATATATTATTTAAAAAGTACAATTTTAACATCTTCTTCTTCCTCTTTTGCTGCTCTTACCGGGGGTTGGCGATCATCATTCTGAATTCATCACGATCCTGGGCCAGTCTAATCAGCGCTGCTGCATCCGGCACACCGAACCATAGTCTGAAATTTCTGAGCCATGATGCTCTTTTTCGTCCCATGATGCTCTTTTCCGTCCTATCTTTCTTTCCATGATATGTTCAAAAGGGGCATATTTCTCATTGCGGAATTTACGACAAATGTATGAGGCTTTTATATTTTTATATAATAACTGACCCTTGTCAATAAAAATTGACAAGGGTCAGTTATTTTTAGATAAATTGTCAATATTTAAGTAAATAAGTACAAAAAACCAAAACGGTACACAAAAAAGGGCAAGCTCTCGTGCTAAATGTGGGAATATAATATAAACTAAAATTCAATCCAAATGCCAACGACAGATCATAAGTCAAAAACCTACACTTTTATATGCTCAAAAGCTTCATCTCTATTAAATAAATGTCTAATATAATAATCTAATATCAATCCCGTCAGGGAAAAAAAAAATGGAATCCGTCTAGAAATATTTTGGGTATCCCAACAGTATTTTTTTTATGTTGAATAAATACTAATTGCCTGCTAAGACATTTTTATTAATAATTTATATCCTCTGAATTATATTTGCTACGCACTTAAATATGTTGATAAAATGCATTCTCTACGACTAAACCTTATAGTTAAGTAACTTAATGCCTGTAATTATTAAGCACCCCGCTTGTATTCCTTTGTATGCTACGAGTATTATCATGTAAGCGACTAGTACTTATATTATCAAACTTCAAACAAACCACTCCTAGGTTGAAAATTAAAGTCTCTTATTATAAATATTTGAATAGTAGCAAACACACTGCGATATATTTAAGGCGGGCTATCATTACGAGGGGGTACCCAAAAGAAACCGAACTCATTTTGAAAATTTAATAAATGATTTTTTTTTGCAACACAATAGACCTCGAGGCCCAATAAATGGGATAAATTATAACACAATACATCCAGGTTTGAAAAAAAATTATTGTTATTTTTTTGTGTTTTCACCGGGAATCGGACACAGAACCTTGCGTATGTGAGTCGAGTGTCTTAACCACTACGACACGGAGGCCGCGTATTAATAATAACTTTAAAGTACTCTCTATTGGAGCAAATGTATTTGTCCAATCTTCTATTCCATTGTTGAAAACATTTTTTTGATTCGTCTTCCGTTTACAACGCTTCCGTCGATTTTTTTCACCTCAGCAGCGTCGGTAAACCGCCAGCCTTTGATGTATCTTTTCATAACAAATACCGAGGTAAGGCACATCAGTCATACCTTTTTCGGTCAAAAATTGGCCCATAGGCAGGGCTGTGTTACAAAAAACTTTGCAGCTATTCTGCTCATCTCTACGACTTTAAAAATGCAGCACTGAACTCCAAGTCACTCCAGATATTATTTGATGGTTTATCGTTGGTTTTCTGGGACAATTTGGCAAATTTTAAAAATATTTATGTCCGTTCGGGCCGTTGAAGGATGTCGAGAACGAGATTTGTCATTAATTGACATTTCACCTCTTTTAAAACAGGAAAACCTCTCAAACAATTCCCAAAACATCATGTTTGTACATAGTAGTTTACGTTTCAAGAGTTTTTGTGCCAGTTTTTTTAAATAAGATGCAAAACTTCACATTCGCGTCATTGATCATTCATCTAAAAAACGATGAGCATACAAACAGCAGTCACAAAAAATATCACGCCTGCCAAAAAAAACCTTCTATGGCAATAATACTAAGCGAACTGACTATATAGTTCTACTAGAACCTATTGGCAAAACATGGTGTTGCAAAAACTCAGTCTACCACAATATTAGTCCGGTTTCTTTTGGGTTCCACTTCGTAGTATCTCTTCTAAGATGACATAGCGAATATTGCATTAACGACATTTTTTTTTTTAATATAGCAAATTGCGATATACAGGCAATCATACATGTGAAATATATGTTTGTATTTTTTAAATTTATATGTATTTTTGTGTTACTCGCTATCAAAAATTTGACTAAATTTTTAAAAATGTTTTTAATAATATTCTATATTAACTACATATTTATTTTGATCGTATTTACGAATTCAACGAAATATTATATACATCAATTTGTTGCAGCAGAGGGAGATATTGTTGAGAAGAGAATATAGAAGTCTAGACGTTAACGGGACGTATGACCTGTCATTGGCTGGTTTAAATGGATACTTTATAAAACGTCTAATTCTCCATTCTGTCTATTTTGAAACATCCTCTTTACCTCAATTCTTCAATCTATTTACTTTTTATATTTAATTTTTTTACAGAAATATACAGTTAACAGTGAATAAATAATAAAGATAATGTTTAAAGACAGACCAGCGAAGCTTCTAAAGAAAAATCATTCATTTAAATTGAATATAATTATCGTACAACAAAACGGTGTATTAGTATGAAAGTAAGTGTGAAATTAAAAGCTAAGACATTTGTCATGTGGTCAAGATACAAAATGTATTCTTTATATTACTGTTGCAGTGCAATTAAAACAATTTTTCATTAAATGCGACAGCATCTTTCTGCGTAGTATTCGTATGACGTTAGATCATAATGAAAGTCCGTTGAAGATTGAGTACATGGAAGGTAATTAATTGCCAACGAATTGAAATGCCATTTTCTTCAGGCTTGTAACATGTTTATTTTATTAAACGTCATTGTATATCAACGACTTATTTGTGATTCTTTATCGAAAACTTCTAGATAAAATCGTTATTGTAACATTAATTCTTACTCAGTAATAGGACCTACTGAAGATCCGTACATTTACGGACGGCCACCCCATGTTAAGGTAATACGTTTCAATTTCTGCATCCCTTTTACCCCACTCCTTTCTTCCCCCCATTCTCTTATTTTTGCCCCCTCACTGCTTGTCAGGCTGATGAAATCACGTTGAATTTGCATTTGCTCACTTTATGGGTTTCTTATAAACCATAAAAGAAAGTTGCTTTGAAAGCGAAAAAATGTAAACAATATTTTTATCACGTGCATGTTTGTATACCAACAATTATTAATTACTTTGATGAGAATAACATTTTTAAACAGAAGTTTATTGCATGAGATTGCTTTCAAATATGACTACTTACATAATACTGCTCCAAGGTTCGATTGTCTTTCGGAATTCATTTTACTTACAATATGATACAACAATAAGAAACGCATACTCCTTAAAAAATTTTAAAAATATAATCAATTATTTGGTTCCTTTTATTGGCCTTTATAGGTATGTTTCGGGAGCATTCATTTGAACCATTTTAAGAAATAGGAAACTACTTGTGGTACAGTGGAGTTTGAACTTCAAACCTCTCTAGAGACCGCAACGTTACATTTAGACCACAATTCTTGTAACAATGATTGATTTTCTATTTTTACCCAAATGAAATAGGTAAATTTCAAACTTTTTTTGGTGTAGTAATGTCACAAGGTATCAAATAAATACACATAAAAAAAATTCTCTACTACAGATCCAATTGAATCGACTGGTCAGATAAAATTGAGAAATAAATATAAAATGTTATTGACGAATGTAATGATATTATTAAGCTTTTTCTATAGTAGATACTTTTAGCAATTCGTTTGAATACGTTGATTAATTTACACTTAGCAAAAATTTTCTGGGATTAGTATTGCAGATTAAGACCATTAATTAATTAGCTTCATAATAAATTTACAAATAATAAAGTTGACGGCTTTTCCAAAAATCTATATATCTTTCCATATAACATTTCTAAGTTTTAAATCCAAAAGATAAAGGTATTGAAAACTCTTTAAATCAACTATTTTTTGTATTATAATTTAAAACTCGTAAACCCCTTTCGATCAGCGGGAAAAAGCGTTTTGGCACTAAATTTCAAGACACATTTACTTTAAAGTTTTCTGAAGCTCGTAAAGTTTGAGACTTGCGTTTGTCCAATCCAGGGTTGCGATTGACAGGGATTGAGGAGGCTTTGAAAATGGCGTGTTTACACCTCCCCTAGAAGGCTCCGTACTTTCTCTCTGACTGGAAGGCTTTCAGGATTTCAGGGGAACGGATCGGTGATCACACAATCTGACAAATCGATGAGAAATAAGACATTTCAAAAATTGCACTTTACATCTCGAAACATTTATTTTAAAGTTACGAAATAATTTTTGACCTTTATTTGAATTTTATTAAAACATAAAATTAAATTAAAGATGCGTGTCTAAAAATATAGATACTTGTACGATGTTAATAAATAAGAAATAATTTTTACTACAAATGAACGATGAAAACTCAAAATTTATTTTCTTAAATGTGTTTTCACGGCCTTTTAAAAACTGGTATCATTTTTCGCAGTAATTATGCCGTTAATCAATAGCACTCATTTGGGCTGATGTTAATGGACGCCTTACGAAGGAAATATGCCTGGCATATCAATTTAAAACATCGTTCTCAGCCATTTATTTAATGAAAATACTAACCATACCTCTCTTGTTAAAAAACACGTAGGTACGCCAGATCGACAAAACTATGAATGCATAGTTTAATATATTTTTTGTAATGTTAATTTGATAGAACTATGCTAAAGAAACAACTATGATTAGCTTTAGTTAAGGCAAATGTTTTTTCACACTTTCCTGTATATATTTGGGAATATAATATATATTGCCGAAACAATAAAATCATTTTTCATGATACTCTCTCAGCTTTTGCGAATAATCTCTTAGGAATAAATCTTATTCAATAAGTACACACGTACAACTTATTTTTTATTGCATTGTATCCCGTATAAACAAAAATATTACAACTTAACGTATAAATCTATTTTGTGTAATTCTATAATTGAAGATATATATGCATGTTAAATTATATCGACGAGTGCTTTCAAATTGCATGTTTTCTAGTTTGTATCTTTGTTGAATTACCTAATAAATAAAAATAAAATAAAATTAATTAAAATAAAATAAAATAAAATAAAATAAAATAAAATAAAATAAAATAAAATAAAATAAAATAAAATAAAATAAAATAAAATAAAATAAAATAAAATAAAATAAAATAAAATAAAATAAAATAAAATAAAATAAAATAAAATAGAATAAAATAAAATAAAATAAAATAAAATAAAATAAAATAAAATAAAATAAAATAAAATAAAATAAAATAAAATAAAATAAAATAAAATAAAAAAAAATAAAATAAAGTAAAATAAAATAAAATAAAATAAAATAAAATAAAATAAAATAAAATAAAATAAAATAAAATAAAATAAAATAAAATAAAATAAAATAACTTTGTATAAAACAATATGTTCCTTTTTGGGTAAGACCGTGTGTGTTGGATTTGTTCCAACGTTTCGGCTACCATTTCAGGAGCCATCTTCGGGGTTAACTTAGTATCACCCAAAAAAGAAACATATTGATAACAGTGACCGTGAAAACTTTTGCACCTATTTGTATAAAACACTTAAATTTACTGTTGCATAGATCGGTTTTGAGGTTCGCCCCTCATCGTCACGACTTAAACTCAATAAATATACGAGTCACTTATTATATTACATAAAGAAGATAACATAACCGTGCCCAAAGGTTCTGATGCCGACCCTTGTGTAGGTGTGTTGAATTTAAAGAGTTGAGGGTTGGAGCTCCTACTCCAGTAATATATCAAAAGAGAAGACTTAGCGGTTGCTGTTTGATGTTTATGTATTACATAGCGAATATATAATGAATTATATTACGGCAATTAAGAGTTGAAATAACTGCATTTGAACTACAGCTGGAGCTAAGTGAACTGGACTGAACTGAGTTGACTGGTCGATTAAACTTGTTAGGATGACTGACTTTGACGGCGTTCTGCGGTCTCTTTATAGGCGACGTTCCTTTGTAGTTCATTTCTTCATGGTAAAGACGATTTTAATGTACTGCAGAACAATGCTTCCGATTTATGTGCAAAACTGATAGAGTTGCATTATAATGTATTGGATTCTATAAAAAATGATGACATTGCTTTTGGTCGGTCATCGCACTATTTTAAGTGAAATGTTTTAGCACTTGTGTGTCATCGATTATGGACTATAAACCAAATGAGTTGAGGCTGAGGTATGAAACCTTGAAAGAAGTGCAGCAATTGTTTGGACATGTAGAGCAAATGGACAGTAAACAAACGGCTAAATATATTTACTATGCAAATATTGATGGATGCAGATAACGTCTTGCATACAGATAACGTCTTTTTCATGACATGACATGACTAAATCCAACATCTCAAAAATCCTAATAAACAACGCGCGTGCTTCAAGATTTCGAATGTTGAGGAAGCGATATTTGCATCCAAATATTGTTGTGTGTCGTTCTATTCTCTCACTCAACGTCTTCAAGGAAATGGCGCAATGATTTGTTCGATTGGTTTTTTATCTTTCAACTGTATTATTATCTACAAATTCGTTAAGTATGCTGCATGCATATATTACATAAGTTAGTATGGTGATCAGAACAACACAAGTATTATGGACTTCGAGATGACAACAAACACTTAGGATGAAAGCAGGCAAAACTCTAAAAGATTGCATGAGGAACACCAGAATAAGAGCGATATTTGAAGCTGAGGACATCGCAAGATGGAGTATATATCGAAGGTAAACTGGCTAGGTCATGTCCAAAGAACGTCTTTCACCAGAAACTCTTATATTGTACTACATAATCGGTCTCACCGGACTCCCAAAAGATGGAAGGGCAGCTACGAATCCCCATTACAGGTGAAACAACCCTCTGGAAAACAGGCTACATAGGTACATAGCGAGGAAAAAAAGTATTAAACGGTGATAACCTCAAAACCGTTGGACGATATATCAAAATGACACTCCTTACATATGCAAGCAAAAAATTTGTCCCTAAAGAAAAGGGAGTGACCAGCGGAGGAAGCAAGTGTCGCACGTCATATTACGTCGACTTTAGCAAGCAATACACGTTGTACAGTAAAAAGCACTGTTTTTTTACATCGGTGTAGGGTAAGTTATATTTAGTATGTCACTCCCTTCCACATACGCGTTATCTTTATTTATACGCCCAAATAGAGCAGGACAGAGAGAGAATATAGCTCGCAACTGGTTACATATTTATAAAACGTCTTATTACATTAAAATAGCTAGTCTAAACAAGCATTTATTAAGATAAAAACATTACTTACCAGTGACAGGTTTATACCACTGTTTTTCCTTTGTTTTTCCTAATTAATTAGTGCAGTATCTTAGCGAACATATAAATAGGCATTTTAGTAATTGCGAGGAGACAAAAGTAGCCGTCGAACGTTCGCAACAGACTAAAGTCCGTTCTATCAAACATATGCTAATTGGCCGCAGGTTGAAAGACCATATTTCGAACGCTCATGCTCCTTAGTTATATATCTCAAAGATAACTGTTAACTTAAGTGGTTCTTAAAAAATATACTCTGAAAATGAAAAATTTCTAACTACAAAGATAAAAATGTTTTTGAAAAAAAAAATACGTGAACGTTTTCTGTTAGCTCTCTTACAGGTTTATTTGACTAAAAACATGAATATTATTTGATAGTATAGCGTTAATATTATTCGATGAAAATATATGTAACGACGCGACGCTTGTATTTATACGCTATTTGTGCAGAAATGCACTAATAGGATATTTGCTCGGAGCAAACATTTCAGCTCCAAACGCACGATGGCGCACGTCATAATCATTCACATTACTCAACTCGAGAGTACACAAACATATCTGCAATACTCCGCTTCAAGTCACTCCATCTTACGTAATTCTACGTTTTGTTTACTGGCTCTTAAACTTTAAAACAGGGAAACGTTTATTGCTTCTTAAATGTATTTTTTAACGTTTAAAACAAAAAAAAATATTGTTGCTTTATTTTCGTTAGTTACCTACTCTTCAGTGAGTCTGAGCAAGTGCAGTCATTATATTTTAGTTATCCTTCCGTTAGTCGAAGGAAATAAACAGTCATAGTGAAAAATTGATTTATAACAGGCACGGTGGCGCAGTTGGTTAGACGGCTAACTGTGAAACTGGCGTCGCGGCTTCGATTCCCGCCAGTTGCAAGAAAAAAAAATTCAAATAATATTTTTTTATCAATTGGTTTGGATGTTGTGGTGTATTTTTTCATAACCTCTTTCCATATCCTCTCTTTCCGTCTGCTGACAAGCCTCTAAATAGAGAGTTAATGGGTTAATATTTTTTTAACGTGTAAAAACGCTTACGTTTTTAAAAAAATATATGTACATCATTAATGTTCACAGTGATGTTAAATCCAAATGTTTCTTGTTTAGGTGATTCTGTGAGTGTTGGATTTGTTCCGAAGTTTCGGCGACCATTGCAGGAGCCATCTTCAGGGTACGCTGAGTGACTGAGTGAAACGTAGGAACAAATCCAACACACGCGGGATCACCCGATAAAGAAACATATTGACAACAGGGACCGTGAAAACCTTTGCACCGACGTTAAATCATATCACATTAAATTATTTATTGTTTTAGCATTTACTTGAAAAAATCTTTCACATTTATTTAAATTTAATATTTTAAATTTTTAATCACATACGAGTTTAATATAAAAACACTACTAGTTCCAGGTATTTTAAATTATCCATCATCAGATGTAAATATTAACTAAACTAAGATGAATAATATTATTTTTTAAATAATCGAAAAAATACTTGTATTCAGCAAAAAAAATATAATAGAAAAATTTATATTACTTGATAAACGCCTGTGTATCAGTCTTTTAAAATATTTTATAACTTTTGATTATGTGTGCTTAACAATAAGTTCATCATTTAAATGTGCATGCTAACACAAGCAAAAACTGTAGGTTTATTTGGTTAACTAAAAGGCACCAACGCATTAGTACAGATTTTTTAAAAATTCGAACGCAGTGTTACTGAGTACATTGATATATGAATAGAAAATAAATGAGTAAGAGTTGCCAACCCTAATGTACGTAATCAAAGTATGGGATTGGAGAAATAATGAAGAAAGTATGTTGAATGCTGTCAAAATGCGATCTCTCAGGCGAATGTGTGGTAAAACGATGTATGGTAAGTGCACAAATGTCGAGATCCGTGAACTATGTAAGGCTGAGATGAGCATTATTGACGGAATCAAAAAATGGGCACTGCGTTGGTTGTTACGTATAGAGCGAATAAACCGCAAAAGAACAGCTATTGATGGATGCAGAAAACGACAATGACCGAGAAAGACATGGCTCGATCAAGTCCATCAAATCAACCCACTTGAAGATGTACATGTTAAGAGTGGGAATAATTTATCGTAATTATGCAGAAAGCAGCTAGTTCACAATTTAAAAAAAATGAGATATCGGTGTTATTGTGTTCAGGCAGTTCAATTTTATGTTCTGCTAAACACAGCCAGGCCGCTTTCATACAAAAAACTGCAATATAATAATCGCCATCTGATAATGTTGTTTTTAAAACGTCACGGAAATGAATGTGACTTCATGCATTCAGAGGTTGTATGAGATATGAGATCTGGCAGTTAACTGCAAAACGCATGTTTAAGGTTTGTGGTCAGCCAGAATTGAAAAATTACAGAAATTCCTTCAATACATGCATAACTAAATTATTTCTACAAAATAAACACCTTGTCGATAAAAAATGAATTTTATAAGCAAGTACCTTATATAAATATAAAACAATACAATCAATACAACATACATCAGAGTTTTACTAGGGATGACTGTTTTCTGCAAAATGCTCACCTTAGATTGTGTAGTCAGCAAGACTTTAAAAAGCATTGAAACTGGTCAAATACAAAATCGATTTTTTTGCATTGTAAAAAAAAAAAACAATTGCTTGCATTAATAATCATTTCTCAAAGTTAAAAAACATTTGAACTGTTGCATTGTGTAGATTCGATTATTCATTATTTTCACAAATGTTTTATTATCTCAGTTTCCCTTTTCTACAGCTGGCTGTTTTTAGCATAACTACGGACGTGGCGTCTTATCCTGAAACAGCGTGATGGTTTTTTTGTTTTGTTTATTTTTTTGTGAAAATAAATTTTATTTCAGCCGAATATTTGAGAACTGCTAGAATATTACTTGAGCAAACTTAGTACCGCCGTACATAATCAATTTAAGCACGTTCACTGAATAATTAGCATTCATAATGCGTCTAATAAAACTCATATAACAAAACAGAATACGATCGTAAAATATCTTCAACTATATTCCAAAAATTACCAAATTCCGAGCGTTACACAAGTTTTGTGAATTTAATTTATGAAATGAAAATACTTAGTTAATTTACATACAATTCAAAAATTTACACGGAGTAAAAATTATTTAAGTATCTCTTTTTTTAATGTATCTAATTGAGACACAGAGAGCCATGGAAAGGAGAATGCTGGGTATTTCGTTGAGAGACAGAAAAACCAATACATGGGTTAGAGCGAGAACAAAGGTCACCGATGTGGTCCACAGGGCTGCCAACCAGAAACGGAGCTAGGCTGGTCATATAACAAGAACCACAGACTCTAGATGGACAAAAAAAGTCCTGGGATGGTGACCCAGAACGGGTAGAAGAACTGTCGACAGGCCTCAGACAAGGGGGAGGCCTATGTTCACCGTTGGACAAAAGACGGCTGATGATAATGATGATGATGATACAATATCAATTTATAAAAAATATATTTGAATACTTACAGACACTCTAGATTAAATAACTTTTATCGATTTTTTTGCTACAGAGAAGGAAAACATTTATGAGAAGGGGATATGGAAGTCTTGACATTTAAAAGGCTGATGACCTGTCATTGGCTGGTTTAGGTGGCCAATTTACACACTGTGTAACATTCACCATTTTGTCCATGTGTAAACATCCACATTTTATCCGTTGACTCTTGTGAAGTAAAAGAGCCGAAACATTTATCATTCAAAAATGTTGATCTAAATGACTCTAGGAAGGATATCCAGCATGTCTGCAAACTCAAAACATTGTTACATTTTCATAAATTAATATTGTTAAACGTATTGTTGTAAAGCCCGCATGAGTCTTTCTAAAATAATTTTATCCATGTTCTGTTTCAAATGTTATACATATTCGAAACTAGAAATCATCGACCTATTAAAACACATAGACACATGATGCCCTAACGCTCAGTGATGCCCAACGTGTGGTTAGTAGTTTTTTGACAACCATCTGGGTGTGACGTGAGCTTGACGTTTAAAATCGAAACCAAAATATCTGCTGCAAAAAGGATGGTTTAATTTTTAATTGGGAAGTATGAATTGATAAGTCATTAACAAACCTTAAAAAAAATAGTATTAATATTTAAGAACCATTTATTCTTGATATCAAACTACATCTAGCGGCACAAAACTGAAACTCCTCTTTCAACGAGAGTGCACTGGTACGGTGCACGTGTTTAACAATTGTATAAATGTGAGTTAGTCATCATTATACATTAAGTAAAAAATAATAAATCGGTAGAAATGAAAGGAATTAATCCGATTGAGATTGGGAATGTTGTTTCGAAATATATAAACGCAAACTTCTTTATATTTCAAAACTGGGTTCCTTCCGGAATTTATATGTATTCTCGTGGAATGCAACCCTGGTGTAAATAAACAAACTCAATATCCGAGAGTCCGTTTTCGTTTCCCAATTTATTGATATGTAGAGTCTGTCTATGAGTTTTATGAGTTCGATGCGATGCGAGCAATACGTTTTTTATATTGCTTTAAAATTAAGTATAAAAACTTGAATCATTTGGTAAAAGTTTGAAAATTATAAAATACTTTGCGATTTCACATGTTGAATAATAGATAGTCGATTTAAGGTGATGTCCAAAAACATCTTAAACTTTAAAATCACTCCAAACATAAATTAAAAACCTTAACCCACGCTCGGGCCTTTTGTATGTGGATTTTAAAATATTTTAAAAGTAAAAAACTGTATTTAAAAAATAAAAAAAATAACAATAAAATAATAATTAAATGTATGGGAAGTGAAAAAAAATATTCGGAAATACCTTTTAATAGAAGTTATGATAAATAAAAGTAACACCATTTTGAGAACAAAAAATGTAAACAGTTTTCTTTTATTCTTATTCCAAACTTACTTAACTACTGTTATTCTTTTTAACCTTTTGAAATCCTCAAAATAACTTTCAGGTTACTGTGACGTCATTTGATCCCAACGGTCAAATCTTGTGAAAGTTCGTGTAAAAGCTTGGGCTGGCAGAGAGATGATAGAATAAAAGTGGGTTTGGGAAAGGCGATAAAATAAAAAATCATTGTCTTACTTTCGAGAAAACCCAACGGTTTTTGCAACGCATAGAAACGGTCAGATTTTTGTATCATTTTAAAATGATTCTAAATTAACCTAAAACGTTTAATGAAGATATTGTTTTTTATCATAAACCTACATATAGTAATTTGGTGCCGAAAAAATCGGCAACTATTTAATAATACAAATAAAAACATATTATTTGGTAAAAAGGTCATTATCATTCCACGTCGGTTCCCTAGTTGGAGCATATGGTGTCCACAGAGAGCCTCTATGCATCTCTGTCCCTCCCCTCTAAGTCAGGTTCGCGTCCCTAAGTTCTGTTTGTAGAAATTTCAAATGGGACATTTTTGTACGGAGCAAGTGCGATTAAAACACAGCTTATGACTTAAAAAACGACCTTATTTCCGGTGAACATAAAAATATTTTCATGTTAGGTTTAATGCACATGTTTTAACTATTTATAATACGATATGTCAGCAATATTAAACTTTGTAACTGTACTGTATGTTTCCTGAATAAAAGAAAATAAAAATAATCAAAAAATAATCCAAAAGGATTTTTTTAAGACAGTCAACAAATTTTTTAAAAAAAATATTATTGTGTTCTTTTCATTCTTATTGTCTTATATTTTTTTTAACAAGTGAATTTATACCGAGTAGTATTTAACGGGTACGCTTTTTCTTATCTTTTTTTGCATTGTTAAGTAAAGTGGCCACTTAAACCAGCCAATTGCAGGTCATAAGCCTTGTGGATGCCTGGACTTCTGCATATGGAAAACGATAATTAGCTTATAATTTTTATTTATTTTCAAATATTGTTTGTTTTTTGTTACAATGGCTGTTGTTTTCTTTAAATAAATAGAATAAATAAATAATAATCCATATTGACAAAAAAATATTAAAACTTTAATTTTATTCTACTTGTTAAAAAAACACAACTTTGGTTTTTTTTATTATTATTTGGTTATTTTCGAAAAAGTATAGCTACAACAAAGATATTCATAATCTAAAACATAAATATCATCAACATCGAACTCACGGATCATAGATCCGAGGTTCGAATCCCACTCTATTCCAACTTGGTTCCCATTTTCAAATAGTAATTTATTTGAAACTCATCATTGAAAACATCCTCAATATTGAAATATTTGGTAAATCGAGTTGTGGTCCCGTGGCTAGTGTTGCGAACTCACCGATCAGAGGTCTTAAGTTCGGACCTCACTCTACCCTAACTTGATTTCCATTTTTCAATAGTGAGTCTTCTAATATTCACAACTCGTTGAAAAAACCCCAAAATATAAATATTTGGGTAAATAATAAGAACGCAAATATTTCCTTTTAAAAAAAAAAACATAAGAACGTACATGTTTATTTAAAAAAAAAAATTATGTGAACTTCTTCTTATTTTGACCTCCTAAACTTCTCATCGCCGCTAAGCTCGCGTTTCACAACCACGTGCTGTATCTTATTTAACATGCAATTAGTCCACCCTTTAACATCAAACCCCGTCTCTTCTGTGCATCACCAACTGGGAGAGGATCACCAACACTCACCATAAATGCTACATTGGTGACATCGACGATTCTACCGAGATATTAGGGTTGAATTCGGTGGGATGTTTAACTGGTGAAGAGATCTAAACGACGCGTTGCATATACGGAGTATCTAGTTGGATTGGACAACCTAAATCCTGCACATCTGTTAAGTTTTGTAAAAGTGAATTGTAAAACTTTATCGCTTTACACTCACAACTATATAATTTTTTGTAAGTCCTAGGTTCTTCATAAGTTAAATTATTTGACGCTCTTTAATTTCTTATATGAACGTTATTATCTTCATATTTATAATTCCTCTGTACGTGTGATGTCACCGTACTTTTCCTAAACGGCTTAACCGATTTACGTGCGATTTTCAGAGAAATATAGATCTTTACGCTGTGCATGTTCGTAGATATTAAAATTTTTAATGTAACATGTTAAAAAGAAGTTAGGAGCATAAATGTTTTATTCATCAATCTACCAGGGTTGCATTCGAGGAAAATGCATTTGCAAAAAAAAATGAAAAATGTAATTTATTTGCGTTTAAAAAAAAAATGTTTTTGAATGTTCACAAACAGCATTCGACTTTTATGGATCCCAATCAGATTTTTTTCTTACAATCCTTATAATTTCCAGACATTTATTTCTTTTTAATTGATTTTCAGAAATGATAAAATACTTTTGACTGACATTTAACACATTTTTGAAAATCGTATTTTGGTAGAAATGCGAAGTTTGACATAAGCTTACCAAAGTAATTATTTATTTGAAAATTAATTATTGAATGTTTTGGAATTAAGCCATAAACAAGTACCTTGGTACCTACTCAAGTTCAATATTTGAATGTAGATACACCCAGCCTCCGAGCGGGCAGGGTGAGAAATATAGTGCCTCTCTCCAACTTTAGTTTAAAATACACAAATATGTGTTAAATTGTTATAAACATTGAGTTAAGTCGCTAAGGTGTGGACATGCTATAAACAAAGAGTGAGATAATTAATTTAAAACATTGTTTTAAAAACGTTATTATATTCAACGCTTTGTTCTAACTTAACCTAACTTAACTAAAATATATTCAAACGCCACAAACTCTCGTGATTTTATAAATGTGCTTCTGTTAAAACTGTTTAAAAAAGTGTTTTTTTTTGTGAAGATCAAGTGCCGAAATTTAACTATTTATTAAAAAACAATTTTTGTATAAAATAGTGCTACCTATCTAAGTTTATTAAAAATACAAATGATACGTTTTTTCCTGTATCACGTAAAATTACTCGAATATCAAAAGTAATCACACACAAGTTTATCTGACATCTTAATCAAAGTAAAATAATAATAATCAGAAATTTTAATCGGGAAATATGCGTAAAGTAATAACAAACAAAATAAACAAGCGGATAGATTCCTTGGTACCTACACTCTACACTACGCACACAGATGCGGTTCTACTATTATCTCCCAGGGAACAGCCAAATGTGAACCAAGTGTTTTTACAGTTATTTACTAGGAAAAAGACAAAAGATGCTGTTTACTGCATACCAAAATAAAGCAGGGACGAGTTTAAGTTCGAATATCGTCTATTGTCTTGTTAACCTTAATAATAATGCTAACATTGTTTAGTTTTTTATATTTCACTTTTTGTGCTGTTACATGTTCACTTAATTGCCATACTTACTAGTTCTTTGCTCAATGTATTATTATTGCGTTTTTTAAAATTATTTTTATTTTTAACTTTTTAAAATCATTCTGATGTTGTTGAAATTCCATTTGTCGATGCGTTTTGAAGCTGCAAGACTTTTTGTGATGTTAACTATCATATTATTTTTATCATATTATGTAAATGTTATCAACTACCAAATATCTAAATTTAGTAAATGGGGTCTAGAATTTCAATCGTCCATGCGCTCAGTAGCTGCAAGACCTGTTGTTATCTAACTTCCAATTTTATTAATTTGCTTTTTATTTCGATTTTGAAATATTACTTAAACTCTAAACTTCATTGTCAAATAAAAATTTTAAAAATAAAAATTTAAGTAGGGGCTAGATTTCTTATTGTCCATGCGCTCTGTAGCTGCAAGACGTTCTGTTATCAAGCTCATATATGTCATTATTGTAATATTTCATAATTAGAGACGAGGAACTAGAATCCCAACCGTTCATGCGCTCTCTGGCTGCAAGACGTGTTGGGATAATTATTTATTGTACAGCGCCTTTGAGGTGATTTTCACAAAAATGGCGCTATATAAATTATCCAAACATTATTATTATTATTATGTTAATAATTTTAGGTTTTGGAATTAAATCTTAAGCTAGTACCTGAGGGTAAGCAGGCAAGCCAACGTTCGGGCAGGACAACGTCTGTCGGATCAGCTAGTTTAATATAATATTTGTCTTTGTTTTATTTATGTGCTGGAAAAGTTAATTAAATGAATAATCATCAAAACTATTCCGTTCACTGGACTCATTTTGCTTTGTGTGTATGTTGTTAATACGACAAAATAGTGGAGCAATTTGTGTTTCCGTGTTTTATGAGCTTGTAGGTAACTAACTACCCTTGTACATACTAATTGAAATATTCCCATGTAACTACACCCCATGGAATACCAGTACATTCAAGTCCACCGGTATATGGGCAATTGAAATATTTCACACAAGCAAAATTAAATCACAATTTCAAATTAATATGGCTAAATTTAACTAATTACGTGGAAACTAATGGTGATCTCAACAAAGTTTTGAGTGTGCCCGAATGTTTGTAGACAATCTGGATTTTCTCCCTAGGGAGTTTGTTGCAAAAGAGAGAGAAAACATTTTGAGAATGGAATATGAAAGTTTAGGCATTTACATGTCTTATGACCAAACTTAGATAGAAATAACTCCCTAAAGAGGTAATATAGCCTGTCTACAAATATTTAAGCACTCACAAATTATTGTTGATTTAACTAAATGATATAAGAACAGGTATAAATCAATCGAAGCTAAACTGGCAGTGCACAACGGAGTTTTAGTCCCAACACTTGTGTATGGAAGTGAAACATGGAACTGGCAGAGGAAGGATGAAAGCCGATTGAACGCGGTTGAAATGCGATCTCTTAGACGAATGTGTGGGAAATCAATGTATGACAGGGTTACGAATGATGAAATCAGGCGAGAGTGTAAATCTGAGACAAGTATAATTGATAAGATTAAGAAAGGGTCTCTGAGATGGTTTGGTCACGTAGAACGAATGGACGACGAGAGAATGGTAAAACAAGTATATATGGCAAAAATGAACGGCAACGTTATACGAGGACGACCAAGGAAGACGTAGCATGATCAGATAAACCAAAATCTTAAGTCTGGTCATGTCAAAAGCAGACAGAACCGAAGGGCATGTATGTCAAGATGTATGAATGTGGAAGAGGCTAGGATTGTATGCCAGGGTAGACGTGTGTGGCGGTCCGTTCTGTCTGCCTACCCCTACGGGGAAATGGCGTGATGGTACTAGTAGTAGTAGTAGTATAAATATTTGTTTCCTAAAATATTTGGAACCGAATTTCAGCTTCTGTTTAGTTTAAAAGGTCATTTCAAAATTCCTAATATTAGGTATTTTTATTATGTAACCCTAAGAGTTTGTTAGAATAAGTGTAATTAAAATACACAATGAAATAAAAGGCACAAATTGGAAAATCGAACTTTATTTTATAATTGTTTATATTAAGGGGTTTTAGGTTTGTTGTTATGTTATACGTATAACTTTTATGTAACAGTTATCAATGTAGATACGCTCTAGGATCTTCAATTTATTAACTCTATAGGAATTAGAAAAATATAGAGATGTTTGAATTGCTACTTTAAGTCAACAAAATTGTTTTTTTTTATGTTAGACGATAGCAATACAAAAACAAATTATTTAAATGGACTGATGGGTTCATAGTCCATAATTGATGGCACACACGTCCTAAAACGTTTCACCTGAAATAGTGTTATGAACAAAGAAAGCAATGTCATTATTTTCTTTAGAATCCAATTTCATTTTTATGCAACTTTATCAGTATTGAACACGAAATCGAGATCATCGTTCGGCAGTACATTCACATTGTCCTTACCATAAAGAAATGAAATTCAAAAGAACGTCGCCCATAAAAAGACCTCAAAGCGTGGTAACGCCAGTCAGTCGGCCCAACAAGTACAGTTCAGTCAGTCAGTCTAGCTCGACGACGTCACACAGTTCCAGCATGTAGTTCAAGTGCAGTCTCTTTAACTGCTAATGGCCGTCACACTCGTGCGACACAACTCATTATTTATTCACCATGTAATAAATAAACATCAAACCGTAACCTTATGTTTTCTGTCAATCTCTTACTGGGATAGGAACTCCAACCCTCTCAACACGCTAAATCCTACCGGACAATAATTAAGTATATCTTATTGAGCTAATTTTCCACCTCCGTACTATATAGCCGAACGTAATTCAACACATCCCGACCACAAATTTCGGCTGAGCCGAAGTTTCAGCCAAATTTTGTCTGAAACTGAAACCAAAACTTTAGTCAGTCACTAGTAGCCACCGAGTCCAAAACACTCGTCCAGGAATTGGATCTATTTCATACACAACAACTAAATAATCATAAATAAATAAAATAAAATAAAAGCGTGCTTAGTAAATAGTTCCTAACTAAAATCATTTAAATGCCTAGATGTTTATTATATTCCATAATCATGACATGCTTTTGATTAAGGGCCATTACATGTATTATTAAAATCGAATGGGCGCGGCGTAATGAAGCCGGTGGCGGTGGTAAAATGGAAAGTAACGGCAATGAGAATGTCTCAGCTTGTTACCACGCTTGTGTAATGAATCTCCGAACTAACAAGGAACTGCGAGATGCGAGGGCTAAATGGATGTACGTTTAATGAGAATGGTTATTCTGAATTTATTCTGGTCATGTGGTGGGAGGCAGGGCCGGATCTAAAAACAAGAAAAGCCCTTAAAAATTAAAAACTAAAAATAATTCAATTGCGCGTTTGCTTTGTGAAAGTATGGAGTAAAAACACAAAATACTACTTGACATAGTGACTTTACTTACCACCGCTTTATTTTTTATAAATTTATTTTTTATTAATTACAAATAAAAATACAATATTACAAATAAATACAATTTTTTACATTAATCAAATACATATTTTTTTATTTTTTTTATTTTTTTTTTTATTTTCTTTTATTCAGGAAACATACAGTACAGTTACAAAGTTTAATATTTTACACAATTGGACTTAATTCTAATGGACCAGTGAAGTTTCCATATTAAAAATATTAACATTAATTAACATATATTAACATTAATGTTTCCCATTACGTAAAAGAAATAAACAATTATTGTGTACATAATAGGGAGTGACGTCTTACAATAGTTTATTTTATTTTAATTAATAACATTTTTAGGATAACATAAATAATTTCCAAAAAAGATATTAACGATGTTTTCAATCAGTGTTACATAAAGAAGAATTATAGATTTTTCACTTTTTTCTTAAATTTTTGGTTTTCCTGACTGTACTTTTTATTATCTTTATTCATTTCATTAAAGAAAAATATTCCTTTGTAAGTTTAATGTTGTGCAGTAGTTGTTTTTAATTTAGGAATTAAGATATTAGCACCTGTTCTAGGTCGCGTACTTAAGTTTTGTGACCTAGAAATACTACTAGTTATTTTATCTTTATGTATTTGAAGTAAACTCTTCTTTTTATTTAGCAATTTTACATCTAAAACCTTAAACTTTTTAAATAATTGGACAGTATGTAACAGTATGTAATAACATTTATGTATTAAATTAAGGCCTCGCGGTGTAATGGTCAGCACGTTTGCTTACCATGCAAGAGGTCTCGGGTTCGATTTTTGACATGGTTGATTTAAAATATTTATTTGAAAGGGTGTTTTAAAACTTGAATATTTCATAGTCCGTATACTGGCACCTGAAGCGTAACACTGATCATATTTCACACATATGATCAAGATACGCTGCAATTGGTATTCCAATGAAGTGTCCTATGCACCATTAGGTGCGGAAAGGGAATGATGATACTGATTTAGTAGAAACTTTAAAAAATATTTTTTTGAAATTATGTTACGCTCAATGTTAAATATAGCTTTAAAGATGTAGAAGACTACTATGTATACCCATATATTTTTTACTAACATTTGAAGATGATTATTTAAATGTATTTTTTATTTTTCTTACTCATCTTAATAAATTTTTTTTTGCTACTTTTGTATTGAATACATATATTTCTTTATATTTAAAAATAAATGCACTTTTGTCTTTTCCACTGCAATATATGTATGTACTATAAAATATGAATAGTATATTTTATACTAATATGTAAAAATGATTTTTTTGTATGTTTTTTTTTATTTATTTTTTTAAACTTTTGTGTAAAATTCAAGTTTGTTTTTATATTTATATATATATAACATGTTAAAGCGTACGAGGCGTTTAAATAAATAAATATACGTGTACAATACATCTCTTACTGGATGACAGAAAATGACAGAAGTAGTTGGAGAAGAAAGTTAATGAAGGCCGATACTCGATATGGACTATAGTTCCATTTAAGAAGATGTTAAAATCAAAACCGGTTGGAAATGAAATAAATATTCAGTTATTGGAAACAAAATATTTTTATTTTTATTTTTATCACATATCAAATCACCACAAAACACGCGCTTTAAATATTAATTTTACAGCGTAAATCAACCCACCATTTGTAATTTGACCGTGCCTTGAAGCTTTTCAAGATCGTCTTAAATGGGCTTGTAGGTGACTTGGTTCACCCTAATTCTATCAATATACAGCTTGCATCTATCTTTGCTTTGGGAAACCTACATACACTACATAGATATATGCAACAAAAACAAACTGGAAAAAATATAAAAAGTACATTATAATATTTTTTTAAAGTTATGGACTGTATTTCTTTGACGGACTTGTGCAATCCATTCTAACGATGTAAAATACAATTTCTTATAATAAATACAGACACTTATAAAATTTAATATAACAAAATAAAATCAAAGCTAGGAAAAAAAAAAAAAAATCTTATCTTACTCTTTACTTATCTTTATCTTTTTTTTTCATAAGCCGGGCCTGCTGCGCCCTTCGGGGCCGGCGTATGCGGCCCGCGTGCGCCCCTGCACTCCCTCCCTTCACTCTCACCCCCTCCCCGCCGTCAGCAGTTCGAAGAGAAAGTTCAATAAAAAGGAAATTGCCTGAATACTAATGGCGAGAAATCGCGATGTAAATGCCGCCCGAGACGAACAATAAGATGTGCCAAACGTAACACAAAGCCGACCGATTGGATGATGTTACTCATGTGCATAAAGCGGCTAGCCCACATTATTTTCCCATTTTTTTATTTATAACGTAATTCTGTAAAAAAAATTACGGATAAATTGAATGGTAAGACCGGACTGCGGTTCCGTAACTAGTGTCGCGGACTACTGATCAGAGATCCGAGGTTCAAACCGAGGTTAATAACTTTTTTCTGATAGAATGTTGGATTTGTTATGGCTCACAATTAATAAACAATACATACAACATTGGTATACGGTGTTCATGGTATATTGATTGATGACACACAGACGTGTTATTATTTCACCTGAAATAAAGCGACGACCGATGAAGCAAGTCATCATTTTATCTTGAATATTTTTCGGACCAACGCCTTATCTAATCTATACCTACCTACCCGTCCTTCACATTTCCTAACGCACCCCATGTAACAACAATTCTACGTGTGAGTATCGGATTTTTTAAAAATTATCTGTACAAAATCTAACATGACGAAGTGCTTAACCCTTTCAGAGCCAGAGAATTATTTTTTTTTTTATGCATTTATAAATTCTATTATTTATTCAAATAGTTTACAAAAAAATGAAGTTCAGGAATGACTTTGGGGCTCAGGGGATGCGAAATAAAGGTACAAAGTAGAAAATATATATATTACTGTTAAATATTTTTTTATATAAAAATGGTAGAAAACTAATAAAAATATTAGAAATTTTTAAAGGTTTTACAAATATATAAATATAAAAAATAAAATAAAAAAACATTTATATTGTGAAGTTTTTTTAAATTATAAAACAATTGAGAAAACAATCATTATAAAACACAAACGTCAAAGAAAACGCGAGCTACCGATAAAAAAAATTGATTGTTTTGTAAAGAATACATTTTTGGCTAGATGCATGCAAAATTGAACATATTGGTTTAGAAAATAACGAGAAATTATTATTTTTCTTCGTGTATCTGAGGAATGACGCTGGTAGTGAAAGGTTCAGCTTATTTTTCCTTCAGCGACCTGTGCCAGCGTCTTCCGACCACCAGCTTTACCAGGGTTTCAGCACTCGTCCTATCCTCGTCTCGATCCATAACTGACACTAAGACCGCAATAACGGTATCTTCATAAACGCCATCATCCGCGTAAATGCTATGTTCATCGGTACATACCGAGAACATATTATATTGAACTTTTCTGTAACTAGCACCTTCCTCGATATGGCAAATTTTGATCAGCTGACATGACGATACGCGTTTTCATAACGTCATCTCGGATGTCAGGAAAATTATCTTTAGATGTCTGTATTTTGCGGTTTCATATTTAAAAAAGGCTTCTTCTATTACAATTTACGCTTTTTACCAGAAGTGTTTTTTTTTAACCATAAAAAATTCAAATAAATCGCATACAAAGCAAAAAATGCTCGTTTGAATAATATGTTTTTTATGTGACGTTTGACAATTTCCAATTTTCCGGTTATCTTTTGGTGTGTCAGTGTCTACTGGGGTACTACAAAGCCAGCTCTATCAACATATCGATACGTGCTCTCAGAAAGATAGGAAAAATAAAGGAAAAATAAAATAATCATTCGTATTTTTTATAATGGCAATGTTTTGACCAGCCCTTGTTTTAAAACTGAACGGATAAATGCTGCTATTTGTTAATATGTCAGCATCTAGCCACCCAAATTATAATATTTACATCATATATTGTAAACTTATTATTTATAAAAAAATATTTTTTAATTTGTTGCAAAAAATAAATCAATTTTTAAATTACTTATTGTTTCCAATTTTAAACTCCATTAAAAACGTATCGAGACGGTATAAAGTAACATCGATATTTATGTACGAAAATGTATATATTTGTGTTAAAACTGAAAATACCTTCAATTTAACACGTGTACCAAAAAAATGTTTACATATTATATTTTTCATAAAGAAAATTTAATTTTGCTTCATGGATAAAATTGAAGATAAATGTAAATTTGCCATTGTTATGCAAGCCCTGGGGTTTAAGTACACACTTTCTGTCAAAATTAGCATTAGTTATAATAAAAAAATCAAATAGTTTATTGTTTCAAATGTTCAAATCAAATGACTTTCTTATTAATTTTCCGCCTTAGTATATTTGAAGGCTGATTTCAGCGAGTTTTTAAAATGGTATTTTTTGTATTATTATAAAAGCTGAAAAACTAGAACAGATTTTATAGCTATCCAAACATAAAGAAATTGTCTATATTGATTTTTGATTTTAAGTTGAAAATTTAAGTCTGACTTGTTTGAACGTAAATTCTCAATTTTGGTCAAAATTTTTGTCGGTTTCATTAATATTACAATACTGATTATTTCATTCGTAAAAGCATAAATCATATAAAATAATAAACGAAAAAAATTCAAAATAACTTTCACAAGAAAAAAAAAATCGATCCGGGCAAAAATTTTCAAAAACCAATTTAAAAAATCATTACTCGAAAACTATGCAATATTGTGGAACACACATGGGGGTATTCGAATACTCATCAACATAAGGCACCTACATTTTTCCTTTGGACGTCACTTCTCCGGCCACTTATATAACAAGTAATTAAGGTATGCTGCGATCAAAACTCCAAAGTAACATTAGGTGTATAGATATAAGCAAATGAAGATTAAAGTGTTTTAAATCTTAATAATAAAATGTAAAATGTTTGTGAATTGTGGGTTAAATGCTTCATGCTTATCATTACAATTATAATGCTTTGTTTACGGGTTGAGACATATAAAAGAATCTTATTCTCTATATAAAATAGAATCTCATACTAAATTATTTATATCCACATAAAAATTTAAGATTTAATAAAAAAGGAAGACTTCCAATAAAACGAACCTATTTTTTCAATTAACAATAATTTATTGTTCCTTAAAACGACATTTTATTTTGTATTGCTTCCTATTAAAATTTTTATGAGTTTTTAAATGGATTAAGCGATATAATGTTAAGTTATTGTTCTTATTAATTTGATACCAATGAACAAGGTCTTAGTATTGGTTGATTGAATGAATTTGATTATTTGAAATTGCCGATGTCTAAAAAACACGTTGGTTTAAATAAAAGTTTAATGAAATATTGTTTTTAAAAAGTTTTACTTCCCTCTTATGAAAAAAAAACTGTTTATTATGTATCGTATGTATGTAACGTAAACGTTTATTAATGAAAATACAACAATAAAAGGTTTTAACACGGACACCTTATATTTAATTTTTATTTTGTTTGCAAATGTACTCACAACTACGAATAACTGTAGTTTTGCCAAAATAAAAGAAAAAAAAATGATAATGATGATTATGATAATGATTAATCATAAATAAAATGATTTGGATGATGTAAAAAATAATTTGTGTTTAACATTATCATAAGTAAAAAAATAATTAGAAAAACTTTGTATTTATAAACTACATTTCTTGTGCGGTTAAAAAAATTTCGCCCCTCCTTAGCTGGTATTCTAAACAATTTCTCGAGCGTAGAGAACGCTTTTTTATCGCGTATTTAGTACGTAAATACTCCTTTCGATTTCAATGGGAAGTTGACGGAGTAACTTTTGACTGTGTATAAAGCAAAATCGATATTTATGTACGAAAATGTGTATATTTTTTTAAATTTTACATAAAAAATTTAATATAGGGATAACTAATAATTTCCCATTGTAATACGAGCCCTGGTGTGGTTACCTCTAGTCATTTATCTTGTCAAGTTTTATAAGTTTAAAAAAAAAAGTTAAAAAAAGTAAATTGGTAATATAAAACCTCAACCAATAAATACTCAATATTTATTCGGTTACCAAATTATTCATAACGTTATCCTTTGAAATTCTTAGTACCTACACATATCCGGAAATGCATATTTTTATCAATCATAAATGTTTACGTTAATTTTATTATATTTTTTTTATTTCTGCCTAATATTATAAGGTTTAACCCAGCTAGAAAATAAAACCATTGAGATACAGACATAAAATTATTATTACAGCTTTCTTTCTACATGCAAAGATTACGTGTATTTTGTTTTTAAAAAAATTATGGTTTTTATTTGAAACTGACATAATGAAAAAACTATTTTTAATGTTTCTCATTATTTTTGGAAGCCACCGACTTTATAATAAAATATACATATTTAGTTAAGTAATCTTAATTATTCTTAGATAAATACCAGAATTGTAATTACAGATTCCACTTTCCTCTTAGTTAATAGCCCTACTTTCCATTTAATTTCCATTAATAAAACGTAATCATGTCTGCAAATGGAATCATCAAATAGGAATGGCGCTTTTTGTTACAAGTTTTGGGGATTTCTTCTTAGTTTTAGCTTGAATTAAGTTAATCGAAGGCTCGTGAAAACAATGCTATCAAAACAAATGAAGTTTCATTACAAAAGAAAGTTACTTTATACTTTTAGGGGTGATACTCCCCCCCTCGGAGCGTTTTTTCTTTCTAATTGAATGATCTTTTAAGAGATTAATAAAATACTTTTCACTCCATTAAATAGCCTGTTTGTCTATACGTGTATTTTCATGTAAAGAAAACAATTTAAGCAATTGTAATTATACATGTACTGCGTGTACCTGAAATGTTTTAGCATTCGTTTTATAAGAATTGTTCGTATGATGATTCCGTGTTTCTTGGTAGTAAGTACAAAGAAGATCTATAATATTCGGCAACAAAAGTTTTCTATATACGGAGAGATTTGCTTAAACATGTTGATGAATAGAATGTCATGGATTTTTTAATAAATAAATTTATAACAAAAGTGAGATCACTGTAAATAGGGTTGTAGGGTTCATAGTCCACTATCGATGACAAACATGTGATGATCAAAGAAAGCAATGACATACTTTTCTATATAATTCAATACACCATTATAATGCAACTATAACACAATTGCACATAAATTGGGAACATCGTTCTGCAGTACATTCACATCGTCCCTACCATAAAGAAATGAACGTCAAAGGAACGTGGTCTATAAAGAGACCACTAGACGCAACGCCTGTCATTTAGCTCAACAAGTTCAGTTCAGTCAGTCAGTCCAGCTTGAAAAAGTCACTTAGCCCCAGCATATAGTTGAAGTGCAGTCTTTTCAACTCGTAATCGCCTAACACTCGGGCGACATAATTCATTATTTATTCATCATGTAATAAATAAACATCAAACAGCAACCTCGTGTCTTCGCTGTCAATCTATAACTGGAGTAGGAGCTCCATTCTTCAACAACCTAACTCCTACAAGGTTTTCTTGAAACACGTAGAAGAATTTGTGTACCTGAATAGGATGTTTACTAGGGATGAAAACATTAAAAAATCAGCAGCTGACTAGGACCTCAAGAAGCCTTGTAAAGAAGGCTAGCATGTTTAAATTTATTTCAAAAGAGAAAGCAAACATTTTTGAGAAGGAAATATGAAAGTCTATGCATTTATGACCCGTCATTGAATGGTTTTTTTTATTTATTTTATTATTTATTTTATTTGTTTATTCATACAAATACACACATATTACAAAATAAACAATAATAACGTATCCTAAACTTTATAAGGCCAAGGGCCCTGTGTTGAATTGGGAAACAATATAATGGAAATTTGAATAATGTAGATAATTCAATAAAAGCAAAAACTAAATATTATTACATAAACAAACATGTATTTTCAAGGGACATCTGGAAAACACGCTTAATAGTTTATAAAGCTATGCAATATCTCGCCGCAGTCTCCTGCAATGGTCTCTTTCGTTAAACGAAATCCAGACTTGTACACTCCTTCTAAAAATGGCTTTCGTTTTGGAGAACTTAATATATTCATCCAGGACATTGAACACTCTTGGGGCCACAAAAGAGAAATTCCTCTGAACAAAAGTGGCCACTTTACACAATGTGTTACATTCACCATTCTGCCTATATTTGAACATCTGTGTTCCTTTAATTATTTAATACATTGATTTTTGTGAGGTTAAAAAGATGATTTTTTTATTGATTTCGGAGATATTTGTCTGGTTAAATAAAATGTTGATATTAACAGATTTCGAGGAGGTTATATCCAGTTATTGTCTACAAAAAATTGGGTCAACTCTAAACATTGTTAAAAATTACTTAAATGATTATTCAATATAGTATTGTAAGAATTTTCAGCCCTTTGAAAGAAATGTTTTCAATAAAAAAAATATATAAATACTAATCAATATATATTTTTTAAAACAGTGCCGGAACAGTGTTCCGGCACTAGTCCACCTCTGAATATCATCTTAAAAAAGAGTTTTTTAAATTGTCTAATAAAAAAAACTTTTATGTACAAGTTAAAAGGGAAAATATTGTAGAAAATTGTAACCCCACGTATTGCGGCCTTCATTTTCCGAGTGTTTTTGTGATATTACCTTTCACGACTGACAATGATTCAAAATAAAAGTTAGATTGCGAGTTCTCAGGCGAGCGGTTGTTGGCTGTCACATTACTATTGCTAATGTTCAGGTGGATTCTCCCCGGGGGTTAGAAAAGTAAAAAAGTGCTTTTTCTTTGTTGTAAAAATGGCATTTATCTTTTATGAAGAATTGCCTTATTGGGTTGTATCCCACCGCGCCGCGAAGTGTCATTGGTTCATAATCTTCTACTTGAGTTGTCAAAGCGCTATCTGGTAATCTTGGTGTTTGAGGGAAGCTGGCAAAAGGTGTTATGAATTATCGTTTTTATTAAATTTATTTTTTTAAACATCTTAGATGTTTGAGCATATCATTTAAACAAATAAAATACGATGCTTAAATAACAATGCGTTCAAATGTTTAATAAGCCATGTTTTTTTGGTTAACAAACAGTCATTGCATGTCATATTAGGACGAACATTTGGATGTTTATATTAAAACATTATTTTTCTCACTTCTGTGAATTAAAAGATCTAAAATCTTCATCGTGTAGGCCAAATTCCTCCGGCTTAAGCAATTCACCTACTAGGCAACGCTTGAAAACAATTTTCCGATTTTTTTAATTCTTCTCACACCAGTTTTAACTCGGGGGAGTGGAAGCGGGAGGGATGTGTTTATAATTTAATTGAATTCAGGGATCGTTTGAAAGAAGACAACTTGTTATCAAATAAATTAAAACTGGTATGTTTGTTGGCAGACCTAAGAATTCTGGGCATAGGGGAAAGAAAACCGTAGTTGGTTCGGTGGTTATCGGTATGAAAAATTAAGTTTTGTATGAGGTTTCTTGTAAGAATATTTAATTTTATTGAACTCAGTAGTTCAAGCGCATCAAAGAGTGGGTAGTGAATTTTAAATTCGACTAGAAGGTTGGATTTATTTTGACGGTCTTAAAGAGAAGATAAATTAAAGGTAGTTTCTAACTCATACGTTTATTGGTCTCCGAATAAGCCTAACCTTTATCTTTTTTAAAAATCAATGTCAAACTGACGCAATATTTTTTATGTGAACATCACAGTACCAGATAACAGAGAAATATTCTAGATGCTGGTGAACTAGGGAACAGAAGAAAGTTTTAAGGGTATTAATATTTTTGAAGTCAGTTGTACTTCTGTTAATAAATTCAATGAGTTTTATGCATTTATTGATAACATGTTCAAAAAGTTTGTAAAAGAAAGTTTAGCGTCAAGTATAATACCTAAATCTCGTAAACTAGACATAGATGATAGTATTTCATCGTTCAGTGAGTAGTCGTATATGATTGGATTTTCCAAACGAAAAATTTTCATTACCTTGCACTGTTGGGATCTAGTTGGGATGTAAATGATTGGATGAGCACCATGTGCTAAAAAACAGTAAATCAGATTGTATATATGTTTAATCCAGGCCCACCGCCACAACCTCGAGACGTTAGTTATCACTAAGAAATATTACAAAACAAATTAGCTTTTAAAATTATTGTTTCCCATCCCACGTACCAGGAAGTAAACCCGGGACCCCATCAAGCACGGTAGGTGGACGTGATCACGAGGCGGACAAATGTTTCATTATTTTTAGTCTGTTTATGCATAGAAATCCTGGCAGATCCTGGCAGGTTTCTTTCCCCGCAAAAAAAACTGTATTTGCAGTTTGGTGGGAATTTAAATGTTTATACAAAAAATTGCGCATTTGAATTTTTTTTATATAAACATAAATAATCGATTTAGTAAATGCAATTTTGATATTGTTTTATTTATTTATTTAATCATAATTTGAAGGTATACTGGTGATAGCGTGTTTATTAAAATTTGATAACACCATAGTTTACTGAAACATTGAAATTTTAATGTTAGTATTCGGGATTTTTAATACGTTAATGGATCTTAGAATGATTTTCACTTTTTATATAAATATATCGTAACTCTGGCAAAAACAGTAATAATAATATAGTGTGCGTTTTCATTTTTCAAAAACAGATAAAAAAGATTTTGTGTTAAGGTTTTTCCCGACAATAAAAACGTAGTTTCAAAAAATAAATGTTTTTAAAAGCTTTATGTTGGGGTGGGAACGATAAAAACATTTTGTGTTTTTTAAAGGTCACTGAAGCCATGAACAGACCCAACCCTTGTCATTGTGAAAGAAACTAAATACATTTTGTTCGCAATTTTGGCAACCGGTATTATATTAGATTTGCTGTCGATTTCAATTATGAACACTAAATTTAACTTGACATGTTTCTCAAATTCTTCGACCAATAAAATTATTTTTTTACCAAAAGTGTAATTTTACAAATACCGAAAATTATCGTAACTTTTTTTTAATTAATGTTATTTTTCAAAAATCCCTTCACGTCATCAGATTGCCAAATGAATTGGGATACAAAATGAATTAGTTCAGCTCAATTAGCTCACAAGTTTTGTACATTGATACGAGTATAAATCGGGCGGGATATGTACAGTTACGCGGGCTAGACAATTTTGATAAATATTTATTCGAACACTATTTTTCTGTTACTCTCTTTCCAATACCTCCCCAATATTTTGCGAAAAAGTCAACTGCACATCAGGTTGATTATACTTAACTGAAATTGACTAAATTGACGTTTTGTTTTCTTATTTTCCGCACCCCAAAACTTAACCGATTATTTTTTTTCAGAACGAGTATCAGTACAAATTTTTTTGTGTCGATATTATTTGCGTTTTTCAAAAATAATTATCATATTTTTTTACCGTACGTCCAAAAACAGCAAATAAAACTGGGTTCTTTTAATGGTCAAATTTGGATGGTCCTAGTTCTCATTAGAAACAATTTATCAACAAAAAAAAAACGATATAGACGCGCGCCATTAGTAAATATTTAGGGTGTGTAAAACGCGACCCGGTGTCGAAAATGCTCACTTTCGTCTGCATGATATTCCGTTTTTAGGGGTTGTAATCAAATAAAATAATATGTGCAACATTTTTTTCCTTTTAAATGACGGGTAACATTTACCTTTTAATTTACTATAGGTGTATATTTTCAATTTTAAAAAAGGACACAAATCATGGAACATAAATATAATAGAATGATTAAAAAAGGCTTCATAGTGTAAAGGGGCTGAAACGTGGACAATGCGTGCAGACGAGAGGAAACGGACCGATGCATTCGAGATGTGGTGTTGGAGAAGTCTGCTGCGTGTGCCTTGGACAGCCAGCAGGACGAATGCATCGATACTGGAAGAGCTCCTTATTACAACTCGTCTGTCAGTGGTGTGTCTGAGGAGAATACTGTCTTTTTTTACATATTGCTAGACGTGAGCCAGACAATCTAGAAAAGGTAATAATGTCTGGCCGAGTTGAAGGTAGGAGAAGCCGGGTTAGAATTCCATATATATGGACTAACCAAATAAAGGAGGCTACGGGGCTAAAATTTGATGTGTCGGTTCATCAAGCTGAGGACAGACTTATGAGAAGTGTTCATGGTTGTCATTTTTACAATTTTTTTTACATTTACATTTTGTTGCACCACAACAGGCCAGGAGGCCGATTTACAGTGGTGAATTACATCACAGAGCATCTTGGCTTGAGAAAAATCACATTTTCAAAAAAAAAATTTGTTTTCACCGGGAATCGAACCCGGAACCTTCCGTGCGTGAGTCTAGCGTCTTGACCACTACACCACGGAGGCCGCCACGATCATTGGCATTGAGGGACCGACATGGAAGTATTAAGTGGACTAGAAAGACATCGATGTGGTAGAGATCTGGTTGTAGTTTAATTTGTTTCAGTGACCGCTTGAAAGAAGACAACAAAGATACCAAGACTGCGATGTTTGTTGGCAAATCTAAGATTCTGGACGTGACGGAGTAAAAACCATACATATTTCAAAGCTTTTCAGTCTGAAAAGCCAAATTTTGTCATTAGTTTCTTGTTAGGATGTTTAATTTTAGATTGCTTAGTAGTTCGGGTACATAGAATAGTACATTGAGGATTTTGAATAGGACATAAAAATAAAGAATATAAAATTATTTTAAAAAATTGAACGGGTTGTGATCCCGTGGCTAGTGTAGTGGACTCACGGATTGAAAGTTCGAGGTTCGAACCCCACTCATACACAACCTACCGTACATTCACGGAGACTGGACTGCTGTTCACGTGCAAACCACGAGTGACATCGCATGATTGGCCCATTTCACACCACGGTAAAAATCTACACAGCATGATAAACTACAATACGTTTGATCGATATTTATTTTTTAAAATTTATTTATTTAATGCCTGGCAAACGCAATAACCACGAGACCGACTAATTTCCAGTCGATTTCCAAATTGAAAATGGCCCACAATATTGAAAAAATTGGGTAAAATTATGAGAACGCACACTTCATTTTATTTAATAAAACTGTCCTATCAAATTACGCGATTTTTGATAAACACCTTGGATTACAATCCATAACATAACAATGTTTTAATAAAATAATTTTAATCTTTAGTATTGGTAGCTAATGGTTTATAGAAATAACCGTATTTTTCAAACCATAAGACACACTTTATTACTCTGAAAATTCTACCGAAAATTAGGGTGCGTCTTTATTGTTCAATGCGTCTTATCGTCCGCAAAAAACGGTACATGTTTTTATCATGTGGGCACCTACATGTTTTTTTGCAAGTGTTCACAAATGTCAACATTTACCAACTCAAGTTTGTTAACGGCTTTAGTAGCAGAAAAGCACCCTTTAGTTAAACTTTAACAAGTATTGTTGGAATCAACCGCCATTAATTGTTGCAAGTTTAGGGGTCAAGAAAAGTAACAACCGTATAACACGGATCAGACACTGGTCAGATTTCAACGAAGAAAATATTGCTTATAAGATTTACAAGGCTCATGATTGTTATTAAATTATTTAATTTAAACAAATTTGTAATTTAGTCCGCTTCATGATCTGGTGGTTAGAGCATTTGCCTACCATGCGGGAGATCTCGGTTTTGATTCTTTATATGGTTGACATTGAACATTTATTTACAAAGGTTTTTTTACATTAAATATATAACATACAATTCCTGTAATTAAAACGAAACAAGATACGTTTACGGTTGGTGAACCCAAGCAGTTTTTTAAGTTATTTTTTTTGCGGTGCCTTGTCAGATCTCTCCGACATTGGCGATCACCACAGCGAAACCATCTTGGTCCTGCGCTACTCTTGTATTCCGCAGCCAGGACAACTGCTTATTGGATGCACTTGTTATAGGGATTCTTGGGAAATGATGACCAGAGTGGTTTTCCGTTGCCTTCTTTGGTAGATTTTTCTGTCGGGGTTACCTTTCCTTAGCTGGTTGGTTCTAGTTTGGAGGCGCCAGAAACTCTTTTTTAATTATCTCGTGATCTGCTGTGTTCACACCGTTATGAGTGTGATCCTGTTGCTCAGGATTTGCAACATGGACGCTGACGAGTTGGACTAGTCAGTAATGTTGCCAGTGGAATGCAACTGGGCATTTGAAGCATTTAATAGAATCACACCCTCCAGCAAGATGTAACTTACTGCGGGTTAGGCCTTGATTTTAACATCCACGTTTCAATAGTTTGTTTTATTTTATAAATAGGTATGCATTATAAACGGAAGTTCAAACATACATGGAATGTTATATATAATTGATGTGGTAAGCTTTTACATTGTTAATTTTCATTTTTTTTAAATATACATAATCAAACCAAGGTACTATTCCGTATAGTTTGTTTTAGTTGAAATTTACACCTGGTAATGAGTAATTCAGAATACCTTAAACTTTTTTCTATTTAACTAATATTAAACTGTTATACACATAAAAAATGTTTTATTGAATCAGGTTGTGGTCCCGTAGCTAGCATTGCGGACTCACGGATCAAAGGTCTGAAGATTGAACCCCACTCTACCCCAATTTGATTTCCATTTTCTAATAGTGAGTTATTTACAACTCGTTGAAAATAGCCACCAAAATTGAAACATCTGGTTAAATTATAAGAACTTTTTTATATTCTTTAAAAAAATAAAAATATATGATCATTTCATGACTACAGTTCCTCTGCATCCTCTCAAATCAGGTTCATATCCCATAGTTCTGATACGAGCTGATGACAAACAGTTAGTGGCAGACGTCTCGACGCTGAGAACCTGATGCTTTGTAAAGTAGGCTAGCTTGGTAAAAGCTCTCAGAAGACATCCACAGTATATGTGTTCGTAATATTTCAACGTGTAAATTGAATTTTTAAAACCAGTCTAGGCCTCGAGTTCCATATATCTTATTTTAATTGTTAGGAATTGTATTCATATTTCTGGCCAATTTTTCGTCCAGTTTTCTGATCCATACAAAGCGGGTATAAGGTCGGTGCTCCACGTGGCGGTGACGGTGGCGCCACATTACAGAACACGGTTCCTCGGCTTTGTGGCGAGAAGTGCCACCACTTTACTTTACTTAGACACTGCGACATCTGCGCGGCCCCAACAAGAAGTGTCGTTTATCATCTACCGCTCGGTGCGATACACTCATGCACAAAGGGGTTAAATGAGAATTATTCGTTTTCTAAAAACTATGGAATTTACGTACGTACGATGCTTTTTCAAAACGTCAGTAAACGTTTTTTTTTATTTTTTACCCGTGCGCAAAAGGGTTAAGGAACTATTGTACGTAAACTAAAAACTGCTTCAAAATTAGCTCTCAATGCATCTTATTGGCAAATAAACATAAATAACCTCGTTGAGTCGGAAATATGAAATAATTTAAAGAGCTTATTACCCTTTAGTATCTTATTTAATTAAGTTATTATTTTAGACACTATGAAACAGTCGGTTATTTTTAAGAAGTAGCAGTAACAGTTACAGTTTTACAAATTAAACTGTTTTGAGAAAAGGTTTCTTAACAACAATTAAGAGAAGCATGGGCAAAAAATCTAGTTACAACAACTGCTCAAACAGTTTCACAAACATTAATTAACCCATCACTTGTAACGCACGCTTCTCTAAACTTTTATTTCATAAACAGTTTCACATTTATCTTCATGAGGGGGTAGCAATGTTTTTTCCACGCTACCTAAAAACAGTTACTTATCTGTAAAAAACAGATTATTTTTTTTACCTAATAACAGTTTAATTTTTAGTAACCAGTTTCAGCAGTTTCAGAAAAATTCCTTTTAAAGTAATAGTTTCTTTTCTTTTACCACCTCTATTTACTACAGACATTTTTTTAAAAAATAAATCCTCTATATCTGGCATCGGGTCGTCATTTTTAATTATAAAGTAGCAACAAGACTTATTACGGGAGTAAAAAAATCTTCTCACATCTCACATATTCGAGATTTGCGCTGATTAAAAAACCCAGAGAGAATAAAATACAAACTTTTCTGGACAGTAATCAAATTCTTTCATTAAATAGCTCTAAGATACCTATCGGACGGACCTATGTATTGGAGTTAATACATGTCTATGAAAATCTACTCTTAGGTCAGCATTCGATTCAGGCAGAGGAAAACTTGTCAAAATGCGGCGCTGCCCAAACACTAGGTTTGGAGATCGTGCTTTTGCCGTTGCCGGCCCTCTGCCTACAACCAATTGCTTTCTCAACTAAAATCTCACTTATTTCGTTTACCGTACACTCAAATTTAAATAAAAAAATATAATAGGTAACTTTAGCTAAGTGGTAATGTAATTTTACGTTTAAAATTGTAAGCGCCCTTGAGATGATTTTTCTCAATAATGCCAAATAAATCAGCCAAATATTATTATTATGCCAATGAAATTGAGAAAAGCGCTGCTAAAATAACATCGACGATATTAGCAATTCTTTCATAAACCAATCAAAGCACGGTTCGGTAACTTTTATGGTAGGTACTATTTTTCTTGATAATCCGTAAAATCTTATTTTCATAAGTTTTTTCTAACTTTCCAACTTTTTTATTAAGCGCTTTGATCACGAGCCGCAAATTTTATTCTGATTTTATATCAGCATCTTCAATTTTTTGAATAATACTTACTTTAAATTTCAACTTCGATCATAACTTATAACTTTTGTAATATAACGCAAACCGTTTATATACGAGTACAAACGCGCGGTTCCTTACTTGGCTTTTGTTTCTATGAAATTGTTTATAAACTACGCAACTTTGTTAATTGAAATTTACCAAAGAAAATTAACCTTAATCCATTAACGTGACTTGAAATTGTTTTAAAAGATAAAATCCGATAAAAGTTTTTGAACAAAATTTAAGGTTAACAACATCTAAAAATATAATTATTTTCTTAGGAAACGGCTTCGCTTTAACACATCACAAAAGAGATGGAGAAAGAGATATGAAATTCTGGTCATTTACAAGACTTATGACTTGTTGTTGGCTGATATATGTGACCACTTTATAATAATTTTGTAACAATTTATCTAATATTTAGTATTTTGCCAATGTTTAAACATCTTTATTTCTTCAATTATTCTATCTGTTGACTTAAATGGAGTGAAAGAGCTAAAACATTAATTGATGGAGATGAGATTCATCTAATTATTTCACCTACACACTAGGCAACGCCTTAAAATATTTTTAAAAATTCAGTTATCCATCCTTAGCTGCCAACATTTGAAAACACTAATTTTGTAAGTATTTTTCTCATTTAAAAACTCGTTCTAAAACCTTTATTTTTGTGAAGGAATTAATCTGATTGAATTATTTCACATACTAGGCGAGGCATAGAAACAAAATTTTAATTTTTATATTTTGTATTAGACCAGTTGGTTTCATTTACAATATTTAAAATTTCGCGATGCTTGTTAAGGTTGTTATTCTAAATTGGCTTTAAAAATGCGTTGATATTTAAAAAAAAACATAAAGTTACTTAACAAATTATAAAAGGGATGAAGAACATTTTATAGAAGAGAATATGGAAGTCTAGGCATTTACAGGGCTTCTGACTTGTCTTTGGCTGGTTAAAGTGGCCATTTTACACACTGTGTAACATTCACGATTTTGCCAATGTTTGTACATCCATTAATTCTTCCACCTGTTAATATAGATGATATAAATATGGATTTTCAAACAAAGGAAAAATGGTGAATGTTCAAAGACAGGTCATAAACCCTGTTAATGCCTAGACTTCCATATCCCTTTTCTAAAATGTTTTCCATCTCTTTTGTAATTTGTTTTTCTTAAGGACTCCCTAGGCGATGAAATCCAGTCTTTTGTCTACAAACATTTAGACAAACTCAAAATATTGTAATAAAGATACTTATTTTTTTTACAAAATGTTTGCATTTTGATGAAATACTTGCAACTCTTGTATTTCCCGCGTTCTCTGGGTACGTTATTTCCCAGGATCAGCTCAGCAGATGGCGGTGTCAAGAATTTTGGTTAATTGGCCGAAAGTTGTGGAACTCTAGGACATTAGTCACTCGCGAGGAGGTGGAGGTGGAGGTTACCGGAGTCGGTGGAACTTCCAAACTTTGACACCATAATTTTTTGCATGATGGCGTCCCAGAAATATGTCGTTAGATTGATTTAAGCGATAGCCAAGTAATAAAATTTATGTTGAACAAGTTGGTAGAACCTTCTTTTACAACTTTTTGACGAAAAGTGGTTTCAAATTAATCGTAATAATAAATCAAAAATTGTGTTCAGAAACATCAATTATTATTTTTTAAATAATCCAAAGGCTTTATTTCATCATCATTTTTAAAATCTTTTTATGTTTTGAGCGGGGGATAAAAATACAGTTCAAGGCGTAAAGTGGAACCAGCACCCTAGATGAGTTCTTTCTACTCCGCGGCTTTTCTCGGGTAAAAATCCTGAAAAAGGAAATCCAGTGGAGGCCAGTTTGACTCGTAACGTAGTGGTTGGTGCATTCGCCAACCATGCTTGAGGTTTTTGGCTCGATTGCTGGCAGGTTTGATATGAAATATTCAAATTTGTTGCAACAGAGAGGGAAAACATTTTTGAGAAGGCAAAATGGGAGTCTAGGCATTTATAGGGCCTATGACCTGTTATTGGCTGGTTTATGTGGCGACTTTACACACTGTGTAACATTCACCATTTTGCCTATGTTTGAACATCTACATTTCCCAAACTCTTCCATCTGTTGACTTTTGTGAAGTAAACGAGCTAAAACCTTTATCTTGCGGGTGAGATTCATCCGGCTGAACCAATTCACCTACTAGGCAACGCCTGGAAATAATTTTCCAATTTTGTATACTTTTTTTTTACCAGGTAGTTAATTCAACAATATTTTGAGTGTGTCCAAATGCTTGCAGGCTGGCTGTGTTATCCCATGTAGGTCTAACTAAGCTACGAGCAGCCGCTTCTATGCATTTTGGAAGGGCTAATGAACTTAGCCAGCTTCCTTAGATTATTCTTGACAGGAATTCAAGTAATATGTTGCATAATACTCACTAGGCAAATAATACAAATGTGCGCTCTTATTTGAGCCTTTCCGTACCCAATTCGCTAAGCAGTTTTGAGAATGTAAGATAATTAGAGCAATGAAACTGTGTTAAAAGAGTTTTCTCGTTACTAGAGCGAAGATATAGTCCATGTCGTGATAGAGATTGAAAGAGTGGGATTCTTCAAAACATTGTGAAGAATTGTTGGAATATGAATGTTTTTTCTTTGCTTGATACTGAGCCAGTGTCGTTGCGTGTGATATTTGGTTATGTGGTCATATTTTCGAAGATTAAATATATAACGTATACAAATATTCTGCAATCGTTCCAACTTATCAAACAGTTTAAATTTAGCATCTGGGTAACATACATCTGCATAGTCAAAAAATATTCATAATAATTAGAAAAAATAGCTTTTTGGGCAAAAAAAAGGGGGGAGTAATTGATTTATTATTTTTTAAGTGGATATACTACATTTGAGACGAATAAATATTTTTTTTAAAAAACTACAAAAAAATGGAAATGTTTCCGTTTGTTTCCAGTATGTAATTACTTGTGAATTGAAAATCTATTGGCAAAAAAACTTTTTTTTCAAAATTATTATTGTTTTTGAATGTTTATTACATAGTGAGTAGATTGTTATATTTTGATCATTTCGATGTGAAAAATGTCAAATTCTTTAAGTCGATTTTCTCAAATTGACAAATTTAGACTTGTAGCACTCTAAAAAGGCGATAGCGATATAAATGTAAGAAACCGTACAAAAATAACATTTTATGTACATGTAGCAAAAACACACAAGGACGACAAAATAATAGTATACGGTTGATTAAAAAAAAAAACAAAATTTTATTTTAAAATAAACGCGTTTTTTCATATTATAAACGTATAAATATACAATAATTTTATGATTCAAAATATAAATATTGCACTTAAAAGTTTTTACGTTGTTTCATTATTATGGTCAAATATAATAACATAACTTTTATGAGTAAAACGAAAAAGCTCTTAAGTTTTGAAAATATTTCTCAAGAAATAAAATTCTTGCATATAAAATAGTGTAAATTTTATGTATGCGCCCATTTCAGACGACAGTAAAAAGCCACACTGCACTACAAAATAACATAGGGCGGATCGACATAAATTTTGTTTATTTTTTTTTATTTTATGGCAGGTAAACGTACTAACCAGGATACCATGAGGTCGAATAATCACAAATCGATTTTTCACTGCAGAATTTTTATTTGAGAGTGGCCGCTGAATATATATATTTAAAAAAAAAAAAAAAGAATGTGATTAATGTCAGTCCACCTTAATTTTGCCGTGCTGTGTGGATTTGTACAATACGTGTGAACGAGGCCATAGGCGAAACACCTTTGCTACTAAAAAGCTCTGCCATAAATTTATGACTTACTGCTTCTTTTCAAAAGCTTTATCAGGCTAACGTGAGTGAAAAATTATTCCAGAAATTTCAAACTCTGGTATTATTTGCGAGCTTTTGTTTTTCTTTTCTTAAAAATTAATTTCTTCTATACCTCGCAGAAAATAAGAAATATTGGTTGATTGATTTGATTTAGAAATAATTTAATCAGATTAATTAATTTAAGGACTTTGTTTATTAATTTTGTTTTTTCTTGAAGCCCAACGGCAATGAAATTAATTGGATTTCTTTGAAATTTTCCTTTTTAATAAACAGATAACGTAATGGGTAATAAAATCAATTTACAATTTTACGAAAATATTTATATCAACGCATAAATTGTGATAAATTTCCACTTAGTTGTTTTTTTTATTTTGCTATACTTCGTGTCTCCAATCAATTTATACCAATACCAATTCATTATAATACCTTCTATACTCACCTAATAAGGCACCAACTGCGGCGAAACGGAAACGTAAATCAGACTCTCTCCGTTCAACGCCGGTACCGACATTTATCTTAAACGTGAATTCAATTCGAGTTCATTTAACCTTTTACACCGCTAGATTTCATTCAGTATTATTTACATTTCTCGTTCATTGTAATCGAATCTTTGTCACAATAACTAAGAAATAAAATTCTACGTCATATAAAAGTGAATATTTTGTTTTAATACACGCAACCTCGTTATAAAACTTCTGGTAAGTCAAATTTAAATATTTATCTTAATTTATTGCAACAAAAAGGGAAAACATTTTTAAGAAAGGAATATGTAAGTCTTGACATTTACAGGGCTAATAAACTTTCATTGTATAATTTAAGTAGCCACTTTGCACACTGTGTAACATTCTTCATTCAGTCTATGTTTGAACAACCAAATTTCCTCAACTCTTCCATCTGCTGATGTTTGTGAAGTAAAAAACTGAAACCTTTATCTTGTGGGTAAGATTCATCTTGCAGATCAAAATAACTGCCTAGGGAGGAAATCTAGCCATTCTTATAATGGTGGAATAGTAAATGTTACACAGTGTGTAAAATGGCCACTTCAACCAGCCAACGATAGGCCGTAAGCTCTGTTAATGGCTAAACTTTCAAATTCTCTTCTCAAAAATGTTTTTTCTCTGTGTTGCAACAAATTAAGATCTAAATAACTCCTTTGGAAGGAAATCCACCCAGTCTGCAAACATTTAGACATACTCAAAATATTGTTCAATTAATCATCTTTTAACAAAAACAGAAAAACTACCGCATATGAATTTATTTCAATTCCGATGTTAATTTATTTTAATATCGATATTAACTTAATATAATATTTATATTATTTTATTATACCTTATACCAATATAATATGTAAGTGTTTGCATCATTGAGTACTATTAAGGGTAAGAAAAACAATAAAATAGCATAGTAGAAAGTTGAATATCTCTTAAAACTTGAGTTAGAGAACAAATATAAATAAAATACGTGAAATCGTATTTGTAGTGATACGTTACTTGCACCCTGCATCTTCCACCATGTGCAACCGGGTGACTGAAACTTATTAGTACTAAATTTGTTGGTTGATTGTTAATATATATTTGGCATTTGTGCGAATGTTAGGCCTCCGGAAACTTACCGATGCAAAGGTGCTTAAGACAGTAGCTTGTTACTTGACCTAATGTCGGCACAGTTGTTTAATATGTCAGCTATACTAATAATATTATTTTGTTTTTTTCTTCTTTTTTTTCTTACTATTATTTATGTTTATATATATGTGTAGGTTAAAGTATGAATATGCATTATTTTATGTTTATTTTTTAAACGCCATAAGTAAATATTAAATCATGCAAATGAATGCCTCGACACGGGTTGTGCCCAGTGAGTTATACATATTTAAAAATAACATTTTTATGTAAAACGTAAAATAAAAATAAATATTGTGTAGATTTTAAAGAAGAAGATTAATTTTATTTTTAAATCTAATGTCCTGAATTCTTAAAAATACTTTTGATTGAACCTGGTCTACGAAGAAATGCATATAACCCTTATCTTAGCAAATCAAAAAAAAATGTTTATGCTCTTTTAGTGGTTAAACAAGTTTCTAAATCCATAACATTTTTATTATTTTTTTAATCAAAGTTTGTTATGAATTATGATACTGCAGTAATTGATATAAAATATATGGCAAAGCAGTTTAAACTGAATGCTTTTTAATTAATGTTAGTAAATATAAAGTCTTTACCATTTAATGACTTTTAATGTCTACCGGTTTCGAGACGTCCCAGTCGGTAAGTGGTTATATACAAATATGTAATAACATTTCGTAAACAATAAAAAGGATTGTTTTTTAGACGTTAACATCATGCAAATCGCTATTGACACAAGGTTCTGTCCGTAAGTGTTCACACGAGGACTATGTGGCCGCGGTGATTGGGGTAATCATTGTTCTACGAAGATTGTCTGGCCATCTATCTCAGTGTTGATATCACGGAACAATTTTTTGTCCATCAAATAGGTGTTTATACGTGAACGGTCTTATTTTTTCGTAAAAACAAGAGACATTAAATATAATATATTTTATGACGAGCATGTGCTATTGTACCTATTACGAAGGAAACACATTTTAAGGTATTGATATGAGAAGTACATAGTTTGTTATTTTATTTCCTTTTTAAATAATTTTAGTACCCTAATTTTGAATTTAAATTTATAACAATGTTTTGAGTATGTCCAAATGCGATGTTTAATTTCCGCGTACTCCGATTTTTAAGTATTAAAATTTTTGACACTTATCGTTCTATTTGAAAATGAGTCAATTTGCATCAACATTAAAAGAATCATTGTCGATAACCTATAATTAAACATGTTTAAAAGACAAAATTTCATGCATATTCGGCTTTTCATACAGTAAACTTAATTTTGATTTGTAGATAAAATTGAAGATAAATGTTAACTTCCCATTGTAATCGGGACCCGGGAAAAAGGGTTAAATCAGACTCCCAATTAGAAAAAACGCTGAAAATCAAAATTTCATTTTATAAAAGGCATTAACAAAATATTATGATATGCGAAAAAACATTTATTAAACAAAAAAGTTTAAAAAAACAAACTAATGGTTAATAAATATGTGTTAAACAATTTATAAATTGCGTTGATATTATAAAAGTACACATTAAAATATGATCATGTGTACTAAACTTTAATATTTTTTAAATTTTTTTTTTTCAATGCAAGCATAAACATCCTGTAGTCTAGCTTCCATCTGATACACGATGTGGTCTACCGCGACACGGTCCGTGAGTCGTAAGCTATGACCAACTTAGTATTCAGCTCGCACAGAGCAGCAAGAAAGGAAGGGTTCGAACGTTTCAATGTGCGTATATTTGATTTTTTATTTATCGCTTACTTTACATTTTTAAAGAAAAATGGTTTGTTTGGAAGATAACGGCAAATAGGGTTAAAAATCGTGATTTGGTTAGAAAGATAATATTGTTTTATGGCCTGGTTCTAAAAAACGTTTGTTTCAAACTCGTTTTGAATACATGACCATAATTGTTATTTTAAACATAAATAAAATAAAAATCATTATATTTAGAGATTGTCCAAATTTTTGTAGACAAGGACTGGCTTCAGCTCCCAGGGGAGCTGTTCATATAAACATATAGCAACCGAAGTAAAGAACATTTAATATGAGGTAATAAAGAAGTCTAGGCATCTACAGAGCTTGCCTAGACTTCCATATTTCATTTCCGAAATGTTATCTATCTCTTTTATAATGATTTTTTTTTGATAATTGTAAAACAGTTTCTACAATGCGCAAACACTAGTTAAATATTAAATTATTCACCCAGATAAATCTCAATCACATCAATTAAGGTTTCAGATCTTTTTTCTCGCGAAAACAGATAGAAGGGTTGAGGTAATTTGAATGTTTAAACATTGACAGAATTATGAAAGTTTCATTTTGTTACAGTGTGTTAAGTGCCCACTTAAACCAGCCAATGAAGGGAATCAGCCCTGTAAATGCCTAGACGTCCATATTTCATTTCTCACTTTTTTTTTCCTCACAGTCGTAAAAAATTGAGATACAAATGTACAATTTATACCTTCATACATAAAATTAATTAAATCAATACTTTCAGTCCGTTACTGGAGAAACTTATGGTCTAATATTTTCTTTAAATATTTAACTGTAGATAAAATCTTAAAAGCCATTACCTTATTTATTTGTTTTTCTAGATTATAACTCCACGGAATAAGATTAAATCTGAAATATTTAGATTAAGCGTATTAATTTAATGTCTTACCTTAGCTTACCGAGCCATTAACCGATGAAATATTCCTTATAGGTTGAACCAAATTGCAAACAAAACAGCAACGGCTTTATTCGAAGCATCCATTTTAAATGTTTTCAGAATTCATCCCTTGGAGATTTTCCAAACTGGCTGTTTAATTATTTGATAATGCTACCCATTAAGGTGGGCAACAAATAAACTTTTCACTTATTCGGGGATTCACTCGTAAACTTTATCTTACTAAAACCCTTAAAAGGATTTTCCGTTTACCACTTTATGGACCGATAAAGATTTACACAGTCATGGATTAAGCCATAATAAATATTTATGGTATCAGAAACAATGATTTCTCAATATTTGATGCCGTTTAGTTTTACTCTTGTTAACTCTTGGTAAATAAAAGACTATGGTAAATGATTCATTTACGCGCGGTAATGCAGCATCGTGTTACCACAAGAAAAATACGAAATATTATAAATTTCAAGTGTTTCATAAAAAAAAAACATGTAGACACATTCTGTTTAATAATTTCTTTTCGATATTTTTTTAAAGTAAAATATAGCCCTGTTATAGCAAAATAAATTTAAAATCATAAATACGCCAGTCATTTTACGTGCGTGCATACCCCATCTGCGTCTTTGTCTATCTTGTTATTATTTTTATCTTTGTGCTTTCTCTTATTGCTGTATTAACGTCACATAAATTCTTCGCGTCCCAAAGATAAATATTTGTTGTAACCAGCATTATTGTTCAAATTTCACTTTCCAAATCCGATGTGAAAATGTCATTGATGATTATAAAAAACACAACTTCATCGTTTAAAGAAATATATCAAGTCTTGTATCGTATGAAGAATATTGTGATATCACAGCCACGTAAGAGTTAAGATACTTAATAAAGCACTGTTTATTATTGCTCAAATGATTAAAGCGGTTATTACCGGTTACCAATTAAACGATCATGCAAATCGCACTATACAGCTTTACCATAGCTGTTGCACAAAAATTTTAAACCAACGTGCTGATACGATACATGCTTTTATAAGAACACACTTACGTGTACCGAATTTAATTTATAAAAAAAATTTGATAAGAAGGAAAGGAGAACATGAGTTCAAAAGTTATCGGGTGACAATTACAATGATACAAACCATCTCTTTTATTTCTTGATTACCTTTCGTTTTCTTTTGCAACCATCTTCTATTACTGATATATGACATGTTTATCTCCACACTACATATCAAAAAATCGTGACTACATATCAAACGATCATGCGGATATTTCTGGGAGCCATTATAAGTAGAGTGAAGCACGCCATAGCAATGTAATTTCGACCCCTCGACTTGTATTTGGCCAGTTATCTCCAGAAGACACGTGGACAGATTACTTCGAGTGAGTCCCACGTGTGAGGGGCAGATTCATAAAGGAACCAACGCAAACTGTACCACGTGGCGGGGCTGGTAATCCCGTGTCAAACACTTTGTCGATCGGGAAATATTCTGCACGCGTAGATTGGACGAGATTGGGTGATAGGATTCAGTGCGTTTTGCTGATATTTAAACTGATATGGGGCAATTACCCGGATTGAAAAATCTAGTACGATGTGTAATGCATGTTTGAGAGTTGGCATTCTGCATATGAGTAAAAAAAATAATTTGTGATATTTTGTCATGAAATATATATGTTTAAACGCGTATGTGAAAAACAATAAATTAAATGCGTTGTATTGTGTTTTCAACCTGAATTTAATACAATATTTTGATGTTATTAATATTTAAAGCATTAACTTTGTCGTCGAACATTTAACTTAAAGTTATTAAATATTTGTATGCAACCACTTCCTTACTTTTTTATATCTACCGGTTTTGAGATGAACCTGTATCTTCATCAGGACACCAACTAAACCAACATGCAAAATCCACTATAGTTCACTATAGTTGTTGCACAAAAATATAAAATCAAAACGACGTGGATTTTTATTATCAACCTTTACATGCACTGATTGCGTTATGAAAATATTTCATGTTGTGGGAAAAACAGTAGAAAAAAGAGGGAGGGAATGAAGAAAGGGGCGTAAGCTTAGTACGTATAGGGTGATCATTGCAATGAAGAATCATTTAACGGGCTTTATTGAAAGGTTGTTTGATAATGATCAAAGGAATATTCTTTTTTAAAGCTTTCCTAATACTTACTGAAATGCATGTCGTTTTGGTTATATATAGGTGTAACAACTATGCTGAATGTGTATAGTGGGTTTTGTATTTTGTGTCCTGATAAAGATACAATTACGTCTTGAAACCGGCAGACATAGAAAAGTCGGTAAGTGGTTTTATACACATATTTGATAACAGTTAGTATGTGGTATGTATCAAACTTATAATATAATTAAAACCTATACTAAATAGTCATTTTTACACAATTACAATGTTGCTGCATATATACGTGAGTTTCGTTTGGCGAAAAAATGTTAATGTTATAAACAAAGATTATGTTTTGTGCTTTCAAATAAATTTTCTTTTAAAAATTCAAATTCTTGTTCAATTTATTACCTACAAAAATTTACAAGTAAAATGGTGGAACTGTAAAATATGTCAAATGGAAGTCCAAGATTGCCAAGTTTCAGATTTCATTAAGAGTCATTCTTCATGTAAATGTCTGTTCCTGTTTCTTGAATCTTCACGTTTAAGTATTTAGCATAATTTTATCCACCCCGGTTTTTAGAGGAAAATATTTACATAATTGGATTTCAATTTCAATGAAATGGTTCAATATTCCCCTAATTTGGAGCTAACGACTAAAATACTGCAGCTAATGACGCCTTTTGAATTTTTCCTCCTAGATTGGATGTCGCAGTTACGTATAGTTTTGTTAGGAAACCCCTCTGGCAGAAATCCACCAGGAATGCAGAAAAAGGAAAGAGAAAACTAAATTCAAATATACGATAGAAAAGGTAACTTTATTTCAAATTTTTATGTAGTCAAATCTTTGTTTAACCATTTTGTGTGGTATTTTATTACCTTATTTTTCCAACCCGTAACAAAATAACATTATTTAACTTGGAATTTTAAACAGAGAAAAGTTTTGAAAAAAGGGTTCGTCTTTTTGTAAAAAAAAAATATGCTCAATGTTTAGTAAGTGAGTAAAAAGGTTTTTGTTGTTTTGTTCGATATTTGTCCTTCACTCAATTGTAAGCGTGTACATTTACTAACATATTACAACAGAGACGAACAACGTTCCTGAGAAGATAATTTGAAAATCTAGCCATCTACAGAGCTTATGACTTGTCATCGCTCAAGTGGCCACTTTACACACTGTGTAACATTCACCATTCTGCCCAAATTTGAATTTCTTTACTTCTTAAGTTATTTTATCTGTTTATGTTTGTAAAGTTAAATAGCTAAAACTTTTATTTATGCGGGTGAGATTCATGTGATTCAATTATTTCACCTACATACTAGGCAACGCCTGAAAATTTGTTTTCAATTTCAATATAAAATTATCTTAAGAATCCCAATCAGAACTAGCTCCCTCGGTATATTTGAAAATCTTAGTGTCAAATCTAAAACAAACAACTTTATGTAAAAACTTTTTTACTACATGCACGTAAACATTATTATCTACCTTCCGTTACAAATACAAGAGTTGGTAGATACTCCATCCTGATGATGCAAAAAAAATAAATAAAAATACAACCTTCGGTCAAAGAGGATTAGCCTACTACTCGGTTAAAGTGTACAATCTACTTCTATTATCCATAAGGACAATTAGTAAGTTCTCACAATATAAAATTGCTATTAAGAAATAGATAGTGGAGGTGGGTTGCGCACGGATCGATGAGTGGATAAAGCCAAATAGGTAAAATGTGTGCACTGCTAATGAAATTTTTTCTATTGGTCTATATAAATTGGTTATGTTTTTTACGAATATTTTAGTTTTTTATTGTTTATTAGGTTAATTGTATTAATTATGTTTTTTTTTTTATTGTTATTATTATGTTAACTTTGTTAAACAGCAAATACTAGGGCATGTTTCCCTCGGCACGGGCCCAGTGAGAGAATGTTATTCTGTATAAAAAAAGAATACAAGCAATGTAAAAGTATAAATTAATAAAATAAATAAATATTCCCCGTAGATGCCTAGACTTCTATACTACCTTCCCTCAAATGTTCTTCGTCTCTGTTGTAATATGTTAATATAAACAGCTTCCTAGGGAGTTGAATCAAGACCTTGTCTACAAAAATTTTCACAAACTCAAAAAATTGCGTACATTTACATTATCCAATCATTAATTAGACACCTCAAATGATATCCAAACATGAAATTGAGATAATATTAATAATGATAATGATAATGACAAGTTTCGTCAATTTTTATAGCACCATTTTCGTGAGTAGTCCCTGTTCATTTTACTTGATTTAAAAAAAGGTCTATCCCGGTGGTTAGTGCTAACAATTTTTTTTTTCTTACCGACAAATTTACGAATCATATAATACATAAATATGTTTAAACTACTTGTCTTAAATCTAAAAAAAATACTTGCATTAAAATATTTATATTACTCAGGAAGAAATTTTTTTTTTCTCTTTATCTAAGCCGATGAAGAAAACAGTTGTATTTTTGTAGTAGAACGAGAACCGTAGATGAGTCTTTTTGGCTAAATTTGCCTGAATAAAAAATCGAGATGAGATAAGTTCGTCTCCTTGGGTAGTGATTGACGCATTAGTCTACTATTTTAGAGGTCCTGGATTCGATTTCTGTCAGGGTAGACGTGAAATATTGATTTGAAATGTTTTTCTTAACTGAAATATTTCATCGCTCCTAAACTGGCACCTGCAGTGTAATAAATAAACAAACTTAGCTGCATTTAGTTTACTAATGCAGTGTTCTATGCACTAATGTGTGCGGAAAGGGGGATGATAATGACAAAATGTGTAAAATGACATATCATTTATTTTTTTTACATTATTGAATAAAAAAACATTTTACATCTTCGCTCTTTTTTGATATCTTCAACACTTTTAAATACTTTTTTTTTTTTAATTTATCAAATTTTGACCTAAGATAATGTGTTTAATTTTTTTGGTCTTCACTCCACATAAATCTGAAATCGTTCGTTTTTTTTAATATTTTTAAATAGTGTCTTTATTTACTATTACATCAACTGTACTCCCTTAAAACTCAAAAGCGAAGTTAAAATCAAAGTGAATGATGAGTCATGTTTGGTCTATTCAGATTTTAATAACAGTTTATTTCAACTATCGCCCCATACCCCACGCGTCATAGAAGCATAGTTCGATATTTAAGGGTGCGGCAATCAGGCCCACTCAGTGCTCCATCTACCCTATTGCGAGGGGAAGGAAGTGGTGATTAGCTTTCTACTTCAATTTTTAAAATGTTAAGATCTTTGATAAAGCGGGGAAACATTGTGACCTTGGAGGTCGACATTAAAAAAAAATACAAATAATCCGTTTTGGTGGCTTCACATAATATGTATATGCTGAAAATTTTAGAGTGCGCGTCACATACAGTTTGTACAGTTTCTTTGATTTGTTACAAAAATAACACATAAATCCTTAGTATTTTTATGTTGTATTCGTGTCTAGGTGGAATTCCATTCGCATACACACATGAAAACAAACGTCACACATACTCAATTCTGTAAATTCTTTTCTTATGTTAATATATGTTTTTATTTTTTATTCGGGCTTTTTACAGATATTTCATAAAAAATAAGAAGTATATTAACAATACTTTAGTCAAATTTAAAAATTCACCGTTAATTTTATAATGATAAACATAAAAAAGGAGTTTACAAAATTGTATGTTTGCGACGTTTTTATTTATGTGTGTGAATGAACGTGGGAGGTTGCGTGTGTGTGGGTGCGTGTGTGTGGGTGCGTAAGTAAAAAAAACCATTTAAAACGTGTATTTTTATTGAAAATAGTATAGGAGAAAACTTGGTGTAAAAATAGGTTTGATTGTTAAGAAAATAAAATAAAAAATAGTTAATACCTACTTTTGAAACCTTCTTAAAAATATTTTTCTTAAGTAAATGATGATGTTTTGATTGAATTTTTAAAAAGTAAAATAAGTTTTAAAACCTTTTTCTGAATAAAGGATTTTAATTTAACATTTATTCGTTTTATTATGTATTGCTCGATTAACGTTCGAGTCGGATTGTGGTCCCGTGGCTAGCGTTGCGGACTCACGGATCAGAGGTCCGAGGTTCGAGCCCCACTCTACCCCAACTTGATTTCCATCATTAGATTTTTAAATTGGCTCTAGTATTGTTAATTTATTTTACTTACTTTTTATGTAATAGCTGTAAAAATCTCAAATAAAATAAAATAAACAAAAAGTACATTCTTAGTGTTAAATAAAACTAAAACCCCGGCAAGTGTTTTTGACTCAAAGTTTTCTCGCATCTAAAATTCTTAAAAACAGAAATTGAGTGAAAATTATTTCTCCCCGTGACCTCGTGCTTAGTAAATTTACTTACCATTCATGAAAGCTAGGGTTGGAATAAATCAAATCTAGTTTTAATAAAAATATTTTATTTTTTTTTATTTATGTGCAGTATTTAATTTTGCCTTAGTGTTTATAATCATTGAGATTTACTGTGAATTGAATACAAATTCAACACCCCGTGCACAGTTGTGTGTAAAATTTTGATGGATTATAAAATTATTCTTAACATATGTAAAACAATGTCAATTTTATTTTTACCTTCTTCCATAAATGCTAATGTTATATAAGTTGATCTTAATTAGTATTTTTATGACATTTATTTTATATTTTTGTGTTCAATTAAAAAAGCCAAACGAAAATCGCTAAAAGTGAAAATCCAACGAAACGATTTAATATAAGGATACCGAATGCAATCGAGTCTAATTCCCCATAGTTTTGTTCAACGCTAAGTACAAAGCACGTACATTTAAGCATTACCGTAGAGTATTTGCGAGAATCGAGTTGAACCGATTCAGTTCTGCTTCCCCGGTGCCTGATAGTTAGACCGAACGCTTTCTCTTCTTGAAAACAGAATACAATGTCAGCAAAATTATTTGCACAAAAATATCGTGTGATCAGCGGAATTTCAATTGCATTCCTCGAATCAAAGTCGAATACTTATCACAATTGTAAATTAAATGAACAAAAGGCTTTCTGATATTTAATCAATCCTAAAAAAACTTTTCTTATCGATAACGTTTTTCACAAAAAAGTTATTTTAGATTGAATGACGAATTAAACATGATATTTTCAAGCATTGAAAAAACAAAATATTATGTTAGTGTATTTTATAAGCGGAAATATTATTTAGAGATCGGAAAAACTAGGTATTCCTTACAGCATCTAATCTAATCCTTTTTTAACAAACAGATTAGGACAAAATCCAAAATTGGTCGAATGAGCAATTGAGGTATATGTTAAGCATGAGTGTTTGAAATATTTTCCCTCAACATGCTGCCAATTGGCACATGTTTGGTGGAACGGACTAGTCTGTTGCGAGCAGTCCCCGGCTACTTTTGAAATTTTGTCTCCTTGCAATTACTAAAATGCCTATATTCACGCTAAGATACTGCATAAATTGATCTGGACTAACAATGGTAACCTTACGCCAGTAAGTAATTTTCTTATCTCAATCAATAATTGTTTAAATAGCTATTTTAATATGAAAAAAACGTATTCTTAATATGCTGCGGCATATTGAATAGAACTTACAGTACACCGATGTAAACAGTCTGTATAAGTACAGTAAGACTGTACTAAGTGTTTTGCTTGCCAACGTTGAGGTGATATAACATGACGACACTTGCTCCCTCCGCTGGTCATTCCTTTCCTTTGGGGACGACTTTTGAGCTTGGATTTGTATGGAGTGTCATCTCTTTATATTATAACCTGAAATAGGCTGACATTCAATCAATTTTTCATTCATCGGTTATTGTTGTAATGTTAGTAATACCTATTTCCTTTGTACAACTTAATGAGTATGTTGGACCAATATATAAAGTAAGTATGATTTTTGTAAATAATCTTTCAGGGATCTTAAACTTATTATATTTATTTACTCTTTTTAAAAAATAAAAAATGTTAACATCTTTATTTATTGAAAAAAAACAGGGCCTTATGCATTAGCCAGAAATATTGCAATTATTATCTCTTTACACTGAGGAAGTAACTTATTCCAAATATTAATATGATCTGCAAAATTAATAGCCGAGGTTTTTCGTAAAAACATGTTTTTTACTTTAGTTTTGCGTCAAAATATTTTATCTAAAAAATGGCACATTGTGTTTCTGCTATAAGGAATATCCAATTTGTCGTGTATTTTATTGTTAATTAATTATTTTTTTTATAACATGAATGATTAATAATAAATTTGATATAGAATCTCAAATATCGAATCCCCAGTATGCCATATATATAACAAGAATAGAAAATATTCAAAACAAATGTATCAACTCTCACTGCCTCCACCTTCCATGGAATCACTTCTCTACAATACCGCAGACTGTGTGCGGACCAACTACTGCATTACAAAATTATAACAGGAATAGTTGACTGTGCCAGCCAGGATTTGTAGACGGTACCACCTGTTTCATGTACCAATAAGTAAAACATCGTATGTTAAAAATGCTTTTTTTCGTAGGACTTTTCCAGTGTACAATACCAAATTTAAAAATATAGATAACACAAACATAACTCTGTCAGATTTAAAATTTACACTAAAAATGTGTTAAAATTATAATAATAAATGTGTACATCTCCCTTCCCCTCCTTATCTTCTCTTCAAGCATTATTGTCCTAATCCCGCCCAATTAACAATAACTAACTGTTTTTAAAAAAATATAAAAAATTCTTTGATAATTGAAAAATATTTACGAGTACATGAAAACAACATTTTTATGTGTATTTATTTGATATGTAATATATTTTCTTGACTAACTTTGTATACTTTGTGAAAATCTGTTATTAGTTCTGAGTTTATACACTATATCTGTTTGTTTACTATAAATATGTAAGTTGAACTGTTGATTTAAAAATAAAATAAAATAAAATAAAACAAAATAAAATAAAATAAAATAAAATAAAATAAAATAAAATAAAAGAAAATAAAATAAAATAAAATAAAATAAAATAAAATAAAATAAAATAAAATAAAATAAAATAAAATAAAATAAAATAAAATAAAATAAAATAAAATAAAATAAAATAAAATAAAATAAAATAAAATAAAATAAAATAAAATAAAATAAAATAAAATAAAATAAAATAAAATAAAATAAAATAAAATAAAATAAAATAAAATAAAATAAAATAAAATAAAATAAAATAAAATAAAATAAAATAAAATAAAATAAAATAAAATAAAATAAAATAAAATAAAATAAAATAAAATAAAATAAAATAAAGAAATAACAAAATAAAAAATTAGTTAAAAATTGAAATAAATTAAAATAAAATAAAACAATATAAAACGAAGTAAAAAAAAAAAAGCGTATTCTCCTTCATTATTTAAGAAAAAAAATTGTCAATAATATATTTTCCTTATTTGTTTATTATTCCTTTATTCTCTCGATCGAACGCGAAGTGAAGGTGGTGTTGAAAATGTTCCTGTTCTTTTCTTGGCATTCTATTGTGAAGGCGTTTAATCTCAAATGAAAAATATGCGTAGGGGGAAACCAAGAACAATACCTTGTAGACCAGACAATTTTCTTTCAAACGATGTGCATTCAACATTTACCATTTTGTTTTACTGTAATTGTTCAAAAATTGGAAAATTGTTTTCAGGCGTTGCCTAGTATGTGAAATAATTCAATCAGATGAATCTCTTCACAACAATAAAGGTTTCAGCTCTTTCACTTCACAAAAATCAACAGATGGAAGAATTGAAGAAATATGGATGTTCAAACATAGGCAAAATTGTGAATGTTACACAGTGTGTAATGTGGCCACTTAAACCAGCCAATGACAGGTCGTAAGCCCTGTAAATGCCTAGACTTCCATATTCCCTTATTTAAGGTATTCTCCATCCCTGTTGTAATTTGTTAAGCTTATTTTTAAATAAGGGAAACCAGGGTCCCAACTTATGTTGACACTTAATTGATAAATTCAGGGATTTTTGATTAAATAACAAGGGTAAACAACATGCTAGATTGATATCAGAATACAAATGGTAAACATATATATGTTAGAATATTCTAAGAAATAAAAAAATGTATATTTTTTTCCGGCGTTGCGTAGTAGGTAAAATATTGATAGTAAAAATCAATTATATCGATGAAAGAAACGGCTATTTTAATTCACAAAAATAACAATACATAGTACATGTACAAACATATGCATAATGATTAATGTTACGATTTTTATTGTATATATTAAACCAACCAATGACGGTTAGAAAGCCCTGTATATGCATACGTTATTTGTCTGTATGGTGAAAAATCCATCATTAATAATGATTATAAGTACCTATATACGAAAGTCAATATATTAAAACTAAATATTTTAAAATGCAAAATAATGTCATTTCATTGAACAAAACAATCGATTTCCTTTGAGTACTTAATATAAAACTCTAAAATTGATACAGTTAAGTCCATCAGAGATTTAGGAGTTGTTTTGGACTATTAACTGACATACAAAAAGCATACAGATAATACAGTAAATAAATCACTCAAATTTCTTGGCTTCATTAACAGAATATCCTCTGATTTTACTTATGTCCGTACAATCAAAACTCTTTATTGCTCAACTGTTCGCCCTCTTCTAGAATATCCCTCCGTGGTCTGGTCTCCGTTATATGTGAATTGCATACATCATATTGAATCAGTCCAACATCGCTTGCTTCAAAAAGTAGCGTGGATGCTTGGACTAGAGAGAGGTAATTATTTTTATGCTGATATGGAGTCAATATTAAATATTTCTAGTCTACAAAAACGTAAAGCTAATATTGATTCCATGTATATGTTCGGCATACTAAATGGTATAATCGATATTCCATCATTACTGGGACAAGCTAAATTCCATATTCCAACTCATAAGTTGAGAAACAGTGAAGTACTGTTCATCTATCAGCATAGAACAAACTATGGCCTTAATTCTCCAATGACCCGTCTTTGTCGTATTGTTTACTCAAGATAAGATCTGAACTTTTTTGGTTTGAGGTTACAACGGTTTAGACGAGCACTTAATAAATAGTCCAGATCTTATCTTGATGTTTTTTATGTTGTCAATGCTTCTTTTTTTTTTTTTTTAATGTTTTTAACTATTCTTTTATTGTGATATTAAAGTCCTTTAAATTGTATAAACGAACAATGTCCGCTAATAAAACAAAGAAGAATCTTTGTGGTTATTCAGATAGATTAGTTTCATGATTTTTTCCGTGTGCACATGTGTGAAAAGAAAGTTTAAAATTTAAAAACCAGACGATTTCTTCCAGTCACGTCTCTAATCTATGTATATTATCTATCGATAGTTTGGTCCTAGACGATTTGTTAAAGTGAATTTTCTGGTACCGTCAGAGTAAAAATGGCACATATTGGCAATCTGTTGAGTCAGACATGTCCAGAATTTTTATTTATGGAATTTAAATGAAATAAAATCAATAAAGACCTTATACGTCTAGTGGTGCATAGGGCATTGCGTTAGTACTCCAATCGCAGCATATCTAGATCATTTATATTACATGAAAGGTAAGATGATCAGTCTTATATTTCAGGTACCAGTCCAAGGACAGTGAAGTACTTCAATGTTGAACCACTGAAAGAAATATTTTAAATCAACCCTGTCAGGTTGATTTAAAATATTCAGGGACCTCATAAATGGTAGGCGAGGCTGTTCTCAAATTCCTTTTCAGGATTTTTACTTGCATGTCAAAAACGCTTATCCAGGATTCTGGTTCTATTTCACACTCAAAACTATATTTTTCATACGCTTTTACATGGAACGTATCCATCCAAAAGTGTTAGTATAACATAATAATTTCTCCAAGATTCGACATTTATTGTATTTATTTGTTTTCATTCTTGAAAGCGGTAGTTGGTGATAAATAAGCTCTTGATGTCACTGCTACATGTGAAGATCTATTGACGAGTCGCCGTTAATAGTTCTCACCCTAGAAGTCTAGGTCTTCAAAGAGCCTGGCTACTACATGGAAGGCGAGAGTTCGCATTTTACCAAATCTCCCCAGTTCCGTAAAGTATCTGGCTGTTAGGTAAGGGATAAGCTCTTTAACATTCTCATGTTTAACCAGTGCTAGTGGTCTCCCGAGTTTGCGCCTTTTTTATGTTATAAAGCATCACATTCACATATAACTTGTCAATTTTTTGTTTATCCAAAAAAACAATTATTTTGTTGCATACTTCAAATTTATACTTTGCAGTGAAAATGTCATTCAAAACTATTAATTCAGATTTAAGATTTATAACTCTTCAAAATACATGAAAAAAGTTTTTTAAACCAGCAATTTCTACCAAATAATATCGTTGCCACAGTGAAAAAAATACTTACATAACAAAAAACATATTTTTTAAATATTTTTATTTTGAGTTAACCTATGTGAAAATATAGTATTTATAATCTAATTCGAATAATTTAATTCAGTCAAACCATTTGCACACCTCAATGTCTAATTATCTCAGAATATGTTCTTCAATGATATCTCACTGTCGCTTTAGGCTAGCGATATATTGCAACGCATTTAATTTTGATAATAATACATGTACATCAATTATTTTTACTGCAAATGAAATATTACATACATATTTTACGAGTATGTCAGTACCGTGCAGTACATAACAATGGTTTTATTATTCATTCGAAAGCAAAAAGTACCTTTCACAAAGGTTTAATATAATTTATTGATGGAATAATACAAGCGCTTGAGGTCTGTATAAGTAGTCTGCCTTCTTCGTAATCCATTCAAAGGAAATATTGAGCTAGATTAAATTAGACAAAACTCCTGGCAGTTCTACGCTAGTACTCGCACCATAATATCCACCATTGTAAGGCGGAGCTAATCTAGCTCGGTAGGGAGTCCGTACGACTGGAAAATTGCACCTTTTGTGCATTCAATATCCAAGAAACGAGTTCGTTCTGCAGTCATATTTTCGTACAGGATATATTTTCAATACAGAACACGAGCTATGAGTTTATTGTTCCCACACCATGTCCGTAAAGTAAGCATATCTCGAAGAAAGCACGTTTTATTAGGGATAATTGAATTTAGAGCTTAGTAGCTTACTAATATGTGGAACTTTAGTGTTTATACCCGGTACGCGACTTCGCTGATATTTTACCATATTTTATGTAAGTAAATTTTATTTAAATTTATTTCAACAGAGAGGGAAAACATTTTTGAAAAGGGAATATGGAAGTCTGGGCATTTACAGGGCTTATGACCTATCATTGCCAGTAATCCAGCCAGTCTGCAAGCATTTGGACATAATCAAACATTGTTAAATTTTATTTGTTTAAATACTTTGTGACGTAATAATATTTTGTCTGTCTTGTAGTCTAGCTGGGACATTCACTTATCAAACTTGAGGTTTCCAACTTGATTGACGAAAATTTTAGAGAAAATAAAATTTTTATACGTACGGCAATATTTTACTATCAGGCACTCTTTATGCCTAAAACTGCAAAGGCAGTTTTTTTTCATTTATTATACACGGCCATAGAATGAAGAATAGTCCAGAAACCGCATACACGCATCAAACAGGATGCGTCTAAACTACAATTAAAGGATTATTTTTACGATTTGACCTATTAGTTTCTTTGTAAACGTCACTCAGAACGCAACTCTTGATTTGAATTCAACTATGGCGGCTTGTGTCGTTTCAAAGTGTAAAAATACTGCTGGGATTTCAATGAAACAGAATGGGATCACATTTCATATTTAAGTAGCAAATGCATTACCTCTGACAAATTGTCAAAGAAAACAAAATTGACATTTTGTTAGTGTTGCCAAGGTAGTTAAACTTTTTACACTTCTTTGGTCATGTAATGAGATAACTAATGAAAATTGGACCTTTCGGATAAAACAACGCCGTGGTGTACATTTGACCAACATTAATCTTTAAAACATAATTTATTATTACCATGCCCATTTTATGTAAAATAAAACGTGTTTTACTTTTAAAGATCAAAATTTATTAATTTAATAACTCTTATCAAATGACCATTTACTTCTCTTCTCCGTTGTGGCAATCAACGTTTCCGCGTGTACAATAAAATTTTAGAGAAATCAAAAAATTGTTTTTTTTTTTAAATATAATTATCTTATATATTTGAATACATCGGACTGTGTCCGGACTATGTCGGACTGTGTCCGATGTATTTAAATATAATTCTACGCTCTTTCTGAACTATTGTATTCTATGTAAACGGCGTACGACCTTGTAAATATTTTTTTTATTTTGCGGACGATAAGACGCATTGGACCAAAAGACGCACCCCGAAATTCATCTTTAAATTTTCAGGAAAAAAAAGTTTTGGACGATAAGATGCATCAAACCTTACGACGCACCCCAATTTTTGTTTGAATTTTCACATGAAAAAAATGCGCTTATGGTCCAAAAAATACGGTACTTTCATGCATTTAAGCAATACAATCAGCTTCCTTTAAATTACGAAATTCAGAAGAAGAATCATGACTTCTAACTGTTCAGGTCGTCGAGAACCTAATGCCTTGTAAAGTAGGCAAGCGTGGTTAAGGCTCTCAGAAGGCATCCGCAGTAAATTGCTTAGCCTTTCGTATTGCCTTTGCTTGACGATAGTTGACAGTTGAATTTTTGAATTTTATTTTTTTTATCAATTATTCACAATTATTGTAATTTTGTTAATATACATTTTAACAATATAATGTTTTCTCATTGTGGTTTCAAGTGCCGAGGAAAACATTTTATTTAATTTCAAACATGCCTTATTTAAGTAAAATCATAATCTCACATACACATAAACATTATAAAATCAACTTACAAAAAAATACTATGAATTAAATCACCTTTCGTCCTTTTTGGCCTTATCCCCTCATCAACCTACCTCTATTATCCATTTTTTTAAAATGATAATACTAACGGAGACCCCATGGAGACATGGAAACATTTTGTCCATCTTTAGTTATTATTTAACATTTACCTTTAAGTATTTTTTTAACATATAAATTTATGTTTAGTAAGTAAATACCATTTTGATGACGTATGCGTCATGAATGCACCTAAACTTCATGCAACCAATTATTAAGATACGCTAAATTTTGTTTGCCATATGCCAATATAGTGCTTTATGCACAATTGGGTTTAAATATGGCTGTAACGTTGATGATAATATATACGTATATAAATACATGAACTTTTTTTTTCTCTGAAAAATTTGTTTTGAATAATATTTTGAATACTTTTGCTAATGTTAGGAGAATAATACTGGAATTTAACCGTCTTAGTATTTCATCTAAATATATCAATATTTTAATAATTATAAAACCTTAAAATATGTGAATGTACGCATACTTTGACTAAACATGCAACTTCTAAAATTTGTTTAGACTAAGAAATTGTAAACATTTGACAGAAAAATTGATGACATTCAATCTCATTCCTTCTTTGCAACAAGTGGTGTTCCTCAGGGATCCCACATGGGAACAATACTGTTCATTATCTTAGTAAATAATGTAATATACATATTTGATGAATTAAATTGAGTTAAATTGAGTTACATGATCGCCTTCTGGGGAACTGGTAACAAGACAGACATAACAAGAATACAAAGACAACAAAATAAAATTCTTAAACTAACATACAACCTACCCTACCTGACCTCTACGACTGAACTGTACAAAAAAACACACCAGTTTGACATAAACTACTTGACTAAAATTGAGACCTTAAAAATTGTGCCCAAAATAACACTGGGAAACATACAAGACGACGACATAATATAAGTCAAAAATGCTGACATACACAAATATAACACCAGACAACAACAACACTATCATATTGAAAAAGCAAAGACAAACACAGGACAGTAAAAAATACTGCATAATGGACTTAAACAATACAACGACTTACCTTACTACTTGAAAACTTTTACTGGAGACAAATTTAAAATCAATCTGAAAAAGCACATGATGACTGAACTAACTAGACTAGACGAGACATAAAATGACTAGAAAATATTAAATTTCTAATGTTACCCTAACGGGTTTTTTAAAATTGTAAATAAAAATAAAAATAAATTAAAGGTATTTTTATTTGCTGAAGATATAAAGATTTTTAAAGTAATAAACACTGTAAATGATTGTTTGACTCTACATAAAAGTGTTGACAAATTGTTTATGTGGTGTTCGACAAACAAGTTGCAACTAAACTTAAAAAAATGTCTGTTCATGCGATTTTTTAGAATAAATAATCCTGTCCTATTTGATTATCTTATTGTAAATGATAAATTAGTTTCTGTTTCTGAAATGTAAGATCTAGGTGTCATCTTCGATCGAAAGCTGTCTTTTGTCAGTCACATAAACTGCATAGCCAATTAATCCCTAAAAATGCTAGGCTATATTTTGCGAGTGACTAAAGGTTTAAAAAATATCGCGACTTTGAAATTAGGGAAAAAATATAGGAGCCAGTTGGAATACAACTCAACTATATGGACTCTGTATAATAGTTCTCACCAATATACTCTAGAAAGAGTTCAAATACGTTTTGAACATACATTAACTTTAAACTTGGAATCAGATATGAATTTACTAACTATGATTTTTTATTAATTACTTTAAACTTGTTGAAACTTACTGAGAGAAGAAAAATTATAGATTTACTGAATAAATTTAAGATTGTAAACTTTACATGGAACTGCCCAAATCTATAAGCACTCATTAACTTCAAGGTACCTGGACGAATGACTCACCGAGTACCTCCGTTTAGTTGCAACAATTCGCGAACCGTATACTCAAATAATGGTATTCTGAATCGACTCCATGTACTTGGCAATAACTATTTCAACGTTGCTGATATTTTTCAGATAAAGTATGGCTTATATAAATCAACTCGATTTAATCATTTCAAAGATAGTGAACGGTAATTTACATTTTAAAGATTATAGTGCTTTCTTTGTTTACTTTTGTATCGGTACTATTATGTACCATGTTCACGTGTATACTTATTTTTTAAATTGCTTTTTTTTTTTTTTTACTGTTTTTTTGTTTTTTTTTTCTAGACAAAAGAATTTTATTGCATTTAATATACTTTTATTTTGTACCTCTTAAAGAAAAATATTCACAAATTCTTTTCCTTTTAAATTTTTTTCTTTACACATTATTTAATATTTTTTTATATCTAAATATGTTATTTTTACAAAACTGCTGTGTTATATATAGTATTTATATAACATCATACTTTTCAATTATATATTTATGTTTTTCACATTATATTGAAGTGTTTATATTGTATTAATTATGTATCTTTTTAAGGTACAAGGCACTGCGTGCCGTGTATATTAATAAATAAATAGAATGATGAATCAACAATATTTTGAGTTTGTCCAAAGTTTTGTAGACAAGGACTGGACTCAACTTCCAGGGGAGCTGTTAATATTAACAGATTACACAAGAGAAGAAGAACTTTTTAGATAAATCAATATAGAAGTCCAGGTATCTACAGGGCTTGCGACCTGTCATTGGCTGGTTTAAGTGGCCACTTTACACACTGTGTAACATTCACCATTCTGCCCATATTTGAACATATATATTCTTAGAATTCTTTTATCCGTTGAAGTTTTTGAAGTTAAAGAGCTGAAACCTTTATTTATGTGGGTGAGATTCATGTGATTGAATTATTTCACCATCATACTAGGCAACGACTGAAATTTTTATTTTTCATTTTTTTTACTTCTTCATGGACCAGGTGAATTTATGTTTATTTAATTATATTTATTTATTATTTAGGTTAAGATGCCTGGGTTTCTTAATTGCTTTATCGAAAAAGTTCTTCATCTCTGTTGTAATCTGTAAAGAATGATGAATGTTGCGGTAAACTGATTAATTAAACCAGCCAAAGACAGGTCATAGCCTTGTTAATACCTAGATTTCTACAGTATCCGATTTTTTGTTTTCAGTATTTTAAAACCACTTATACGCTGATGATTGTATTTTTTTTTTAGGAAAATCAATCCATTATATCACGGAGAAAGCGATGCCAATGATGATCAGCAATGGTGTTAGTGGCTATTATTGGTGATGTTCTCTACAGACTAGTATTGTACGTAGCTGGCTAGGGCGGATAATCATAATGGATGATGACGTGGGCGGATTGAGATTGATGGATGAGTAACATAGGCGCCAACATAATAAAGATACATCGCCACAAAAATTAATCTCTGGCTACAAATGGACCGTAATTAAATTTGCATTGAATCAGCACCCACTTTGTTTTCCTGAATTTTTATACATTAATAATATCTATTCGGATTCATTTATTGAAAATTTACTATTCAAATAAACTTCCGTTATGCGGTTTGAATTGATTGCATGTTTTATAATTTAATTTATCCGATCATAATTTTGTAAGGTAAATAATATTGTTGTGTGTTTTGTATTACTCTAGTTTAAATACTATTAAATTTATACGCCATGTCTTAAATAATAAATTTCACAACACCATGGATTTAATGTTTATTTGTATAACTAATCAGTATACGACAAATCGAATACATTTGGTATGCCACCGCTGTAATATATGAACCATTTGTAATAGGGAAAAATGAAGAGATGATGATGATTTACTTATTGTAGGACATGAAGACTATGTTTTTCACTTAGTATTTGTTAGGTTATACATACATATATGAGTTCAAACAATTTTCGTATTAAGTGTTGTTTTAATATAATTTATTGCGTTTTGTTCTAATCTAATTGATTGCGTTTTGTTCTAACCTGATTTTTTGCATTTTGTTGTATTTTTTACTGATACACAAAACTATTTATGTTCTTTTAACCATAAAATGTATAATTTTATAAATATGAACAACTCCTTAGGGAGAAAATCCAGCCAGTTTGCAAGCATTTGGACATAATCAAACATTGTTGAATTACTACCTGGTAAATAAAGAAGTATAAAAATTGGAAAATTGTTTCGAGGCGTTGCCTAGTAGGTGATTTGGTTCAGCCGGATGAATCTCACCCACGTAATAAAGGTTTCAGCTCTTTTACTTCACAAAAGTCAACAGATGGAAGAGTTGAGGAAATGTGGATGTTCAAACATGGGCAGAATGGTGAATGTTACACAGTGTCTAAAGTGGCCACTTAAACCAGCCAATGACAGGTCATAAGCCCTGTAAATGCCTAGACTTCCATATTCCCTTCTCAAAAACTTTTTCCCTCTCTGTTGAAAAAAAATTAAATATGGACAACTCCAACCAGTCTGTAAGCATTTGGACATAATCAAAAATAAAAAAATTCGTTCATCTGGATAGTTTAATATATGCTCTGAACTTCTGGGTCTTAATTGTAATTTCAAAAGAACTCAAATTATTCAATATCAACAAGTCCTTATCCTGATCAGAATATCTATAATAATGGTCAAAGGATTGAGAAAGTTGACAGCTTAAAATATTTTAGAGTTCATGTAACTGAGATTGCAGCACGCACAAAGAGCTTGCCACCCGCCTAGGATTTGCTGGAGACACTCTTAACACGATGCAAGTTGTCTGTAACTTTTATCTATACTCGGTTGAAACAAAATGCCAAAGATTTAACTCTTGTTTAATGCTAGTACTCCGCCCGCGTGCAAATCTTGGCACCTTAACAAAACTCGAAACATCAAATGTCTACGTTTAAAGATTAAGTGCTTGAGGAGAATATTAGGCATAAGGTGGTTTGATTTTATAAATAACATTGAAATCCGAAAACGGATGCAGCAGCCTTTTGAGGATGCAGTGGTAGACCTGGCCTGGAAACATGCTGCGCATACCTCAGGAGAACCTTAACCCAAGTTGCACCTGGCTCCCGCTGTCGTAGGTCGCTAGGTATTTCAAAAATTTTATTTGAACATTTTTAATCCTTTCTATGTTTGTAATGTACTGTGGGCTCCGTACAAAAGTGTTGTATCAAGTTTTTAATGTGTTTGCATTATAGAATTATAGAATGGCAGCCTCCGCGGTGTAGTGGTTAAGACACTTGAGTCACGCACGGAAGGTTCCGGGTTCGATTCCCGGCGTGAACACAAAAAATCTAAATATTATTTTTCCAACGTCTGAACGTTCTGTACAGTATTTTACTACTATAATTGGGCCTCCTGGCCTATTATGGTGCAAAAAAAAATATAATAATAATAATTTCAAAAGTTCTTTAATTTTTTATTCTTCACAAGTAACAACTTGATTCAATCAATGCATAGAAGTATAGATCTTTTAGTATCTTAATTTTCCCTTTTCATCTCTAATAATTTAAATTGATTAAAATCTTCGGATCCGCTTAAAATCTTAGACTGTTTAATAAGAAAATTACGGGTGGAAGAAGGGTCGTTAGAATATTATTTGTCATCGTTATTGTGTAGTTATTAAGGGAAGGAGTAGTTTAGGTGTTGGGGTAAGCACTTTAAAATAACGAGCGCATTCCACGGGAACTAATGGAACAAAGCTGAAGAACTTTAAGTGTTATTCAATAATGACTGAGGGGGTAATAATTACCCTTTAATTATACCGTTAACTTATTCTTACAATTGCTTACAGATGCTGCAGAGAGCTTTATTTTCAACTGCATCAATTTCATGTTCTAGCATAAAGAATGGACTTATGTGAAAGAAAAGTGTTCTTAATCAATAGAATTTTTCTACGTGAAAACATTAAATGCACTAAATTTGTTGCAACAGAGAGGGAAATTATATTTGAGATGGGAATATGAAACCAGTCATTGGCTGGTTTAAGTGAGCACTTTACACATTGTGTCACATTCACCATTTTGCCTGTGAATGAACATCCATATTTCTTCAATTCTTCCATTTGTTAAGAGCTGAAACCTTTATTGTTGTAATTAAACCAGCCAATGACAGGTCATAAGCCCTGTAAATGCCGAGACTTTCATATTCCCTTATTTTCTTCTTATTCTGCATCCCTGTTGTAATTCGTTTATTTTAATGACTCCCGAAGGGGTGAAATCCAGCCTTTTGTCTACAAACATTTGGACAAACTCAAATATTGTAATAAAAGTATATTTTCACACTAGAATATTTCATGGTCCCTGGACTAGTCCACTAGTACCTGAAGCGTAAGACTAATCATCTTACTTTATGTAACAAAATGATCAAGATACGCTACGATTGGTGTACCGATGCAGTGCTCTAGGCGCCATTAGATTTGGAAAGGGAATGATAATTTTTAAATTTGAAAAAAACTGTCAAAACTTATAAAAACACCTAATTCATAGACTGAGCTGCATTGACTGTGATAAAGGCATAGAAACCAGTAATTGCTTTTTTGTTTTTTAAGGAAAAACCCGCTAAGCCTCTATTTTTAGGCTTGCTAGCAGTCAGCAGTCAGCAGTCAGTATTTTTAAAACAACGGACTAAAAAATGGAATCAACCTATGCTAACACCAAATAAATTAATAGATGATCGAGAAACACTTCATTAGGTATGTCAAAACAGTGCTCTATGCATCAATGTATTATGATAATGAACAAAACATGTCCATTCAATGGAGGGTTCTGAGCTTGTAACGTGATAATTATTGCTCTGCAGCTTGTTAATAGACGACAAACATTACTTTATACATAAATGTCTGCATTAACGCATGACCACAAATAATTTAAACACCAGTAGTAATAAGTTAGGTTTGTAGGTTAGGTTAGTATGATTTGTAGGTTGCGGTTAGGGTCGTCTGGCTGCAAGTTTGTCGAGCACTGAACCACCTCCTCGCACTCCCGCTACCCTGGTACTCCACTCGGTTCCATGACACTGCACCATAGCTCCACGGTGTTTAGAGACCACGGAATACCACAACAGACCACCCCGTTAATAGTGGGACCTCCCTCCCCTACCTCCTGCATACGGCGAGGTGCGTTTTGCAACTGTTGCAATAGTAAAGATGTTTCGTTTACCGTGATTTAACTTCGTGGCTGTTAATTAAACGCTGGATTCAAATAAACATAAATATGCTTGTTAAATATCTATGTTCCCATGTATCTAAAGCTAGGGTTTCCTAGGACAGCGGTGCCCGTATCTTAACGGCCGTAGTGAACGGTGATGCGATGGACAGCCGTCGTAACGGTGACTCGAGAGTGGTTTCCTAGGAAAACGGTGTTTCTTAACATTTATCAACACTGTTTTCCTAGGAAACCACTCTCTGGTCACCGTTACGACGGCTGTCCACCACATCACCGTTCACTACGGCCGTTAAGATACGGGCACCGCTGTCCTGGGAAACCCTAGCTTATCACACGTGATATATTTTTTTATTAATAGATTGAGTTTCTATTTTACCGTTTCGAGGTGAACCTTTATTTAAATTATAATAGTATACACTTGAATTTTTAAGTTTTTTTTACTATGTATAATGGTTAATTCAATTTTTTTACAAAACAAACAAACAAACAACCCGTCAAGCCGTTTCCTCGTCGGGATAGGCAGAGAGGAAAGAACGCCATGTCACTCTGTATTTGCATACGGACCTCACTTCCTCCGAATTCATTCATCTTCTTGTGCACGCACGACGATTATTCCTACTCTTGAAATGTCCATCTTTAAGTATTTGATGGACTTGATCGTACCATGTCGTACCACACATAGTTCACGGATCTCGACATTTGTGCCCCCATCTTATATCGTTTTACCACACATTCGCCTGGGGATTGCATTTTGACAGCATTTATTTTTCTTTGATAATTATTTTTCTAATTCCATACTTCACTCCTATACATTAGAGTTGGCACTAGAACTTCATTGTGAGCTGCTAGTTTTGCCTCCTGCCCCAAACATTTGTTTGCCAAAGTAGATTTCAGTGCACCAGTCTTACAATATATTATGTATATCATGCCATCTCTATATTCTCACTAGTTATATTTAGTTTGAATGTACCAAATAATGCTATATTTTATGATTTACTTTATATATGTTATCTTTGTATCATACTTTGAAAAGCCCGCTTATGTGAATAAAATAAAATAATTAAAAAAAAAAAAAAATTTTAAAGAAATGTTTTTGTAGGTTATGATTTACCCAAATATTGAAATTTGAAGGCCATTTTCAACGAGTTTTAAATAACTCACTATTAGAAAATCAAAATCAAGGGTAGAGTGTGGTTAAAACCATGGACCTGTGATCTGTGAGTCCGAGACACTAGCCACAGGACCACAACCCGATTAAATTATTTAGTTATTAAGTTAAAACCACATTTTATCAGGAACCAGGTAGTCTTTTAACAGTCTGACGGTGTGAGTCAAGATGAAACATGTTTACTGGTGAAAAATGAATATTACAAATGTGGTTTAAAATTAATCTTATTTTTTTAAATAATTAAGTATCTTTTCAATAGCAATAAAGCAACGTATTTATTCTGATAAGCATTCATTATGAAAGAGATGGAAAAAAAGGTTAAGAAGGAAATATTAAAATTTATATATTAACGACGCTTATGACCAATCATCGGATGGTTAAAGGATCATTTTTACACCGTGCAACATTTATTATTTTTCCTATATGTGAACATCTATAAAGCCTCAAATTAAATTGAAAAAATATGTAAAAATTTTGATACTCAATGTAATGTTTTAATTCCTCCGCCCTCATTTCGTAAAACGGAAATTTTTAAGCAGTTTCTTCATTTATTATTAATTTATACTTTCAACAGTGGAACTAAATGCATAATTGTGCATACCAAATAACAATTCATGTCAGCCTAGTGGTGTAATGGTCAGAGCGTTTGCCTACCATACAAGAGGTCTTGGGTTTGATTTTTGGCATAGTTGATATTAAATATTTATTGAAATGGTTGTTTTTACACTAAAATATTTCTTAGTCTTTGGACTGGTACCTGGAAGACTGATTCTCATACCTTACTGTAACAAAAAAAATAAGATTCGCTGCAATTGGTGAACCGATGCGGTACCCTATGCACCATAAGTGGCGAAACGATAATAATGATGGTGATAAATAACAGTTTTAAAAAAAGTGTTTTTTTTTAATGCATCAGTAAAAATTTCCGCAATTTACATAGGCACTTCATAATTAGAATACTTAACATAATTTTGTTCAATTTTTCAAGAAAAAAAAAAGTGTTTATATTTTTTAGTTCGTGTTTATTGTTTCATTATCATCCTGTTTTCATCAAACAAATTTATCCAAATTCTAATTACCCGACAAAAAGCTTGACATGAGATACAATATCAATTAACTAAATCTTTAATTTGTAAAAATGATATAAGGTTAATTTGCACAAGTTTTTTCTTTTTATTTGTTTATCACGAAACAACATAGTTTCTTTTATAATGAGAAAAAGTTAAAGAAATACTCACATGTCGTACAAACGGTAGAACACGAAATTACAAATCACGCAACACGCACCAGGTTGGAAAATCAATTTAGAAAGCTTTCGTGTCCATATAAAAGGTAAACTCATGCAAAAACTTTTGCCATTTTCTGTGGACTACCTATAATTACACATATCAGTATAAATATCACAAGATTTGGTCTTCTTCTGCCAAAATATACCAAAAAACGAAACGTTCATCGTCAAAATGAAAACTCAATGAAAAATTTAAAATGAAACAACGTAAGAATAGGTTACACCACATGTGGGCAATCCTCGGCCAGCCGAAATGTGGATTTTTAATAATACTTATAGAAAATCTGTGAAAACCAAAATCTGTGAAAGCCGCCTTTATAACGTTTGCATGACACCTATTCTCCCCTTACAAAAAAATGCAGCTTTTTAACAAACTTCACAAAATGAATGAAATAATTTGTAGTACGTTTACAAGAAATGCCGAACGATTTGACATAAAGCAAAAAGCAATAGAAAAATAAAAATATTTCAGTAGAATATATAGAAAAAAAGTATTTATTGAATTTTTCAATATTATTACCGTTATTCTAAGCAATAAAACAGTTTCTTGAGACCTTAAAGAGAATTAAATAATATTTGGGTGATTTATATAGTACCATTTCCCCTCGTGGTGTAAAAGTCCTTGGACTAGTACCTGAAGCGTAAAACTGATAACCTTACCTTTATGTAACAATAGTGATCAAGATACGCTACAATTGGTGTACCAATCAGTGCCCTATACACCATTAGGTGCGGAAAGGGAATGATGACGATGATGATTTTTATGAAAAATCACCTCAAGGGCGCTTTACAATAATTGTATACTTAAACTTTCATTCTAAGGTTGGTTCCAGGCAGAGGGGCCGGCAATGACAAAAGCACGATCTCCAAATCTAGTGTTTGTGGAGAACCGGATTTCAACATCTTTTTATCTGCCTGAATCAAATGCTGACCTAAGAGTAGATTTTCTTTGACATGCATTTTCCCTAATACATCTTCAAAGCTTTTCAAAACCTAATATATGCATTTCGTTTTGGTTTTATATTTTTGTAAAAAAACTATGATGAAGGTGTTTAGTGGTTTTTGGATGTTGGTTTAATTGGTGTCCTGACAAAGAGACGGGTACGTCTCAAAACCGATAGATATGGAAAAGTCTGTACATGGTTATGTACAAATATTTAATAACATTTAGTAAAATATTTGACCACACAGTTAGTGCTTTAAATATTCATAATTTCGATTTACCCAACTTTTTTCTAACTCAATAACCTTGGTGACTTTTGGTGACATAATTTTACGCTTTGAACGGCATATTCATTCAACTTGAAACTGACCTTTTTAGGGTTGGTGACTTTTGAAGGTGACGCTATGCATGATTTGTATGTGTGGATTGATATTTTTATATTTCGTCCCACAGCTGAGAGAAAAATTAGCAATTTAGACTATATAATAAATATCCATGCCCGGGTTAAACTTTAACTTTAAACTAATAAACAACACGTAGTTTGATTCAGTTTTATTACAAAAATTTTAATTAAATGTTTTTTTTTCTCGCTTGGAGTAAATAATGCTATCGCAGTTTCACATCACGTAGACTTTTGTATAAACAGAAGCTGTCCTATCGTTAGCAATTCTTGCCAGTTTTATTTCAGCCCGAGGCTTGCTCTGTTGGGAACTGGGGTCTGCTCAACTTAGATAAAAATATACTAAAAGTACCTGCAATACTTTTTGGTTCTTCTAGATCCCAAACCTTTTATATTTTATTTCTTGCTCCATAAACTGACTTTATTTGTCAAAAAATCCAAACAAAAACTAAAATAACTCAAGTGACTTACTTTTAACACTGCATCTCTTTGTAGGGGAGAGATAAGGAGAAAATTATAAGTATTATTATTAAAAATTAAACAACAAAAAAAATTGCACCTTAGCGGGTTAACTGCTTGAAGCAATATCTTCCAGCCAACCAAAAAACAGAGTGGTCAAAATTATATTTATATGTACATATTCATTTCCATATTACAGTTATTTTTAAGTTGATAGTAAACAAAAAATGTATATTACCATTGCGTCATCGTACCCATTTATTAAAACTAAACTAAATTTATTTATTTAAAGGTCGGGTTGTGGTCCCGTGGCTAGTGTTGTGGACTCATGGAACAGAGGTCTGAGGTTCAAACTCAACTCTACCCCAACTTGATTTTCATTTTCTAATGGTGAGTTATTTACAACTCGTTGAAAATGGCCACCAAAAATTGAAATATTCGGGTAAATTATAAAAACGCTAATATTTCTTTAAAAAAAAAAAAACTAGGATACCTAGGATAGGAAAAAATATCATCATCGTTCCATATTCGCTCCCTAGATGGAGCATATAGTGTCCACATCGAAATGTCTCCGAAAAATCTGTCTGAAATGAACTGCCGAAGAACGCTTAGTGGAGGATGTCGAAAACCTGATGGCAAAACCTGAAAACTGGAGACATCCGCAGTATATGGCCCAGCCAACCGTATCTTCTCTGCTTGATGACAGTTATCACCGGAGTTTGCTGCATCTGTTTTCTTATTTATTAATTCCTTAGAAGGTTGAACCGTCGCACGTTTTCTTCTTAAACATCTGTAGGTGTTAAATGGTCGTGGGGGTAAGCGCTCCTATCCCTGTTGAGGATTAAAAAAAGAAACGAGATTTACGTTCGGAGCATATTTATTACATGGCGAAAAAAATACTAAATGCGCTGTGTTATGGAGCGCGAGCGTAATGGCGATGATAAATTGAACTTATTACAATTATACTACTTCTGATTGACTAAACTGGACTACTTATTGGAATGGACTGACTGACTTGCTTCACGGCTGACTAGAGTTGCCTGATGTCACCATGACCTATGGTCTCTTTTATTAGCCGATTTTTTTGTTCTTCATTTCTCCATAGTGGAAAAAAAGTAAATGAACTATAAGACGTTGCACTTAATAAAAAATATTTTGATTTCCTTGTCGAGTAAACGTCCTGTATGCAGTACTGTTAGTATTGAAGAATATAATATATTCTATTCCATAAGAAATACTGAGTTGCTTCTTTGATCGTTGCTTTATATTTAAGATAAAATCATTTATTAACCGATAAGATCATTTTTTAAAATATTTAGAACCGGATAATATACTACAAATTTCAGAAGAAAACGTCATGAAAAGGTGTTCTTTTTTTTCGGATCTTTGCACCATCAAGTCTAAATAATTTAACTGCCTATCGTTACTTTACCAACTAAGCTGATTCATTATTATATTCATGCACAACCCTTCTTTATTACCCATTTATTTGTGAACTAGATAAGTTTTATTTCATTAATTACTTATCCATAAAATGCTAAAATTATTTACCTTCAATTACTATTTTCATCTTCCTAATGAACATTTGTATCTCCTATGCTTGCACGTTCCGACTAGAATACACGAACACTTAAATTAATTATAATTAACATAACCTTTTTGGCAACAACTCCTATACAAATAGCTGTGTTATTGTTTTTGCTCCATTCTACTCTGAAGGACCAAATTAAATTCGTTACTCTGTGTGTCTTCAATTAGCGCTTTGAAAATTTATGTAATTAACTTGATAACCTCTTCATATATATATGTATACATCTTTTGGATTAGGATTTTCAATTATTTCAAGTGGTTGTAAAATAGATTAAGTCACGAAAAGATTTTAATAATTAAGTAAGACGAAATGAAAAATATTCATATTTTACTTATTTGACAAGCAGTGAACGACGACAATAATATTTGCAATTATTGCGACACTTTATAAGATTAAACACATCCCCACACAAATTTTATCAACTCATGAGAGTAATAAACTAAATAACCATTAGCTATTACTATTAACTCATTATAAAATGGACGCTCTTTTCAATTCAAAACGTCGGCAAATAACGCAAACGATACAGGGCAAAACATGTTTTTTTCTTCTTTATTTTAACTTATTTTAGTAAATATAAATATATAACCACTTACAAATTTTTATTTCTACTTCTACTGATTTCGAGACGTACTCGGCTTTTTGTCAGGACATTCACTTTACCAATATGCAAATACTAAAATACACTCTCACCTTTAGCATCACAGTAGTAAAATATGTATATACTATTTACGTACCATAGAAAACCGGATGCTCGGTGTATTTCTAAGAGACATAATATGAAATTAAGAAATTAGGCGTCGAACCAGAGTCGTAGATGTCATGTATCGTGCAGCAAAATTACAATGACCATAGGCAAGACATTTGGCTATTTAAAATGATGGCAGGTGGTCACCCAAAATAATTAAATGGAAACCATGGGCAAACAAATAAAGCGTTGGAAGTGCCCCAATAATGTGAATAGATGACATTGCCTCGATAGCCCGCAAAACGTGGAGGATAGAGGTTTTTATCCAACAGTAGAGAGAACAAGGCTGAAAAAAAAGGAGAAGATGTATAAAAAGATAAATCTTTTTTATTAATTTATGATATGATTAATTTTGTAGCGGTTGGTTTTAAAAGAAAAATACGTTATGTATAAGTAAAGAAAAATAGTCAAAGTTATCACACTTCATGCTTTGATGCCCAAAATCCCCTGACTCTTTCCAACCAAGGCATCGAAAGGGTCGAGAGTTTCAAATACCTGGGAGTATATGTTACGGAACATGACAGTTTTCAAAAAGATCTGGGTTTGCGGATAGGAATAGCAGGCGCCATATTCAACAGTATAAAGGCTGTCTGGAGATGATATATTTAATCTGTTAAAACCAAATGCCGCCTGTATAATACCTGCATAATACTTATTCTCCTCTACGAATGCGAATCGTGGCACCTCACTAAGGCGGAAAAATGCAAAATTCTGTGTTTTGAGAATAGACGCCTCAGAAGAATTTTGGGTGTGTGGTGGTTTGAATTTGTAAGGGACGCAGTAATGAGAAAACGGACGCAGCAAACTCCGGTGACAACTTGGCCATGTGCTACAAATGCCTTCTGCGATCCTTAATTACGCTTGCCTACTTTACAAGGCAACAGGTTCTCTACGTCAAGGACATCCACTGCTGACTGTTTGTCGGCAGTTCGTGTCAGAACTACGAGAGGCAAACCTGACTTGGGAGGATGCACAGGACCTGGCAGTCGACAGAGCCACTTGGAGGATCTTTGTGGACTCCATATGCTCCAACTAGAGAGCAGACATGGATTGATGATGGTTTATTTATTTATTTACTAAGGAAATCATAAAATCTTTATATATATATATATATATGATAAGTACAATTATAAAGAGTTGTCATAAACTAACAAACTATGCTCAACACTTTTTCCTCTATCGTTCTTGCTCTAAATATAATGTTTTTTTTCATCTAATTATATATTTTACATGCCCCTTAATTTATTCAAAAATAAATAAAGTCTACTTATTTCTGGCTGCGATACGATCCCATTTACTATTTAATGATGCTCACACTTACACACACTTTAACACTCATCTACACTTACTCTCATACAAATACACATAAACACACCCTTTGTTGTAACACAATTTAATAATATGTATGATTCTTATTTAGAAATTCTACTGGGCTATCTTTAAACGGTATTTTTTTACTGTTACTATATCATTGTCGTCAACTGCGACTGTTTCTTTTAAATAAACTTACTATTTTCTTTTATAATAGTCACCCTGTTGAAATTTAATGAAAGAAATGCCATTATTTCATTTTTAATTGGTGAAAAATGATGCATGTTTTCATTACTAACGCTTCACTTCATCTTTGTAAATCACCTCTTTTCTCAAGAGCCCCTTGGAAAGTTTAATTTGGATTCAATCTTATGGGGGAAGGGTCTGCAATCACACACGTCATCACCTACCCACACATTTACGTTCAGCCTACTACAATATAATTATCAGCGTGTATATGATGAATACAAGGTAAGTAAAAACTTTAGTACAATAAAAAATAAATAAAAGTTCCGATCTCAGGACGCGATCCTGCTTCCATGGTACACAAACTCTATCGCATTTTTTCAGTTACCCCTAACATTATTTTATTTATTTGCTGCTCAAAGTTTTGCTCCTGGTTACTTTCATATTTTATCAACTATTTAGTACATCTTTATCCGTTATTTTCTTTTTTTTTAATTAGTCTTAAAATAGTGCAAACAAAATACGTGAATCTTCTAATACTAACATACATCTGAGTTTCAATAAAACATATACTTATTTTTTACATTTTTAAACAATATATCGGTAATCAGATGGCATACGGGACAATCTGTATTTTTGTCTATGTTTAAGTTTTCAAAAGTTTTAATTAATATTTCAGTAAATACACGCAGATAAAAATAAATCAGCGTCATTTAAAATGGTAATTTATTTTTGAAAAACAACACTAAAATATTTTAGTTTGTGGATTAAAGTTTTGAAATTGATACGTATTTCAGCTCTCCTGAACATTTTTGAAAATTACAAATGGTCCTTTCTGCCATCTGACTACCGATATGTAAATCAACATATTACAACCTTGTCTACAAAAATTTGGAAAAACTCAAAACATTGTTTTTATATGTTCACTTAAAAGCTTTAACGAAAAATATTTCAGAGAACAAAACATTTTCAATTTCAATTTTCAGAAAAAAACAGAAGGTTTGTTGACATGGGATCATGTAAAATCACCTACAACACAATCACTGAACCACATACTAATCACCGCAGCAGCACATTATCCTACCAAACCACGAAAAATTTGAAACAAATTTACCGTACTGCAAAACAAAGTTCCAAGAATAATCTCTAAAAAAAATACAGAAGGGTAGTCGATCCTAAATTACTTAATTAAAGTACTTACTCATTGTAAACAAAGATAATCCTTCAATACAATAATTTTCGTACAAAAAAATAATTAAATTCAAAGCCAACGCGAATATAATTACTTTAAGAGCTAACTCATCAGCTACACACATTGAAATATATAACCAAAGTAAGCACGAGCGTTCGAAATATGGTCCCTCAACCTGCAGCCGATTGGCATACGTTTGATAGAACGGACTTTAGTCAGATGCGAGCATTCCCTGGCTACTTTTCTCCTCGCAATTACTAAAATGCCTATTTTAACGCTAAGATAATGAACAAATTGATCTGTAAAAGACAGAAAAAGCAATGGTAAAACCTTTTACCGGTAATCAATGCTTTCATTTTAATCAATATTTTTTCAAAATAAATATTTTAATGTTAAAAAAGTTTTATTATTACGTTACCAGTACTAATTTCCTAATTATTACGCCAGTACTTATTTATTTTACACTTTATATACATACTAGCGGACCCGACAGACGTTGTCCTATCCGAGCGTTAGCAAAAGACTTTTCATTGATAAGTAGGTACCTAGGTACTTGTTTGCGATTGAATTCCAAAACTAAAAATGGTTTATATTTAAATATTGAATTCAAGTTGGTACCTAGTTACTTGTTTATGGTTGAATTCCAAATTATAAAATTTTTTTTTTTTCAAATATGGCATTCTTTTTGCAAACGTCAAACTCCGGTCTTCTCAACAACGAAGGGGTGTACTTATGTAGGAATACGATTTTTTTAAATGTTTTGAATGCTTTTCACTTCTTTTTTACATATTAGATTAAAGATTTTAATATCTACGAACACGCACAGCGCAAAGATCTATATTTCTCTGAAAACCGCACGTAAATCGGTTAAGCCGTTTGGGAGAAGTTCGGTGACATCACACGTACAAGAGAATTATATATATAAAGATATGTATTTATACTTTAACATTGTTTGTTTTCTATTTTTTATACAGAATAATGTCCCCTCACTGGGATTTTAATGCATATAAAGGCGGGCATATTGCCTTAAGGCAATTTCTTCCTACCTACCCAAAGCGTTAAGTTTGAAAAAATTACAAGTTCGTGGACATATTGAATCTTACGGTTTTATACAAAATTAAAAACCAACATTAACAAAACAATTTTTTTTTTTTTTAATTTACACTATACTTTGAAGAGAGGAAAGGGAGTGAGAAGGAAAGAAGAATGATAAAGAAACAACTTAAATATTTAGATAGTGACTTTTCAATCTTTACTTAAATGTAAATAAAAAAGGGGCGTCTCTAACACTACTCTTTCGTTTACAAGAGTATTTTTTCATATATGTAGTAAAACGGTTAACAAATGTGAAGCGTATGCGGAAAGAAGCAACATACTGAATAAAACTCACAGTAGACCGATATAAACAGTCCGTGCTTTTTACTGTACTAGGTGTTTTGTTTGCCAAAATCGAAATGATATGACGTGACTCGCTGGTCATTCTCTTTCCTTTGGGGACGCCTTTTAGCTCGGATTTGTATGATGTGTTGTCTCTTTATCTCAATGGCTACATACATATTTTTTAACTTTACATTTAAATGGGTTTTTTTCTCTACGGATTTCAGAGTTTCTGTGAGTTCTCCTTTACTACCAGAATGACGTCATCAGCAAATCTTATCATGTAATTAGTCAATAAATTAGTGAAATTAATAACTTTACGTTTCTTGTCACCCATTATCTACGCCTGTATTGGTACGAACTACCCACTCGTTCCTGTGCAAATAATAGTACCAGAATTCTATGCCCAGAGGCCTAGCAATCAATGGTGCTTCGTAGTCTTTGATAGGTTCATAGATTGATTATGACCTTCAAGCTACATGTACTTTTAACAGTGATTAAACTCAGTTTTTAAAGCCCCGTGGATCTGAAAGATATTAAAATAATCAAACAAATTATCTATATTACATTGAGAATGTCCAAACGTGTGTTATTACTATCATGTATCATGGCAATGCTACGAGATTAACTCTCCCTTCCCGGTAATGTGTAGCTAGTGTACTTTGCATCTAATTACTTAAATATCTTTTTGGAAATAATAAATTCTTGGTTAAGATTTTCGGTATTGCTCGTTATACATTTGTAAATCAGTTAAAATATTTATTTAAAAAATAGTTACTACTCATTTAGAACAAAAAAAAACATTTTATTACAAATCGGAGGCAAATAGTTTTTGCTTCTGTTTTTGTTTGTTATATGGTTATAAAAATGAATGACAATATTTGACAAAGGTCCTTCGTATAATTTTCCAAACTCACAGTGAAAGTAATACAATTGAATTAAATAAAAATCGCGATATATGAAACTGCACATTTTAAAACAACTCGTTTTATCACAAAAAAAAACATTACTTTTTGAAGACCCACCCATGGGTAGGAATGTACGATACGTTCTCTGTTAACTGTTCCAAAAAACATTTCCATATTTTTTTTTTGAAAATGTTTTCCTTCTCTGTTGCAATATAGAAACCTTTAAAACGTGGTGCTATATGAAAATATTAAAAATTTCCTGGGTAGACAGAGCCCAAACGATGACGTTCTCCTACAGATGTAAAAAAATAAAGAGGTACTGAAGACCATAAAGAAAAGAAAACTTCAGAACTTTGGACATGTGATGTGAGATGAAAAATATAATATTCTAGAAGTCATTCTACAGGAAAGGATTGAAGGGAGAAGCAGTGCATGTAGAATGCACATACTTTGGCTAAAAAACTTGGTTATTGGTTCCATTGCAGCACTCAGTCCTTGTTCAGGGCATCTGGCGACAAAATGAGAATTGCTGAGATGATTATCAACATCTTTTGAAAAGAGGAAAGACAATATTAAAAAAATGCCATTAATTTGATTAAATAAAATTCAGCCCACCTAAAAACATTTGGAGACTGAGATCGTTGTTGAATTAGTAAATTTATTTTACACTTAATTTTTAAACATGTAAAAATCCACAGGTTGAAGACGTCTGTAATAGCCTAAGTTCATTTAGGACTTATACTTCCAAGTGGAATGAAGCCTACAGCCTATGTCTATCTACGACTCACTCCACTTGGAAATGCCCGCAGCGATCAAATGTTTGGCAAATTGAATGAAAACAACACTTGGGAGGAAGGAATGAGTGAAAACACGAACTGAATTCAGCTAGGAATGAAATTACACGCCCGTACTTATCCATCTATTAAAACAATCATTCTCTAATGAGTATTGCATTATCAATACACATTCGTTAATTAATTAATCCATGTGAATATTTACTTTAAGAAAAACCACTTCATTAAATCATGGTTGAGTATTATGATAATAATTGGTCGGTACGGATTTTTATTTTAATTATATATTATTTATTAATTTACGAACTTATGTACATTCAAAAATTTCCTTATGATACAGACAGGTATAATTGAAATATAATACCACTTAAGAAATTTAAAGCTAGGACAAAAATAAGATAAAAATTACCACATAATTCATCTCCACGTAATGGTGCATAAGGCACTACATTGGCACACCAATCGCTGCGTATCTTGATCCTATACTTTGTTTTATCACTTATGTTTATTGTAAAAAAAACAAAAATTAATGTAAAAAAATCTAACGAAATACTAAAAGTAACGAAATATCAACAATGTCAGGAATCAAACCCGATACCTCTTGCATGGCAGGCTAATGCGCTGGACATTACTATGCTTTTCTATATGCATTCTCCTCAAATGCAACCCTGGTAGATCGATGAATAAAACATTTATGCTCCCAAATTCTTTTTTCATATAATATTGAAGATTTTAATATCTACGAACACTTCTCTGAAAACCGCACGTATGTAAATCGGTTAAGCCGTTTAGGAGGAGTTCAGTGACATCACACGTACAGAAGAATTATATATATAAACATAGTTATACATGAGCAGCCATATCTAATATACTTTTATTCACGTTTTTTGTTCATCAACAATGCTCATTGTGCAAATCGTTCATTTAAGAATGAAAATGATACTTGATAAAAAATCTTGTTTTTATTTAATGCATTTATAAGTATAAAAAAAGGCACGTATGAGTTACATACTCCCTTTTACGAAATGCTTTCAGATAAGCCGAGATAAAATCGGAGTGATCCGGAAAATGCAATTTCAAACTAGTTCAAAAAGCATCATCGAAGTATTAAAATGTGAAATAATTGTTTTGGTTTTAAAATGTTGACGTTTTTACTATTTAAAGTTAATGAACATCCATCAATTTTGTTAAATTGCATATTTTTTTAATGCCTTTTAATCAATATAAATATGTTCTCCTAAAATATTTTGCGTTTGTCCAATTTTTTTTAGTAAAGAACTGGATTCAACTCCCCGGGGAGCTGTTTATATTAACATTTTCAACAAGCTTCACAAACATCAACATATGAAAGAATTGAAGTAATGTAGATGTTCAAACATGGGCAGAATGATGAATGTTACACAGAATGTAAAATGACTACTTAAACCAGCAAATGACAGGTCATAAGCTTTTTAGATGCCTAGACTTCTATATTACCTTCTCTAAAATGCTCTTCATCTCTGTTGTAATATTTTTATTTGTTTTTAATTATATTTTTTTACTTAAACAATAATCAATCAGATTTTATCCACATCTGTTGTGTTTTTTCAAAACCTTAATGTGCGTTAAGTGACAATCATAAAATATTTTCATTTTGTTTTTAGCACATTACTAGTTACATAAAAAAATAACTTTGTCTGCTTTGCATCCTTTTACATTTGATTTTTCAACGAAATAGCTTAGGCAACGGATTGTCTTTTCAGGGTTTATCACCTTTTAGTGATTTTTTTTTATTTTAATCTATTGAAAAACGATCAATAGCGTATTCAAAGTTGACTACACAGAATAGTTGAATTCTGTATTGTAAAAAATACACACAAACTTGTTGACTCGTAACGAATTGTCAATATTAAAACATTTCAATTTGGCGCAACCACCCCTCGGGCTATTTTATTCAAAGTGAAATATTCAGTTTATAGTTGTTGGGGTAGGTGCCCCAGTATTGGACTCCCCCAAACTTTGGCGATAATTGTAATCTATTTTGCGAGTCGTACGTGCTTTCTCGTTTCATCACACACAGATTTAATACAGTTTAAATCAAATTTAAAGTCGACCCTAAAAAATCATCAAACGGCCGGAATACACTGGATCACATTATCGTTGGATGCAACCCCAAGGGTAACCACCTCCACCCACTTTTCCATATTTAACCGACCTACTAAAGGCAAAATCATTCAAGAGGGTAGTAACAATGTCGCCTCGTGATGGTCACAAATTTTATCGATAATTTTTAAAGATAATATTTTCTTCTTAATTATGAATTATTTTTTTTACTTACCGTATTATTTCTAAAACGTCTAAATTATTGAAGATGTTTTTTTTAAACTTATTATAATCGCCCTGTCTTTTACAAATTTAAAAAATATTTTTTTCTTCTTAATAATGTTTGCGAAATTTCCTGGCTTTTAAAAAATTGGAACCAGATTTTGGTACAACGGAGTTAGCTAGAACTAGAGATAGCCGTTTCAGTTATTTATAAGGAGTTATTAATGTTATTTATATAGATGGTGTGAAGTACTGTGTTTTATGTTTCTTATATAATGTTTTCTTACTATTTCCCATGTATGATATTATGTATTGTCACAAAAATGATTTTTTATATATACGGCTCCAAATGAGTTTTTTTAAATAATTCCTGGGAGTATAATATGTACTAAATGTATTATATGTTTTCTTAACTATAAAAATGAAAATACATCAAATGTAGCAGTAAAAGTTATCATTCCACAAATAACGCTGTTTTGTGAAACTGTTTCTTAATAACAATTAAGAGTAGCCTTGTCAAAAAATCTAATAACTAATAACTAGTAACAGCTTCAAGTAACAGTTTTCAACTAAACTGTCACTTGTAACGAGCCACGCTACCCAAACTGTTATTTAAAAAACAGTTTTACAATATTTCATTATAACGGGTAGGAAGAGGAGAATAAAAATTGCAAAACACTAGCCACCACATTTGGAAGTACCTTCAACTAAACAATTTTTCAGCGTTTTCGCCGATATTTAGTTAACATATTATTACATATAGGAATTGTAATTTGTCTATAGTTAGCTTTATTTAATTTTTTTAACCCTATTTTTTTTTAACACATCCTAGTATAAACCAGTAGTGGGCAGAGATTTGTTACATGTAAGCTGCAAAAAATAATCATTGGTTTGTAGCCCTATATAGATACATATAAATAATATGTAAAAGGCTATTTTCTGTGTTTCTGTGAACATTGTATCTCTGCTGAAGCTGTTTACAACAGCTTATCCACCACATACCGCACACCGCATCTGAGGACATAAGTCTCCTTGGCGGTGCCCACATACACGGAAAATTTGCTCGTTGTCAAACGAGAAAAGCTGCCCGAAGGAGCTCTCTGAAATCTGGTAGCCTTAGCATCTTTGTGCTGAAAGAAAGTAATCCAAAAGTACATAATATGTACTTCATTAGATTGAGAAGAGGGGGAAGTGAATTCTTTACTGACTGGGATTAAATTGATTGGACATGATCAATTCGCCGAAATGATTACAAAACTTATTAAAAGCCTTGAAATTCTTTTTAGAAGCCAACAGATCTGTATATCCGACAGGACCTATAACAGGCCCACGAATAGTAGCGAGAAGCTCCATTCGGTAATCATAGAGAAGAGGAAAGGGACAAGACCACAGGATGTGTTCAGAAGATTGGTTAGGATATCCGCAGCAGCACGAAGGGGAGTCAACAATATTAAAAACAAATAATTTTTGATTAAATTTACCATGACCTGATAAAAACTGCGTAGTCCAGTGATCGGGAATAACCCAAGAAGATTCTAAGCGCTGACGGATTGAAGGAAATAAAAGCTGTTTACAACATACGATTTTTACCAATAATCTATTAACTCAAATCAAACAGCATTATTTGTCACTTCCGGATAAATGTATGTTGGTATATTTATTCACCATTTTAATACATTTGTACAAAAGTTTATTAAAGAATCCGTAAGTAGGAATTATTCACATTACAATTGAAACGTTAACACAAAACACTGCGCTGAGTTTTTCTATGTCACACGTTAACTGTATAATATTAAAGAAAAATAAGCCCTAATAAATCATGTTCGAAAAACTAAACTTCAAATAGGCAATCTTTAAATAATGTACGTTATCTGCAAGCTTTCTCACAAAGGAAAAACACAAACTGGGTTTAAAAATTTTAAATAAAGTATAAATGTTTTTGTGTGCAGAAATAAGCTGATGTAATTTGATAATTTCTTCTCAGAACGGGCTGGGCGTTGGGCCCCGATATTTATATTTATTTTTAGAGGAACACATTAACAGTGGCAGTAATTTAAAAAAATATAACATTTGTTTTCCCGTAAGTATAACTATGATAAAATATTATTATCGATATTCAAATATAATGAGCTGCGCGTAATCGCTTGTATCGACAATTTGCCCCTGGTTTATATACCTACACAACTCGTTTGCCTATTTCACGCCCATTATAATAAAAACTAGGATATTCATACAACGAAAACTTCATTTCAACGGCTTAACATTTTGCTGTTGTTTAAATCAACGTTGAAAGACTGCCACTGGAAGTTTGCCCCCTTACGCCTATAAACAAAAAAGGATGGGACAAAATTTAATTACTGAAGCAACTGCTACATGAAGCAATATCACTTTTTGTGTGCAAGTTAAATATTCCTCTCCATTTAATAATAATTTTCAACGCGACTCGTGCCATAAGCGATGTTAAAAGTTCAATAAATTTATATCACCTTCCGTGGAATAATTTCAAAGTACCACCATATCCTGTAAATCTATGTACATCAGCACATTTTTCTTGTTCGTATCTAATAGTGCACAGGGTAGTGCAATGATATATCAAGTACCTGGCTAGTCCTGGGACTGCATAATAATTGACTCACTGTAAAACACCTTTTCAATAATAACATGAAATGATCTGTGAGTTTGCCTACCATGCAAGAGGGTTTTACTCCCGATATGATTGTCATAAAATCCGAGGATTGAATTCCACTCTACCACAAATTGATAAGAACCGACCGAAATTCCGGCTTCGGCTTCAGCCAGTTTCAGACAGTAAAACGAGTTTTGTCCGCGGTTTCCGTTACGGCCAAAACTTCAGCTCGGCCAAAAGCTGCGATCGGGATGTGTGTATGTGTTGTACTTGGGTGCATCTTATGGCTCGAGAGTCTTAAGTTCTTGTGAGCTGTAAGATCTTTTATATATATATATATATATTTGTGTTATTTCTTTAGTTAATAAATGAAAGTTCCTACAGCGTACATTGAAAAACTGTTAGATTTGAGTTATGTGTAAAACATAACAACAAGCCAAAAAACTCACATCAAATTTATATTTTATTTCAATGTGTATTTAATTTAACATTTATTTTAATGAGCTTGTAAGGTTGAGGTAACGCCTTATTTTGGGCGCTTTGAAGATAATATTAACTTGTTTGCGTAGAAAATAGAATAGAAGCAGGAACTTGGTTTCAATTTCGATTTCGGACTACGAATCTTGTTTTGCGTCACTATAAATTGGTTCCAATTTTCTGATAGAGTTTTTTAAAAGTCGTTAAAAATGGTCCAAATTTTAGCGTCGAAATTTAATAATCAGCGCATTCGCCTGCCGTGTAAGAAGTGACAAGTTTACATGAAATATTTGATTGAAAATTTGTTTTAACACTAGAATATTTCATAGTCCATGGGCTCATGAAACAGGAATTTAAATAATATTATGCTATCATTAAGATACACCGCAATTGCAGTACTTAAGCAGTGCCCTGTGCACCATTAGGTGCGAAAAGGAAATGATAATGATGACGATGTATCACTACATCGAATACTACACAATCGATGTAGTTTCTGTGTATTCAAAGGAAGCTTAAATTTACTTGCAATAGATTAATTACAAAAAAAATGTTGTTGGGTTTTAAAATATAAATTATCTGTAACATAAATATAACATGTACTACTACTTCTTTTTGATTTATATATTATTAATGTTTGTCTAATATTTCTTAAAATTGATTGTTTAGGGTACAATGGCCTAAAAGGTTTGTAATTTGCTCAGCACGCAATACAAAATGTTCCTCAGAACACATTCCATGCACTAAATTTATTACTTTACCCCCGTGGGAGTAATATTTCGTTATTAAAAGACACTTGACTCCAACGTTCTCTATGGATAGGGTTGATTAAAACGGTTGGTAATTTAACATTACTCGTGCGTTTTAACTTTCTATATATTTCTGAGTTTAAATGTTAAATTGATCATCAACTAAGAAAATAATTTTATTTTTACCCCATGGAGAATTTTCAAGTCAAGCATATTACATCAGAAATAAAAAACATTTTAGAGAAGGAAATATGACTGGTCATAAGCCCTGTAAATACCTAAATTTCCTTCTCTTAAATATTCTTCATCCGTGTTGTAATCATTGTAACTCCCGTAGTAAAATCTAGTCCATGTCTGCAAATATTTGGACAAATTAAAAATATTGTTCAGTAAACCAACCAACTAACGTGATGTAATAGTTAACGCCTTTGCCTACCATGCAAAAGATCTCGGGTTCATTTCCCGGTATGGTTTGAATGAATTATTTATTAAAAAGGTGTTTTTACACAATAATATTTCATTGTCGTTTGACTAGACTGAAGCGTAATACTGATCATCTTACCTTCATATAACAAAAAAAATATCAAGAAATACTTCGATTGGTGTAAAAATGCAGTTTACTATGCACCATTGGGTGCGGAAAGCGAATGATGATGATGATGATGATGATGATGATGATGATGATGAAACCAACCAACTGGTCCAAGAAGAAGTATTAAAATTGAAAAAAAATAGGTGTTTAATTCAGTCGTAGGAATCTCGTCCAAAATGATAAAGGTTTCGAGTCTTTAACTTGATTAAAATGAACGTATACAAGAATAGAAGAAATATTTATATTCAAACATAGGCAGACTGGTGAATGGTGAACACAGTAAGCATAGTGGTCACTTTTAGCAACCACCGACAAGTCATAAGCCTTGTAAATACATAAGCTTCAATAATCCCTGGTCTTAAATATTATTTGTCTCTGTTATAATATATTGATTCATATTTATATACACCAGCTAATACGTGTTCACCTTATGTAATATATTTTAAATATTAAAGGAAAATAAAAATTAGGTAATTCCATTGCTCTATAATTAGGTACGTATTATGTGAAAGAAAGTTCTCCCGGGGGTTGAATGTAAAGGGGGTAGTGATTAAATTTAATGAATGACCTTTGCGCTTATTATCTCAGAGTAATTATTTTATTGAGATCGCATCATTTTTATAATTTATTATTGTTTATAATGTTTAAAAAAATAAAAATATTATTTCTTCGCAGTCTCAATCTTGGGCGTTGGTTTTCAGCAAAGTACTGCATCTCGTCTTCCATTGGTATCTATTCTCTGCAGCCCACTTCAGCTCGACATACGAAGCGCAGTTCAAATCCTCGCACATTTGCTCCAAATACTCCCGTCGGGGCGCCCTCTGTAATTTGTCCCCTCAGCCATTCCCTCTATTTTGTCATGCAGGAGACCCTCATGGCGAATTATTTTTTCTAAACAGGTTCAATTACAGGTTGACAAAGATACTTTATATTTTCATACAAATAAGCACATTTTCGTAAGTAAATATCGATGTTACTTTATATCGTCTCGATATGTACCGATGAAGATAGTGTTTATAATCGTGGCCCTGAGTACTTAAGACTCATCATTTTGCTGTAAACTGTAGCTAACTTCGTGATTGATAATCCTAGAATGGTTCTTTTTCATATCGGCGGCTCTATAAGCGGATCGCAAACTTTTGCTCTGAGGTTCTTATTCAATGTAAACGTTTATTTTAACTTCAGAACATTACATTGCTCCGAAAATTCCGAATGTCTCAATCAAATTTGCTACTAAGCCGTGCCGCCTCTGCTTGCCCGGTGCTCTCAAACCAAGTCATGGGTATGTATTTTTATTTCGCCTATGTAAATACTTTGTCGAATAACATTTACAGTAATTTTACTTATTTGAGTTTAATATTAATAAGAACAAAACAAGACACCAACCACAAACCGCAGCGTATCTTGTATTTTTGCTGTGTTACATAAAAGGTAAAATGACCAGTCATGCTTCTAGTACCAGCCATGGACTATGAAATATTATAATGTATAAACACCTTTATAAATAAACATTTTTTGTCAGCCATATCGAAAAGCGAACCCTTTACCTCTCACATGGTAGACAAATGCGCTGAGCATTTGACTACAAGATGAACGGTTAAGTTTTGAACCATTTAAATATGTTTTCGTGCATTTTCAATAAGATTCACTATAGAACTTAATATTTGTGTTATTCTGTAGGGAATTCATTGTCTTTTTTATTGTGGGGGCTTCTTAGAAGAATCAGCTAAAGCAGACTCTAAAAAAAGCAATTTTGCCAAAAATTCATTTTGTTTATATTATGTTGTTATTTTTATTATTCTTCTTCTCGATATTTTTTTGGTATAAACTTTTAGTTTTATACAAATGCTGGTTTGTTTGCAAATTATCTCTCTAGTTTGACAATAGTTGAAGATTCTGTGGATAGCATATGGTAATAATCGTTCGCCACAGTAATCAAATTGAGGAATCAATATTTTTGCGTCCAGTTATATGACTTTTCTTGAATTATTTAAAAGTGCTTTGAACTTTTATCTTGAAAACGTTACTGCAAAAATATGATACAATTAAAATTTCAATCGCCTTCTCTCTGTGCCATATCAGGTCCTTCCAACGTTGGCGATCACTCTGAAGTAGGCATTCCGGTCCTGTGACATCTGGAACAGAGCCTCAACCCCGCGCGTTCGCGTCGTGCCGCGGATGTTTCTCAGCCAGGACATCGGTCGCCTTCCAACTCCACGCTTTCTCTCCATCTTCCCCATCATAATTAGCTGTAGAAGCGCATATCTGCTTCCGCGCACGATATAGCCCTGCTAGTTTATAGCTTCGTATCTCAATTACTTAACACATTATTCGCATTAACACTAAATTTTACATGTAACATTATCGAAGATCTTATTTAATACAAGTAACTCCAAGCAAATCAGGACCAAAAACAAACTACGTGCACATGTTTAAATGAAATTATATGAAGGTTATAAATTATTACGTCCATTTTAAAAATATATACAATTTTTAGTAGTACGCAACATTATTATTAGAATGGGGGTAAATCAAGTATGCAAATACGTAATTTTGCTCTATCATTGTGTTATTTTCCCTGTTTGTTGAAATCAGCTAGCGTTTGAGTGATAGCAGTAAGTCAATTTATTATTGTACCTATTTGGATCAATTGCAAACTTGGTACTAATAAAACGGTTGCTTTATTGTATATGCACGCCAACTCACAAATCAATAACCAAGTAAGTTATCAAATCGGACAAATCGCACTGCTCTAGTTTGATAAGATTATAACTCAATATTTTGCTATTTTCTAATCATTTATAATATTTATGAACAAATTATTACTAATTACCTATGTTGTTTTAAATTCAATTATTTAAAAATAATTAATCATCATCTTCAGTATCCCTAAAACCCTGGTCTCCTCCAGAACCCTTCACCATTCCTTCCTGCTGCTCTTCTCCAGTTCGTCAGGTCAATTGCTCTCAAGTCACTCCACATTATTCGGCTATCTTAATTTTGGTCTGTCCCCGCTTCGTCTGCCTTTCGGAGTGACACAAATCATTTTAGAAAGGGTGCGATTACCATTATTCTGTGCACATGCCTAAACCATTGAAAACTTCTTACATTTTATGAATTGTGAAATGTTGGGTTCACCATGTAGTGCCTCTAATTTATAATTTAAACAACTCTTTCACACTCCGTTTAAAAATAATGATTATTGATTAGATAAAAAATCTCAGTTCCAAATGTGGACTTGTGTTTTTTCGAATTGAAATAACGTTTTGAAAGTAAATTGAGATTTATGCTTATATATCCGCCATGTGGTTTAATGGACATCACGTTTGCTTACCACGCAAGAGGTTTCTGGTTCAGTTTTTGACATAGTTGACATGAAATATTATTTTCAAAGGGTGTTTTTACAGTAAAATAGTTCCAGGACTGGCAACTGCATCATAAAACTGATGATCTACTTTAAGGTAACAAAAATCAACAAGATACGCTGCGGTTGGTGTCTCAATGCAGTGTTCTATGCACCATTAGATGCAGAAAGGGAATAATTGATAATTGAAATATTTTTCATTCTGATAAAATTTATTTGATATGACGCGACAAATTTAGATGTTTTAAAAATATTTTTTATTAGCATAATTTCAAAGGGGTTACGTTTTGTTTACTTTTCCCTTCAAAATTCCGTAATGTATCATTTTCACTTCTGGAAAAACATTTTAATATTGATAAAACAAATAACGAATTTCCTCTGTAATTCTAAACATCTCCGCTTTTAATAACATGAGTGTTTGATATTTATATTTTCATGGAAAAGAACAAATAGAAGTAATCCCCGTTAGCAAAGATTAGCAAAGTCTTGTTGATTTTGAATATGGGAGCGCTGGACGTTTTGGTCAAACAAACAAACAAAAAATGGCGAATTCAACTTTTATTTGCATAATTTCTGCGCAAAAAATCTTTTGAAATTGTGGTGTAATGTCAATACGGGAAATGCGAGGATTCTATTTGTTTGCTTAATGTTTTTCTTTGCAAATGCTTTTAATTACGGACTCACTTTGTTTACTTCATTAGGAAGCTCGTTTTACTGATATTTTACGTAAAACCACTGAAAAAAACAATAAAATTCATCCTTATACTTCAATTTACTAACAACTCGAAAAGGGTTGAATGTATGTGTTACACGCCTATCTTACAAACATTATTGGCTTTCTATCTTATTGATTAAAATGAGAATTGATTTATGGAAATAGAAAGAATTGAACGCTTGTGCTGATGCAAAATAATTATTTTTTAACAAATTGCCGGAATAAACCCCTGGAATGTGGAAGTTTAACGAGGTTTTGCAGAGTAAAAATCATTATTGTGTTTTTTTATATTTATATTGCACCACAACAGACCAAGAGGCCCTAATACAGTGATGAATCGCAGCACAGAACACCAGGGCTTGAGAAAAATCACATTAAATTTTTGTGTTCTCACCGGGAATCGAACCAAAAACTTTACGTTTTTTAGTCAAGCATTTCGACCACTAATCCTCGGATTGGCGGTTTTTTATGAAAACAATCAGAAAATATGATTTATATTTGAATGCAATTTCTTTTAACAATTTTAGATACATTATCCGTGTTCGCTTGGATAAAGAACACAGCTATTAAAAGAAACAAAATCTTGTTCACACCAAACTTATAATGATGATTAATAAACGATTATCGACGCGTTTCTAATACAAACAAAAAATATGTAATTTCATAATAAAAAATCAAATAAATAAAAAATCAAGCAATATTTCAAATTAGAAAGCGATGCTGAGATTAAAAAAAAAAAGGAAGCATCATAAAAGTTCTGTATCTGAAATTGAACCAAAACTCTGAGGGGGGGACTTCGACCCGATGGCTACTTTCGGACAAAAATGTTGAAAATGATAATCATGTAGAGATGTTATATTATCTATCTCATAGAGTAAGGGTTACTTAGAGTTTCTGTTACGATTTCTGGTGGGTTTGGATAGATATTTCACGTGATAATTTTGATCATAAGTGCCTTTCTATTTTTAGTATTGCCGGGCAACTAAATGTAGCTTCGTAGTTTACAAACAATGTATCAATTATAAATATTTAACAAAAATACATTAGGGTGACATTTTTGTCACTGTGTATAACTAATGGCTGTAGTTTGATAAAAAAAAGTATGGAGATCATGAGATTTAGCTATTTAGATTTTTTTTTATTGCGCAATTATAGTTTTTATCTCTTGCTAAAAAACAGTATTGAAAAATGGAGTAAAACTAAAATGTTATTATTTTTCGACAGCATCTTAAGATTTCGCTGCCATGGTTCTATTATTCAATTTATTATCTCTTAACAATTTAAATAAATATTACTTTAATACTAAATCTTCATGTAAGAATCAATGTACGAGAGTTTGGTCTTAATTTTACGAGGCGTAATCTGCCGGTTGAAAAATTATTTTATTTTATTTATATAAAACGTATTTGCATATCTTTGGGCAGAAATTGAAAAAAAATATTTTTATCTAATGAATGTTTGCTTGTTTTTTTTTGTGATTTTGAAAAAACGGCCTTTAAAATGGCTAAATCGTGTGATATTATTACTTCTTATCAGACTATTGCCTTAACTGTGCACAACAATGTGGAAACATCTCCGATCAATTTTCCCAATGAGACCTGTAAGCTCTTATATTATACAGTACAAAATATCAAAGACCTGAACCGCACTCTTCAAATATTAAGAAAAGCAAAATAAATAATATAAACACCTTATTTTTTTCAATATGTTCCTCAAAACAGGTGAGGTTTATGGGTTTGAACCTTTTGTAGGAAGTATTTTGAAGGACGTGTTGTGGAGACGGGATTGCAAGGTTGGTTAGGCTCATAAATATTCAGAGGGTACTCGGTTCTCGTGTGGATCTCTCGACGATATGGATATCAGAGCGGTTTCCTCATCTCCCTTGAAGCCTCCTACATCCTGAAGTAAAGAGCTACTTCAAGGCGGTCCCAGGGGACAAATCATCGTCTCACCCGCTTCAGTTTCATACTGAAACAATTCAAATTAATATCGTTAGAACCGAGTTAACCCATAACTGCAAAGTGGTGCTGAAAATAGCTCTATACTCACCTAAAAGCAAAAACGCTTTGTTCTCATATCTTGTAATGATTTTTGAAAAAATATATTTTTCTTTCAAATGTGAAAAATATTTTTTTAAATGTTCACACTATAATTGTATAAACAGTTAATGTTATGTTTAATTTTTGTACAAGCTACTTTCTGAAGTGCGCCTTTATGCTAAGTGAAGTTTGCTATTACTTTAAGCTTTTTGATTTTCCAATAAACCGCAGTACACATATTTTAAATTATCTTACGGTACTTAATATTATAATTTTATGAAAACATTAGAGATGCATTAATTTCTTTATAGCGCACAGAAAAACACTTTATAATGACACAACTAGGAATGATACAGGAACAATCCTATTTTATTATCAATAATGTGATTTATTTTATAATATTTTAAATAATGTTTTTTTATAGTATTGTAAGCTATATTGGAGAATATTTTTGTTTATTACGGCACTAAAATTGAACATTAGGGAATAAAGTTTAATTTTTTGTCTCTTACAAAAGCAAATTTTTATACTTTCGTATATTTTGTAAGAAAACGCATATAATAAAAAAATTCATCATTGTTTCCTGACCTACACCTAATGGAACATAAGGCACTGTACTAGAATTGAATTTAAATACCTAAATGATGTATTATTAATTTCAAATGTGTACTGTTTATAGACTTTTATCTGTACTCTAAATGAGTATTTTTCTAACTTCTTCTAATTTTAAGATTTTTTTATATAACTTATACGAAAAAATGCATTTCTGTTCTCTCCACTGCAACATACGTATGTATTATTGTATATACCCATCAAAAATATTTTGAGTTTGTCCAAATTTTTGTAGACAAGGACTGGATTCAACTCCCTGGGGAGCTGTTTGTATTAACATATTACAACAGAAAATTTAAGATGCCTAGACTTCCATATTACCTTCTCTTAAATGTTCTTCATCTCTGTTGTAATATGTTAATACAAACAGCTCCCCAGGGAGTTGAATCCAGTTCTTGTCGACAAAAATTTGGACAAACTCAAAATATTGTTGATGAATTACCTGGTCCATGAAGAAGTAGAGAAATTGAAAAAATAATTTTTTCAGGCGTTGCCTAGTATGTAGGTGAAAAAATTCAATTAGATAAATCTCACCCGCATAAACAAAGGTTTCAGCTCTTTAACTTCACAAACATCAACAGATGAAAGAATTGAAGGAATATTCAAATATAAGCCGAATGGTGAATGTTACACAGTGTGTAAAGTTTCCACTTAAACCAGCCATTGACAGGTCATAAGCCCTGTAGATGCCTAGACTTCCATATTACTTTCTATTAAATGTTCTTCATCTCTGTTGTAATATGTTAGTATATACCCATTTAATATATAATGATGATTATTTTTATTTATTTTTCTTACTCTTTTAAAATCTTTTTTTCTACTTTTCTGTAAAATTAATTTCCGTCTTTATAATTCAAGATGCACTTCTGTTCTTTCCACTACAATATACATATATGTTCTATTTGTTCAGTTTACCCATATATTTTATACTAATAAGTAAAGATGATTTTTTTCATACTTTTCTTTTTCTTTTAAAAATCTTTTTTTTTTGCTACTTTTGTGTCAATCCATGTCTGTCTTTATTTAAATATATGTATGTTGAACATGTGAAAACTTACAAGGTGTTTGATTAATAAATAAAAATTAATAAATAAAAAAATAACAGCGTATCCCGATAGTACGTTCTTGTATGAAGGTAGGATCATTTTCACCTAGCTATCACAGAACGAGAGTTCAAGAACAGTCAACACGTACACAGATTGACAGCTAGACATCGACAAAGACCTTACTGAAGGCTTATTCCTCTTCAAAAACATGTCAGATGACCTACTCTAAGAAGAAGAAGAAAAATGAGTAATTTATATTTGTATTTAACAGTTAATTCAAATTTTGTATTATTGTAACCTTACTTTACATCCGAAACAAATTGTATATTAAAACATTTATTTGCGCTCTTACTTTTCTTCGAATATTTCTGAAAAATATTAAAGCATATTTAATTTTTATCAAAAACGTAAAACGGCGAGTTAATTACTTGTGTAAAACTTTCCAGCTAGAGTTTTCTTTGACGAGATTGCATGCAATCAGTTCATAAAGGCTATTTTAAATAAACGTAATATTTTCTTTCATGTTCTATCCTTACAGAGCTTGATAATATACATATACGAGTATATACATAATAATAGGTAGGTGTATGCATGGTATCTCTTCTACACGCATCTCACGCGTCTGCATTCATTATTCCTTAATCAAAAGAATCGCCCCTCCATTTTATCAAAAGTATTTTCAGTTCAGGCTCCGGTTGATCAAACAACCTTTGTTGCTTTTCATGGGGAAAGCTTTCAGGTGATATTTCACATGTTCAGTGCACAGCCTCGGGGTGCTTCTCTCGTGTTTTAGGCAAAGTTTTACATTAAGCTCTCTTTGTTATTTAAACGCACATTTTATGTTATATAAATGGGAGTTAAACTATCAATTCGAAATAAATTTATTTTATTTCAGTTTAAGTAGACTTTTACATGCAATGTGCCTTATTGTACTATAAATCTCAAATTTTTTAGTAAACCCTAATTTTCGCAGAAAAAAAAAAGGTTTTTAAACACATTCAATGGTTGAAAAGGTTTCAGAATCCCAAACAAATATATTTTTTTGTCAAAATCAAATTTAATTATAATAGCGATTTATGATTATTATTTTAATATTTTTTTACACCACAACAGGCCAGGAGGTCCAATTACAATGGTGAATTACATTACGGAATACCCAGGCTTGAGAAAATAACATTTTATTTTTTGTGTTCTCACCGGGAATCGATCTTGGAACCGTCCGTGTGTGAGTCAAGCATCTTGACTACTGCACCACGGAGGCTGCCGGTGATAATGCAGCTAAAAATGAAAAATATAATAAAATAGTTTTGACTCAATGCTATTTGACTCGTGTTTTAGTTCTTTACAAAAAAATATTGACATGTATTCTTTTGGATTCATTACCAAGAAAAGAGTTATTTGTATTTAATAATATTAATTATAATATTTTAATATTTCATAGGACTAGTACTTGAAGCGTAAGACTGATCATCTTACTTTCATGTAACAAAAATGATCGAGACACGCTGCGATTGGTTAACTAATTCATTGCCCTATGCACCATTTGGCGCGGTAAGGGAACAATGATGAGGGATAATATTTATGCTTACTTAATCAGTGTTAGCTCTCTAGGTGGAATAAATAGAGTCCACGAAATCTCTACACACCTCTCTCTCTGCGGCCAATTCCCGCAAGTCCTACCATTTATGTCCGCGTCCTGTAGCTCTGACATGAACTGCTGATGAACTGTGACGGTCCACGTACAGGACCGCGAGAATCTGATTCCTGTAAAGTGCGCAAGCGTGTTTATGGCTCTCGGGAGGCATCCGTAATATATGGCCTTGTCAGCCGTATCGCATCCTCTTGACGATTGTCACCGGCTGCGTCCACTCTCTAGATTCTTCATTTCTTACGAAGTCAAACCATCCCACCGCACACTATTCTTCTGAGGCACTTATTCTTAAAATTCAATAGTTCACTGTTTTGGACACTAGCGAGATAACACGATTCTCATCCGTAGAGACAAACAAGTTCTATGCTGGCATTGTATAGGAAACATAAATGTGTACCGAGCAAACAACTGATCTCTAGATAGTTTACATACTTTAAGTCCTGGCAATACAAAGTACCAGACTTACCAAAAATACAATATTGTTGAATGCAGTGAGTGTTTATATATATATAGTTTGATAATTTATAAAGCGCCATTTTTGTGAAAATCACCTCAAGGGCGCTGTACAATTAATAAATATCCCAGTACGTCTTGCAGCTACAGAGCGCATGGACGGTTGGGATTCTAGTTCCTCGTTTTCAATTAAGATCAATCAAAAATTATAATAGATAGGAGCTAGATTACAGGACGTCTTGCAGCTACAGAGCGCATAGACAGTTAGAAATTTAGCCCCCATTTACAAATTTAGTGTACTACAAAATAATAATAATATGAATAGTAAAAAGGAGTAAGATTACAACACGCCTTGCTGCTACTAAGCGCATAGACGATTGGAATTCTAGACCCTGTTTACAAAATTAAGGTATTTTAAAGTTGATATATTAAAGCTAGATAACCAATCATCGTGCAGCTACAAAGCGCATGGATGAGAGGAATTCCAGCAAAGTTAAAACAATATCAATAAATCCATAAAAAATAGAGTATAGTAGTAAATTGGTCAAGTGTTCATACCAAGAAGTAAGCAATAAAAAACTAAATAAATCAAACACTGTTTCAACTCCATGGTTAACAAAGGGAGATAGATGCCCGAAGAGAAGCTTTTGTAGACAGTAGGTAGATATCGTCGCCATGTGGCCCACTGGCTAGTAGATAGTTTCTGGAAACGCACGTGTGTAGTATTACTCGTATTATGCCTTTTGTTCCAATGACTTGGTGTCCATTTTGGTCCGTATTATTTCGTTTTATGAGACGCAACATTTCTGTTCAAATTCACTTCTTTACATGAATATTACACAAACGCGTGTATAAGCGGTTTGATTTATAATTTTGTATATTATTAGAAGGCAGATATTTGAAATATTATGTATTTATCCTAGACCCATTCCTAGTTTTTTTTAAAGCTGCCATTTTCCATTGGGTTCACTCCCGGGTGTTTAAAACTCTCGACCGTTTTGATGACTTAAGCTGACAAAGTTAGGGGATGATGGATTTTTTTACTACTTACTAGTAATTATAGAATTTATGAAATTTATATTGAATTATAATTGATAATAAGATAGCAAAATTTGCCACAGTTGTTGTAAAACAAACGAAATTAAATGGATTTTATGATAGGTGTACCATTTGCCAAAAGAAGACTATGTTTTTAGTATTTTTAAAATTCAGGACAATATTTTTCGACCAGAATCAAGTCCATATTTGGTTGACGTGGGTAAACAATTTGTAACATTTGATTTAAATTTATATATTAGAGTTATTAATACCTTTCAAAAATTTGATACATGTTTCTCAGTTCCTTCTAAGGGTGTTTCCAACTAACCCCCGGGCGTTAAATTCCTCAAAACGCAACCCCGTTTGTGCACATATCAGTCACGCGGCTTGTGTAAGTGTCATGTAACATGATGTTACCTCGGGGTCTCCTGCACCCCACGCAGATAGGACTCTGCCACCCCTAATAATTTCATTACAAGTATGCCGAAGAATGCGGTGTTGGATAACAAAGTGTGAAGAACAAGCCTGTTTAGTTACAATACCAATTTGGATATTTCACGTGCTAAATATGTTGAGCAGGGATGCCCAACTGATGTGGGTCAAATACAGAATAGTAGTGAAAATTTATCAATGAGGAACTTCATTCTTCTGAGAAATTGGATGCAAAAAAAGGTTTCCTACGCGCAGTAAAAATTAAAGCATTAAATTGTACGTAAAAATATAAAGTTTCTTCAAAATGTATAGAAGAAAATATAAAAAATAATTTAATTTACACAAACTACTTTGAACGACGTCACTAGTTCATGTAATTTAACCAATGATAAGAGAGTTGTGAAAGCTCACTTACCGACAGGTTCCATGGCGCAGTTGATTAGAAGGCCTACTGTGAAACTGGAGTCGCGGGTTCGATTCCCGCCAGTTGCAAGAAAAAAACAAAGAATTTTTTTTTTCTCAATTGGTCTGGGTGATGTGGTGTATTTTTCATTAATTATTTCCATATCCCCTCTATCCCACCTGCTTACAAGTCTTTTAAAAGAGGTTAAGCGGGTTATTATTTTGAAAACAAAATATTTTTTTTAATAGACCAATCGGCATTGAGGGGAGACCCTTAAGCCCACCATCCACCCGCAGCTGTTATAGAGTCCTGGGGGACTCTCTGTCAGCTGCGCATAGAGGAAAGTTATTATAAATATTTCTAAGGAATCCAAACTCTACGCAGATTAAGAAGGGGGGAGGAGGACGTATGGACAGAGGCCAACACGTCGTCCCCACCCCTCAGTATTCCCTCAATGCCTCTGTTTTTTTTTATTAAAAAAAAAAATATCAACAAACAATTTACATAAATAAACGTATCCGAATTTACAAAAACATTTTCTTTAAACTATATTAACATAACAAACATAACTTATACAAATCCTAAGTAAAAACACGGATATTTACAATAATAGGATTAAGAAGGATAAAGAAGGACTCCCTGGGTGGTCAGAGGCAGAGGATCCGAATACCACCCCCATAAGGGGAGTACAAAAATGGACCAATCGGCACAACTGACAGAGAAGAAGCTGAAGAGAAATTGAGAATATACACGCGGAGTCATTTCAGAAATACAAAAATAAAAAAAAACATACCGCTGATAAAACAATACATGCCATTTTTAAAAAAATACCCCCTAGATACAGAAATACAACGAACAGCTGACACGACAGGTATTTTATTATTTTTCTTATAATTTTATCATTTAAAAAAAATATATTTACATTTTTAAAAAATATTTGTAATTTTTAAATATTTGTTTTCAGTTCTGTTTTTTTATTATTTGATATTTTTTAGACGTTAATAGATAATTTGGACGTCACGCATTTCAGTTAATTTTTAAACGATTTTTAATTTTAAGAACAATTATTCGCATGATTTGGTGTAAAATGCAACTTTAATTCACATTGCTATTTGCCTCAATTTACGAAAATTATCAATTTACAAATATGCTTTTTTTTTAATCAAATTATTTGAGTCAAGCATGGTTTTTATTGCAATATTCGATTGCAGGTCTATACGATTCGTTTGCAAATTTGGAGGCAAAGTTACGACATTTACATCAAATGAGGTTAGTTACTAATAGTCATAGATTATACATAAAGTGGCTTAATTTTTTCGCCACGTTGCAAATTCGGAATGTTGCTCGTCGATATCAATGTAATAAGAATATCCACATTGATCGATGGTCGACATTGATGTATTAATTTTTTAATTTTACCATTAAAAATTTCAAGATGTATAGGAAGGTAGGCATCAGGTGGGCCACACAAAACCTATAATTGGCCCGCGGGCCAAGGTTTCAGCATGTATGATTTAGAGTAATCAAGTCGCAAGTGGGTGTTGCTATGAAATATACTACCCTACTAAATTTAGCTAAAAGAGACACACACGCATATTCAATTTCTGAATATAAGTGGACTATAATCTTACATAAACATGTCTTCATGTTTCAAAGCAAACTTCTAATTCAAGCAAAAAATCTCATTTGACAGAGCTCAGTTTTCCACTACTTCTTTCACCATCATTCTCAAACCCCTGTCCGCACCTGATGGTGCATTGAACACTGCATCGGTAAAGTAAATGCAGTGTGCCTCGATTATCTGTTACAGGAAGGTACGGTGATCAGTCTTACAGTTCAGTTGCCAGTACAAGGATGGCGAGTTATTGCACTGTAAAACTACTATATCAACAAATATTGAATGTCGACCTTCCTGTGAATCAAAACCGTAACCTCGAGTGAAGTAGGCGAGCGTACTAAGTAGACTTTGACGCGGACTCTTCTCAACTTGATTTTCTCTTTAAGGATTGTTACCAGAGAGCAGCTTTGGAGTCAAAAACACTCGTTCGGGATTCTGGTTCTATTTTATTCACATAACTGTACTGTTTTCCCGCCGAACACAGTTTATAAAATAATTAGGGAATCAAAAATATTGTATTAAACGGCATATTAATTTGACATGCAGTTGTTTAGTATTTATTTTATTAATGATTTATTTTAATGTGAAGAATCATTTTTTGAGAAAACGCAACCTTCTTATTTCCCAATGGGAAGCAGAACCTAGTATTTTTTATACATTCATTGTAATGACAATAAAACAGTACAGTAAAAAAGGCTTTAATTGAAAAGCCTATGCTTTGCGAAACAATTTTTAAGATATTGAAAAAAAAAATATTTTTTTTGAAATTTAAAAATAAACATGTTTGGTCTTAAACGATTCACGTCTTAAGAAAGAGCAATTATTGCTTACTACGTCCATATCACTGTCAGTGTACCTCAGGTTGTGTACAAAATATATATACAAATTATAAATTTACCTATCACAACTTTATTTTCCCAATTGTGATTTTTAAATAGTATGTTTGTTCATTAAATTGTTAGTAGACTGGGAGAGCCCAGTTTTTTATGATTTTTTAAAAATATTTAGTTACACATCATATTTACGTTTTTTTATTAGAAACTTTGCCCAACTTGCAAGAGTACATACTCTTTTTTAAGCTGGACAACAACATTTTAATAACTTATCGTTTACAAGTTGATTAATTTGAAAGAAATAAGAGACATATACTTGTACAATACAAACTTGGTACAATACATATATATATATACATAAAGGATACATTTTTTTACTCAGTATGGGCGAAACTATTTTGGTAATTATTTGTTTTTTTAATTTCTCCATATTTTATTTTCACCATCTTGTAAGAATTTCCAATACACGGAATTTTAAAAATTTTATACATATTATTACAAATATTTGCCTTTCACTTCATTTTTAATTGTGTCCATTCCTATTACAATTACAAAACGTTTGACTGTAGCTCATGTGTATCAGATTCAAATAACCAGGTTTGAAAATTCACGTTTTGTTAAAACTTTTTTTTTTACTTCCAAAACTTACCACAGTTTATTTATACACAGATTAACAACAAAATTGACACTTTTTTTTTCTTTTTTTTATTTATTTTTCCAAAATATTTACATAATATTCTTAAATTAAAGTCCTGCTGAGTTGCATACATACAACTCGTCAGCAGGTTCTTATAAATTACATTGATTATTTACACTAAACCTACATTAACAATAATTTTACTTGAAAAACAATTACAGATTACATTTTGAAAAATTAAAAACTATCACTTATACAAAAAACTTTTTTCTAATAACCATAATTTGAGCAAACGTCGAACTCCTGTATTTATCTCAGTATTTTTAATATTGTTTGGTAACATATTAAATATTTTAGGTATACTGTATTGCAGTGTTCTTTCGCCATATTTATTGCAGTATCTAGGAACAGCTAGCTTTTCCATACTAGTAAACCTGGTGTTGTAATCATGTACCAACTTGAGTTTATACTCGGAGTGCGACGCACGCTGACAAATTAATTTGTACCAAAGTAGAGCCCTAACAGATAATTTATTTACAGATTTATACATTGATGATATTGAAATATTTTGTCTCTGTCGGTATACATCTTCATGTAGTAGCAATTTGATCATTGAATTTTGCAAGGTTTGAATAAAATTAATATTAGTTTCACTTGATAACCCCCAGGAAGTTATGGCGTATTGTATAATTGATTCAGAGAGAGATAAATAAATAATTCGTAAAGTATTAACAGGGACATAATATTTTAATATGTACATTATATTACTTATTGCTCTTAATCGCTTACAAAATTTTACTTATCAATATAAGTTAATAATTCATATGAATAAATATGCAAAAATGAATTGCTTCAAGGGTCATGAGATTTACGTAGGTAATCCAACAAAAACTTAGATAGCAAACAGTATACGAGTAGATAAATTTATATTTATTAATTACCTATCATAACATTTCTCATTAGTGTGGCGTAAACACATTCGTTGGGGGTCAGGGCAGGTTATGTTACCGATACATTATTAGTTTGTAATGGCCAAAGATGAAAATTAATGTATCTAGTTTCGCTAATAACAAATTCCACTCGAGTAATAAATTTGCTTTATTAATAAAAGTATTCAATATTTCTATGTTTTTCCAAAATGTAAACATATTTTTAAATCACATTTATTTACTCATTGAGGTTTGCATTTAATTGGGCTCAAATGTATTGCGTTTACACATTAAATGCAGCATAATTTGGTAAATACTATCACTTTAAGTTGATAATGAAGTACATTAATATGGAAAAAACCCTGCTTAATCTCCAACATCCAACTAGGATAACATAATGATAAGTAGAAGCACGTACACAATTAAATAATAGCAAAAATAAAAATTAAATATTATTACATTAACGTATACATATTTCAAAGGGCATCTTGGATAACACGTTTAAAAGTATATATATATATATATGCAATTTCTCACAGCAGTCTCCTGCAAAGGTATCTTACCTTAGACAAAATCCAGAGTTGTACACTTCTCCCGAAAATAGTTTTTGTTTTGGAGAACTTAATATGTTCACTCAGGACATTGAACACTCTTGTGGCCACAAAAGAGAAATTCCTCTGAGCAAACGCCTTACGGTTTTTTGGAATAAAATATTTCAAGAAACAGACGATCAAAACTTTTTCATCGAAAATCAAGACTTCAAACTGTAAAAATGGGATCAATTATTATTTTTCCTTTTTTTTTCAAAATTCATTGGTACATTTTGTTTTATTTTTTGTTTATTTATTTTTTGTGATATATTCCGGATTTTTTTGTTTTAGAAATGCACCGAATTTTTATTGTTGGTGTCGTACGATCTATATTTCGTTATTTTTTTGCATATCGACGGTGCAAAGAAAATAGTTCCTAACCGAATGTGGGCAATTTTACTTTATTTTACTTTAAGCATTTACTCTTTTTATTTTAATTACAAACATATACTCGTATAAAGGAATCACGACATAATAATTGGTAAATATGAGATTTTTCATTGATTAAAAAAAACAAACAAAAAATGATTGGCTCTTTTGTAAACCCGTTACATGTCGCTTAAAGATTTTTTTCCTTTCCACCGTCGATATGAATTTCATGTAGGTATTATAAAAAAATAATTATCAATTCTATGCGTGGTACATTTTTTAGATTTTTTTTGTTGGGTAACTTTAACCCTACCTAGATTTTGAAAAAAAAATAGCCCAACACTCAAGAATATAATAACGAAATTCATCCCCTTATCCGCACCCAATGATGCACAGGGCACTGCATTTGCTCACTTAGTGCAACGTACTTAAGTCAATCAGTATTACTTAAGCGTTAGGTACAAGTCCAGAGTATTTATAGTATATTTTACTATAAAACCACTTTCAAAACCAAAAACAAAGAACCATTACCGCTAAACACAGATTTTAAAATACTCAATTCCAAATTGAATCGAACAAAAAATATTACGTTATGCAATGTAGCGTATTTATCTTATCACCGAACTATTAGTTACCGTATTCAATTATTTTTTTAACTTGTCATGCCCAGCATAGTTTTCGCTACCGACGTAATCAAATGGATCATTAAGTAAAATTATTATTCATTGTCATGTGTCAAGTACATTCCTCGTCAACATTGTCAATAGTCATTAAATAATCAGTGTCAGAATTTAGTTGACACAACTAAATTGGAAATACCCGTACTAATGAGGAGGAAGGATTCCAGGCGTAATTATAATGGTCATTATTAATCGACTGTTTTCCACTGACTGAATTATATTTGTTAACAAAATTTCAAAATTCAAAATAGACTTAATGAATATGATTTGTAAAAATATTAATAAAATGTCCCTTTTTCTAAAAAATCGACTTATTGAAAAAATTGAAGATCAGGACATCGCGCTTTGGTAAGAAGGGAAAAATAAATATAATAATAATCTTCTATAATGTTTTAATATTTATAACATGATTCTTATTCTCAAAAGTAGGAGTCAGTGCTATGCAGGCTCCGGACATTTATGCGGCCTGTGAAGATATATTGTGACGAGTCCTAGTGAACTGTTCTCACCTTCCTAGCCCAGGTCTATAAAGAGCCTGGCTACTGTGTGAAAGGCGAATATTCTCATTTTAACAAATGTCCCACTCCAATCCCAGATTTGTTAAGTATCGGGCTATGGAAGGTGGAAGGTGAGCTCCTTAACATTCTCAGGTTACCTGTAGTCCCCCGAAGATGCGGCTTTTTTTATGATGTAAAGCATCACATTCACATGCAATGTGTTAATTCTTTGTTCACATAAACAAACCTATAATTTTGTTGCACACTGTGAATGTCCATAGATGTTTACTTATCTGCACTGCAGAACCGACATCTAGAAGTTTCGTAAAAATTCATTCTAGCAAGTTCTTAATTCAATCTGCAGTGTTCTGTAAGGGCTCTAGTGATAACCCACACTATTTCGGCTTCACGAGTACACTTTTGTCAGTTCCTTAGCATGGTGCTGATCAGGAACTTTTTGCCGCAACATTACGCTCTACTTCCTGGCCCATGACCTAGGCTGGTTACGAGGAGCATATTCGGGCAATCCACAGTAAGGCTCAAAGCTTATTGGGGCTGTCTCAGCTCCCAGGCTTGCCAATTGATCATTTTCGATATTTAAGCGTCGAGATACCCAAATGTATGTCACACTGTTACACTTACCGGTACAGTTAAGCGCCCGCAGGTATTCCAAAGTTAATTTAGAAATTATCTCGACAGAGCTCAGTGCTTTTAGAATACCCTGTCTATCTGAGAAAATTAAAAAAAATTGTATAAAATTTAAAATAATCACTTCGGAGGTATATATTTTAATTAATAGTTATAAATATGTGTATGTATATAACTTACTTCACTTTTCCACGTTTATCACTTTCGCAATGTACCTATCTCTTCACTGTTACTTCCACAATATTAAATCGGGTAAAGGTCCCATGGCTTGTATTGCGGACTAACAGATCAGAGGTCCTAGGTTCAAAACCTACTGTACCTGAGCTGGATAACAATTTTCTGATAGTTAGTTGTTTAAAACTCGTAAAAAATGCCCCCAAAACCAAAACGTTTTCATAAATCATAAGAAAAAAAAAATTAACAAAAATATATATTTTATAATAAGCAAACGTTGGTATTGGCTTTTATAAACATGGGTTCGTTCAGCTCGTTGGTTTTATATTTTTGTGCAACTAAAGTTAAAGTGCACAGTGGGATTTACATGTTAGCGTAATTAATGTCCTAACAAAAATACGGGTATTTCTCGAAACCGAAAAAAAGACATTGAATTAAACATATATTCTTTCGAGACATAAAATTATGAGAGAACAGAAACGAAATGAGTTCTTGCCACAGTGTTTATCCAACTTCATAAGTCATTGATTCCTCCAATTTCCCAGATCATTTTAACCTATCCCAAATTTAATTAGTCAGAACTATTGACAAGATAAATAAACAATGTATTATATCTAGTAACAGACAAAATATGATACTAAAATCATCTCAATCGATATATTGAATTTCTACTACCAATCTGTTTTGTATTTTTTGCAAGCTGCTCCTTTTATTAGATTCCTAAAATCACCCTCATTTATTATTTAATTACAACTCCACAAAAAACAACACTTTTAAAAGTCCAACCACCCCATTCGCGCCCTACAGCAGCCGGAAATGCACCCTCTAGCCTCGCCAGTACCTATGGTCGAGTCACGTGTTTATTTTTAATTTCCTCTATGGACCACGGAGTTAGAGTGCGCGGAAGGGAGATAACACTACGCCAATCGTGGGTTCATAAAATGCTCTGGGGCTTTAATTGGCAAAAATATAGACACAAAATGACCGTGTCAACTTTTAAAAACCTTTTTAAATTAAATTTATTTTTGACGCACTAACATTTTGGTTGTTCGTTTTAAAATTAAATTGGAATAAAAAAAAAATTTAAATCAATTTATTATAATATTCTGAAATATTTTGAGTTTTCCAAATTTTTGTAGATAAGTTCTGGATTCAACACTCCAGGGAGTTATTAATATTAATGTACTACAGCAGAGATGGAGAACATCTAAGAAAGGGGAACATGGAATTCTAGGCATTTTCAGGGCTTACAATCTATCATTGTCAGGTTTAAGTGACCACTTTAAACACTTTATAGCATTCGCTTTTGTATATCTTTAAACATCGATTTTCCTTCGATTCTTCCGTCTGTTTCAATTAATCAAATAAATACCTTCACATCAATCAAGGTGTCAACTTTTTGACTTCTCTTAAATCAACAGATGGATGCATTTAAAAAATATGGTAAATGTTACATAGCGTGTAAAATGGCCGTTTAAACCAATGACAGGTCAGAAGCTCTGTAAATGCCTAGACTTCCATATTCTCTTCTTTAAAATGTTTCCCACCTGTAAAATGTTTAGCATTTCGACAAACTCAAAATACTGTAGTTGAAAACAAAGTGTTTTTATTTTGTTTTTACAAGTTTCATTATTAGGTTTTTTTTTAAAAAATAATTTATGTAAATTTTTAAAAGGTATTTTCTTTATTAACTTTTTAATTACCATTTGAAATTATTTTTTTTTAACTCAAATAAAATTTCATTACATTTTTTTTCCTGCTAAACGTTTGAGGTTAATTTTCGTTCACCCTACATGTACTTGATTATGCTCACATCAAAAGTATGTTTTACTGTTCAGAGCCAACACAGGGTGTTCACATCCCCTCTGGGCTTATATTCTAAAATGGTTTTAACAGAACGCCATAAATTATGTGCTTTACACGTAAAATCGCATAAAAAAATGTTAGTTACAACGTTGTTCTATTTTAAACAATAAAATTCCAAATGATGACTTTAGTTCATTGTTTCATAGCAATGTCTTTTATTGTTTTGTTTTCATGCGTTGTTATTATTTTCTTTTTTACTACATATTTTTTTAATAAAATATGTCGGATGAATCTCCCTCACATCAATTAAGGTATCAACTCTTACCAATAATTTAAGAAATGGGGAAGTAAAAAATTAGACAAGCTAGTGAATGTTACTCAGTGTAAAATGGCCACTTAAATCAGCAAATGACAGGTCATTGGCCTTGTAAATGCCTAAACTTCCTAAATCTCTTCTTGAAAGTTTTCTGCATTCAGTAATGGTTTAAAAAACATGTATTTGCATTGTTATGCAATACAAAAATTTAAAATTTAGAGCACTCTGTAAAAAGTCGTGTGTAAAAAAATTACCGTGATTGAAAATATAAATTAAGTTTTGGCAGTACGAAATTTAAATTTTGGACCTCTATACTCAAAGGAGACTAGTAAAAGTCTAAGTATTTTCAGTATTCATGTACAGTGTTAATAGTGTTAGACACTGAGAATCTGAAGAGAAAAAAATCGAAGCCATCAAAATGTGGTGCTGGTGACGAACGCTGCGGATTTCATGAATAGTCAGACGTAAAGCATATATTTACTCTAGACTAACATCCATGTGCAAGGAAAGAATCCTGCAGTTCTTTAGATATATCTTCAGAGAGAACTGTATAGTTAGGTGAAAACTATCCGTAAAAGATATCAACCGATAAAATGGAGGGAGCGGCTTGGTCGCTGGATTATCAGAACTATCAGTGACAAATGTCTGCAGAGCAGCACAAGACCGTTCCAGATGATAAGATACTGTCCACGGACGAACCATGCCTGGAGTCAGGCGTGATCACCATCCTCAAACATTAGGCACGGATTAAAGAGAGATATATTTATACAATACATTATCACAATTCAGAGAAATCACAAAAATGAAATCACTACCACAGAAGTAAATAAAAATTTCATAATTAAATAATCTAAGCATGTTTTGCTTCTTTACGATTCGTTCTACGAGTCTTAAAGTTTGCATGACATAATGCTCCTAGACTGGAACAATTCCCTTCTTGATTTTTGCAATTAACTACGCGAACACTTTTATGAATATCGTTAACGATTCGAAATAAACTTTTCTTTGATTGGCATAATTTTCTACCGCAATAAAAGTCACGGCGCCATTTCCCGCCAAAACTTTAAGTTTTAGGGATTTTCGCGAGGCAAGCTTATACAAGTCATAACAGTTAAAAAGAGAACATTAAGATTTCCTTTAACGAGATTCCGTTTCAATGCCTTTTTGAAGAAAAAACAATATTTGTTATTTACAATGTTTCAAAATTAATTTTATCAGTCTTTTTAATGTTAATTGCAATAATTTTCCTGTCAAACATTTCAATAAAATGTTGTATATTTTTTTTCAGCGCATTTGCCTACCACGTAAGAGGTCTCGGGTTTGATACCCGACATGGTTGAAATAGAATATTTATTTAAAAGGGTGTTTTCACACTTAAATATTGCATAATATTTTTAATTTTGTTATTTGTTCACTACGATCATGATTTCCAAACAAAATATATATTTTTAACTTCAAAGAGTTTACGTTTACTGTCAAGATATGTCGTACATTAAGTAAGGCTGAAATAAGTATTATAGACAAAATCAAGGAAGGAGCTGTGCTTTGGTTTGGACATGAAGAGCGACTGGTCAGTGAAAGGACGGCTAAAAAGCTAAATTTACGCTGCGTATGTTGATAAATGCAGAAATAGAGGAAGACCGAAAAAAACATGACAATCCAACAAATATTTGAAGATGGTTTTTTCAAAAGTCGGAATAAACGGGGTGGTTGCAGGAAAAGATGTATGAATTTAGAGGAAACGAGATCTATTTGCAAAGACAGAATAACATAGCGTTCCATCCTCTCCGCCTACCCTTGCCGATAAATGGCACGATGGTTTGTTTGTTGTTTGTTTTGTTCGTTTAGTTTGTTTTCTTTGTTTTCTTTGTTTTCTCTGTTTTCTTTGTTTTCTTTGTTTTTTTGTTTTTTTTGTTTTTTTTTGTTTTCTTTGTTTTCTTTGTTTTCTTTGTTTTCTTTGTTTTCTTTGTTTTGGAAGAGTTTATCGATGCACGATAGTTCGTGTTAATTTGTAAAAATGTAATGAATAAATTTGAAATTAAAAAAAATAATATGTTACTTTGTTTTTACGTAGATTTAAATTCCTTGGGAATTAAATATATTACATTTAATGAAATATCATATAATTTTCAAATATATTAACAATCAAATGTATTTATTTTTTTATCATGGTATGATGAAATACATAGCAAAAGTAGGTTCTTATAGAACAACTTATAGAATTTGGAGCTTCTAGCTTTTATGAAACGTAACACTGTGCACCGCGGCGTAGTTGGTTAGGCGGCCAAATTTAAAATTTATGTCACAGGTTTGATTTCCGCCATTTGCGATAAAAAAATATTTGTAGTCTCGGTGTAATGGTGTATTTTTCTTAACAACCTTCCATTTTCTCCCTTTTTCCACATTTATATTATAGAGTAAAACCTACATAAAATACAGGTTAATCATAAAATACTGTTTCATATTTTAGTTGAATTCCGTTTTAAATTCGTATGGGTATTAAATGATTTATTTCATTAAGAACACTAAAAAAATCATTCACTTACATAAGATTTTAAACTGTCAACCCTAAAATATTAAATTTGTTAATTTGTCAACACTAATGGGTGTCACCCTGCGAAGCCTTAACCTGTCCCTAATATGGGAGGATGGAGGGCTGGGGGTAGCGAGGGAAGATGGAAGGAAGTAGGAAGGTTGATGTGTTTAAGACATTTCAGTAATTTGATGTCTCCGTTTTAATGGATTTCCGTTTCCGCTAGAAGGCTTCTGCGGCTGTGCAACGTGGTCTAAATTGGCGAGACGTTTATCCTCTAACTGCTTACAGGATAACGACTGAAAATTGCCAGGACTCGTAATTATCGGGACTACACTTTCAGATCTGAGGGCAGATGATATCGTCTTAAGAACTTTTTTAATAAAAGGGGTTTTTCTTATTTTTATGAGACATTGAGCTGACACTAAAATACCTTAATTATAAACAAAAAAATTATGACAGCGAAAACAATCTTTTTAACGTTCGAGATTAGCGGAAATTTACTAATCTGCTTTCCTTCCATACTTTATTTGCTTTTTACATATCTTGATATTTTTTCACAGTGTATTTTTGTATTATTTATTTGAGTGTTACTGTTATTTGGAATATTATTTATTCTTAGGATTTCTTACTACAGTATAGAGTGAGTTTCTAAAAACCGTATCTCAATTTTCATTTCAACTGGGTTTTTTTTTTCTATTGATTTCAATGAAACTATTATTTTGTATAATTTATTATGTTTGAATCCTAATCAGTATAATTTGTATTTTATTAAATAAATCTAATTAATTTTTTTACATTGTCTTCTTTAGAATTTTGTTGTTTTTTAGTTAAATTTTGTTTTTCTGGATTGTAATTCTATTGTATCACATGTCATTTTAGTTTAATTTTATTAATTTTATTTTGTATTTTTATGGTAAATTATTATGGCTTAACACGGGTACAGCATAAAAAGCCTTAATAAGTTCATTTATATTTAAACGAAGGTAATTTCGAATAAATAAAAAAAATATATATACATATATATATATATTTACCATTTTTTATTTTTTTTAATCAATTAAAAATGGTTTTTCCTAGTAAATATTTATATTACTTGTGATGTAAACTAATGGCTATTGGTATTTTTGATTGATTCTGAGTTTATTTTAAACCCCATATTTAAACTTATGATAAAACACTCATTTAAGTCTACTGAACACTTTATTTTACAAGTATAAAAACAAAAATTTCGTGACAATTTTTTCGCCTTGTTTTAAGGCATTTTAATTCGAAGGAGCATTGCCCTTAACTATTGGTTTTTTCTACAATTATTATTACTGTACATGGTGTACTTAAAAATATTAATTTTATTTTTTACTTCAGTACCTTGAATTATATAACTTTATAAGGACATTCAATCCTTCTCATCTTTACATTCGTTTGAAAATTCCCTAACAAAGCGAAACAATTGTCACGAAATTTTTGTTCTTTTATTTGTAAAAATAAGATGTGAAAAGTGTTTAGTAGACTCAAATCAGTGTTTGTTTTCTTATGTTATAAGCTATGGGTTTTGTTTTTTAAGCTCTTATGAACTGACTCTATAAAATATTTATCAAATATATTTGGATGTCCATCGTGTTTATTTATTTGTTTAACACTTTATATTTATACGAGGGGGAGCATATTGCCTTAAACAATTTCTTTCTTCCTACCCAAACCTTTCAGTTTGAGAAAATAAATACTATTTAGACACGATGTAGCTATATTAATATAGAATTTTATTAAAAAGAACACGCAAATATGTATGCGTATGTTCATTTTTTTATAGAAACAAAAATGAACTGCAAATCTACGCCATACTATGAAGAGAGGGAAGGAGGAAAAAAAAAACTGAAATATTCAAATAGTAAAATTTTTATCGTGCTTTAAATGTAAATAAAGAAGGGGGCATCAGAAATATTAGTGTGTTGATTATTTCACAATCAACTATTGTGAAAAAGATTTGTCTGAACGAATTATTTTGCAATCTAGGCAACGCCTGAAAACAATTTCCCGATTTTTAAACTACTTGGACCATTTGGTTTCATTACAATATTTTGAGTTTGTCCAAACGTTTGTAGACAAAACACTGTATTTCACCCCCTAAGGAGTCATTAAGATTAACAAATTACAACAGGGATGGAGAACACTTTAGAGAAGTAAATATTAAATCTTTTTTTATTCATTATAAAACATGAAAATTATTAAGTACTCTAATATAACTTTCACTTTATCGTAAGCTCATATTTAGAAAATTTTTATTTGTTTTGTATTTCAATGTTTAAATTTGTCATTTTATAAAAAATAATTTAAATTGAATAAACACAGTGCCTACTTTAATAAAACTATTTATTTGTTAAATCATTTTATTTATTTATTAATTTACACGCCCTACGGGCTTTTACATATATTAGAAATTACATTCAAGTGCAGCAGTGAAACATAAGTAAGTGAGCGTGCTGCCCATTGCTATTCAGCACTAACAAATCAATGAATGACATTGTCTCGTTGCCTCGCAATTACCGAGAATAGGTGTCTTTACTTCGGCAATGTGTCTTTGTGAAAATGACGAAGAGACATTAGATCATCTGTTTTTTGACTGTCCCTTCTACGAAAGAACCAAATTCCTTCAAAATATTTGTGAAGAATATAGTACGTTCCCTTTTAACGTAAAATTTTTACTAGCCCAGAATGATTTGGATACTTATTTACTTCTGACTAAATTCTTAAGGACAAATAATTAAAATATTTGAATTTGTTAAATATTATTTGCAAAAAAAATTAAATAATAAATCTAATTGAATGTCCCTCTTTACTTTTGGCCCAAAATTTCATTTTATGTTTACGTTTAATTTATACGGTAATAATATTTTATTGTCACATAACTTTTTCAGACTGATTTTAACTACCTCACATTATATTTTATTTTTTCGTGGGTATCGGTTTTTTTTGTCGTTCACTGAAGCGTATATTATTTAAATTTCTTATTTTTGTTTCTAAGGGCCAAAATCACTCGCAAACGAGTGGGGGCGTTTAAAAAAAAAAATAATAATAATAATAAATGTACCCCCAAAAATAAAATAATTTTTCAACAAACATGCTAAAATACTACAGCTAAACAAAAAATAAAATGTTAATTTTTTAAATTAAATTGATGGTTGCCCCGTAAATATTAAAACATAATATACATACATGTTTATTCCATGAAACTTGAATTTTACAATTTTCATATTTGTTTCTGAAAGCTTATCTGCAGTTTTAAATTTGTGTAGGTATTGCCAAAAATTTACTATAAATAAAAAAAAATAATATGGTTTTTCTATTAATTTACAACAAATTAAAGATGACATAAATCAGTGATTCAGACAGCAAGAAATTCCATCTGAATAATATCAGTCTTTTTAAGTTTGTTGATTAAGAAATATGGACCGACAGGCTGCTTTCAGGTAAAAACACTGAATAAGAATATCTATTGGAAATAAGTCCGCGTCCTTGTGTAGTGGTTGACGCGTTCGTCTACTCGTCTTGCGATCCTGCAAGGAGGACATGAAACATTGATTTTAAACGATTTTTAAGCTGAAATTTTTCATTGTTCCTGGACTAGTACCTGAACCTTGGAAGACTGATTACCTTACCTTCGAATTAAAAACAATTAAACTACGATGCATTTGGTTCATCAATCCAATGGCCTATGCACCACTGGGTATAGTGAGGGGATGACAATGATCTGATCTTTGATTGACGTGTTTCAGACAAAGGTCTTCTTTAGGGCAAATTTTGTATGGAAATACTTTGCGTGTCAAAATTAAGAGGATTATGTTCTTGCGAAAATTTATATCGTGAATCGGGTCGTGGTCCTGTGGCTAGCTTATCGGACTCACGGGTCAAAGGTATGTGGTTCGAATCCTACTCCACCCCAACTTCATTCCTATTTTCGAATATTTACAACTCGTTAAAAATGGCCCTCAAAATTAAATATTTGGATTTGTTGCAACAGAGAGGGAAAACATTTTTGAGGAGGGAATATGGGAGTCTAGGCATTTATAGGGCTTATGATCTGTCATTGGCTAGTTTAAGTGGCCACTTTACATACTGTGTAACATTCACCATTCTGCCTATGTTTTAACATCCAGATTTTCTCAACTCTTCCATCTCTTGACTTTTGTGAAGTAAAAGAGCTGAAATCTTGATCATGCGGGTGAGACTCATCCAGCTCAACCAATTCACCTAGTAGGCAACGCCTGCAAACAATTTTTCAATTTTGCATTTAGACATACTCAAAACATACATAGTTGAAATATTTCGGTAAACCATGAGAATGAAAATATTTCTTTGTTATTTATAGTTTGATTTAACAATATTAATGCTTTAACTTTCTTTTGTTTTGTATCCCAACTATTGAGTTAGTTATACCCGTATTGACGGGGCTCTTGGCCTCACAGAGTTGGGGATACGTTTTTTTTTGTGATGTGTATATTTATATGAATAAATAATAAAATAGTTTAAATCATAAAGTAAAGGCAGTGTCATTGACGTGTAATTTAAAACTTATGTGGTTTACACAAACAAATAAACAATAAATATCTAATATACTCGTATTTCACATAGAAAATAAAAATTACATGTATCGTCCAAATTTCGATATACGCAACAAAGTAATATTGATTACTTATATATCAGTTCTCTTGTACTCAACTATGTACGAGAACATATCCGATTCCCATTTGACCACAGAGTGGTTTCCGAATCAGTATATTTCTGAATGATTGATTACACCTACCCTTAGTACGACACATTTGCTAACATTTCACGCCAATTCTACGCAGCCATTGTGCGATTTGAATAGAGACGCAATATTCATTGTACAGGTAATTCAAAAAGACCCACATTGTCAGGTGAAATTACCGAATTCACCCACTTCGGTATTTGGCATTAAGGTAGCGACATTTTGCGGAGGTATAATACAAGGTACAAAGCAGGCATCTAATTCTATCCCTTATTTACCCTATCTCGTTATCTCTCCAGGCACATCTGTGACTAAGAGATTATCTTCTGTTACCCTCTGAAATATTATAAATACGAGTTCTGTTATTTCTAATAACGGAATTTAAATAATAATTGTAGAAGGTTCGATAAACTTTTTCATGACAATGATTTTTTTAATAGATTAAAACAGGGATGGAAAACATTTTACGGCAGAAAGCGTGGATGTTTGGGTATTTAAATAGCTAATGACCTGTCTTTGTCTGGTTAAGTAGCCATGTTACGTCCTGTGTAAAATTCACCTTTTTTTCTTATTTAGTTTGTTAATGTTAATAACATCCGGTCTTTTGTCTGCAAATTTTTGAACAAGCCAAAATATTAAAACAATTGTATTTTCTAAATTGTTATAAAAAGACTGTTTTTTTTTATAAAACATGTCATTATTATACTAAAAGAATTCGAGGTGTATTGCGAATATTTGAGCATAGTTTTTTTGTTACACCGTCTGTTCTTTTTTGTCAGAAAAAAAAAACAAATGCACGTCAGACTGGAAATGCCTAACTAAAATAAACAAAATTGGCGTCTCGTATGCCTGGTTTCCGCAAAATAATTTTTTTAAATTATTATTGTTTAAGAAAGTATGTCTGCATGAAATTTTCTGTTTCGTGTTTTTTTTGGTTTTGAAAAATGTTTATTACCCGAATCGCATTTACTTTTATTTATTTATCACCTCAGTATATGAAATCAATTTGTCGTTTACCCTTTATCGTATTCTAATGGTGATAGGGCACGTGAGTTCATACCTTGTGAGTAAACCAGGAGATATAAGTTTAACCGGGAGAACCAGAGCCGTCACCACCTCTTCAACGACCATTTTGTAACAGATCTGGAGACGGCAGTCTAAAGTGGACGTTTTCGAATTTTTGGATGGTTCTAGCTCCCATGAGAAAATATTCATCAAAAAACAAAACAATGGGAACACCCCGATGGATATATATTGTATTGTGCGTAAAAAGTACCATAATCTAGGGGAAAAATACGGGAATATGTTTGTCTTAAGAAAGGTCAGATCGCATCTCCTCTTAATATCGTTTTCTCCGGTCACTCGAGTATTTTTCTCTCCTATAATAAGAAGTATAACTATAGAAAATTGCTTGTGGCGTTGATTGTGCATCTGTCTAGTCATAGGCTCATTATATCATCGTTGCACGTCAAATATGGGCCATGTGACTCGGAGCACATTCTGAGAAAATCATAAAAATGCGACTTTTATAACACTTATTAATAACACTGTATTATTCCTACTTCATCTATACACAGAAGTATAATTTTGGGTTTTGTTTATTTTTTTTTATCGTTTTTATCGATTTTCTCAGTACGTGCTCCGAGTCACATGGCCCATATCTGATGTGCAACGACGATATGTTCATATTGTTAATTCCTCTTCTTCGTATTTAACTTTTTTTTTTAAGGAATAACCAACTAAACCCGCCCACTGAAAAGCCTCAAAGCTCTATTTTGAGCCATGTCAGTAGGTGGGATAGAGGAGATATGGAAAGAGGTAATGAAAAATATACCACAACACCCAGACCAATTGAGAAAAAATATTTCTTGGATTTATTTCTTGCAACTGGCGGGAATCGAACCCTGGATATAGGTCTCTTACAAACGTCTCCACTCCTTTTTATCTACCATTTTTTCGGTCCATGTTTTACCAGCTATGAAGGCAATGTCCTTGACCCATTTATTTGTGGCCTTTGTTTACCTGTGCTGTTTGCTCATGGTCTCCATTATATTATTATGTGTGTCCATCTGCCATCATTTTGCCTGGCCGAATGTCCGGCTCACAACCATTTTAATTTTGTTGTCCAATCCATGATATCTTCGACTCTAATTCGGTGCCGTATTCCTTAATGGTTTATGCCGTATTTTATACATACACCAAGCATCTGTCTATCCATATATTCTTGCGTGCATTTTAGTTTTTGGCTTCTTTTCTGTATTACATTTTATGGTTTCAATGTTTGTATGTTGTCACCAGCAATATACACGATTCATAGATTTGTATTTTTAAGCAAACTGGGACTCGTTTATTTTTTTAAATGTACTAAAGTAATGTGAGTAGCCGAAAGTAGCCCAACAAAGTCCTATTCTTTTTGGCAACTCCGTGATCTTGTCATCTTTACCAATTTTGACTTTATTTCTAAGGTACGTTGTCTCTGAAAGCTTAAAAAGGGGCAACGCATCAACATTGTGAGGAACATTTTGAGGTGTTTCATCATCACATGGGCAGCTGTCGATCTCGAATATCCTGAAGCGGAAAAGCAAAAGTGTTCGAAGCTCAAGATTCAGTCAGATTCATCTGAATTATTTGACCTCTGACATTTTCTTTTTTTTACGCTTCCTCTTAGGACCAGTTGGTTATTGTTGACACAAATTGTTCAAACTTTATTGTATTTATTGTTACAAAACCAAGATAAATAATGAACTAGGAGTACTACGAAAATGGCGCTATGTAAATTCTTCGTCGCCAAGTTATTTATAAAGCCAGCGTAAGTATTTGACTAAGCAGTATACCTACGGTTTTATTTTATTTCTCTTGCACGAAATAAAATGGGCTCCAATTTTATTTTTAAAAATATTTTTTTCACAAATCAGATTTGAGTGACGTCATAAGGCAGACATCTAACGCTTTTTTCTTCTCAAACTTTCGTATTCCATTAGCAGAGACAGAACTGCGAAATATAAAAGGGTTGCGTACATTATTATGCTGAAGTATTTTCCGCGTTTATTATGTATACTGTTTCAGTGAATTTACGCATGTGAATACTTTTGAGTCTGTAAATATATTAACATTTACGTTTTGCTCGTTACGGACGCTTTGAAAGTCAAAAATAAAATAAACCTCTTATATTTCTGTCATGTTTTTAAAAAATATATTTTATTATGATCATCCCTCTTTCCATACCTAAAACTAGAGTCGCGGGATTGTTGCGTCTCTCCAGTTGCTAGAAAATATATATATATATATATAAATATATATGTTATATATATTAAAAATATATATATTCCTTCTTTATTTTTTCTTTTTTCTTTGCTGCCATTGGCATGTTTTTATACTTTTAAACTACTTTTAATTACTTATATTATATATGATAATAAAATCAATATATTGCTGCTCTTACTCATTCTCATAATGTGTCATTAATTTTGAAGATGTTTTTTAAATTGACCTAAATTTAAATTTACTGTCTTATATTTCACTTTTTAGTCGTGTTGTTACCACCTTTATGTAGGCACCTAGTTGGTGGCCTAATTTTGTGATGTACAAAGTTATGTGGGTGCACAGAATGAGAGCAAGTAAAACAGGGTACTTACGTTTTACACAAAGATTTATTCACGAAACTAAACTACTGAAGCTAACACATTGAAAGAAGGATTCTAATAACTATATTAGGCAAAATAAAATGAAGTTGGTAAATCTAAATTGGCGGTAATTTTGTGCCTCGAAGACGCGTGCGGTGAGGTCGGAATCCGGTAGTTTTCTCGAAGCCGGTTTGGCCCGTTCGTACGCTCTACGTCGGCGTTCGGCAATGTTCGGCTCGTGCCGTCGTTGTCGACCCGCCACACAGCCCCCTTCCAAGTTTTGAAATCTGTTTTTCAAAACTGACGCTGTATCACCCTCCTGCCGCTACGCGTTGTGTATGCCGGTTGTTCTGTTGGTGTTTCCGTTTCTGCTGGACTGGCTCGTTCTTCCGCTGTCTGGAACGCCGGCTTGCACCTGTCCAGCGAAACCTTTTTATGTTCGCCATCCACGTCCAGTGTTACCGTCTTTTCCGCCCTGGTGATGACCTTGTAGGGCCCCTTGTAGTTCGGCATCAGGGGTTTGTACACTCTGTCGTCCCTCAGAAACAAGTGTGTGGCTCTCTTTAGTTCCGGGTGGATGAAAACGTTACCTTTATTGTGGTGCTCGACTGGCCTTGGTTTGACGTTTTGCATGAAATTTACCAGTTGCCTAGTGTAGGAGTCCGGGTCAATGTAGTCGTTCGTCTGCTCCAGGATGTCTGCTGGTAACTTTAGTTTGCACCCATACAGCATCTCTGCTACTGAGTGCTCTGCATTCGTGCGCAGTGTGGCCCTCAGTCCGAGTAGTATGGTGCTGATCGATTTTGTCCACGGAACAGGGTGGTGAGCTTTAATGGCCGTCTTCAGCGTTCTATGAAATCGCTCGATCATGCCATTACTTTGTGGATGGTAAGGCGTCGTGTTGGAGTGTGCTATGCCTGATCTGGAACAAAACAAGTTAAAGTCCGTAGACATGAATTGCCTACCCTGATCAGTTATAATTTTCTCCGGTACGCCGTATCTCGCAATCCAGTTGTCCCAGATGGCTCTGATGATTGTGTGGGTCTGGATATCTGCGATAGGGATTACTTCCGCCCATCGAGTGTATCGGTCGATACATGTGAGGCAGTACCTCAGTCCCTCTGATGGTGGAAAAGGTCCGATGAGGTCGACATGGACCACGCAGAATTTCTGTCTCGGCATGTCGATCTTGATGATCGGTGTCCTCGTGTGTTTGTTGACTTTGCTCTTCTGACAGGGTATGCAGGCCTTCGTCCAAGCTGCGCAGTCTGCTTTCATATTTTTCCAGACGCCTCTTTGACTGATGGTCTTGGTCGTGGCGTCGGCTCCTGCATGGTTGAGGTTATGCACTTGGTTGAAGAAAGATCTCTGTAGCGTTTTTGGGATGTACGGTCGCATGTTGCCTTTGTTGAGATCGAAGACGATTTCTTGTCCCTGCATGTTGGTTTTGATCAGGTTCAGAGCAGTGTTCTTGTCGTCCAAGAGTGCGAGTAGTTCGTTGTCCTGCCTTTGTTCTTTATGGATCTTTTCGAACGATATGTTTGCCTCTTGTTCGATCATGTCGATTCTTGATAAGGTATCGGCGACGACGTTGTCTTCTCCTTTTATGTATTTGATGTCCGTGCTGAACTGTGAGATGTAGTCTAGATATCTGAGTTGTCTGGGGCTTTCTTTGTCGTGACTTTTCCTTCTAAACACGAATTGTAGTGGTTTATGGTCCGTGTATATACAGAATTCTCTGCCCTCCAGATAATGTTGAAAGTACCTTACAGTCTCAAAAATGGCTAGTAGTTCCCTGTCGTACGTACTATATGAACACTGAGCCTTGTTCAACTTTTTTGAGAAGAAACTTATCGGTTTGTAGTTGATGCCGTCTGTGGTTTGTTGTAGCACGCCTCCGATTGCGTAATCTGAGGCGTCTGTCCACACTGACATCTTGCTGCTTTCCTCTGGGTAGCTAAGCTTAGTGGCGTTGATCAGCGAGTTCTTGACCTCTTCGAAATCGTGTGTAGTGACTTCGTTCCACTCTACTTTTCTGTTGTCATTCTTTTTTGCTCCCTTGAGGTAATCGTGTAGTCGTATCAATTTGTGTGCTGCTCGTGGTATGAATCTTCGGTAGAAGTTTCCCATGGCCAAGAATCTTCTCAACTGCTTAATGGTTTCTGGCTTGTTGAGGTTCGTGATGGCTTCCACTTTTGTTGGCGAGGGTCCGATGCCTTCAGCCGAAATTTCATAACCAAGAAATAACAGTGTTTTCTTGGCAAACTCGCATTTAGATGGGTTTACCACCATTCCATGATCTTGAAGTCGCTGGAACAAAGCTTTTAAGTGTTCCACATGTGTTTCTTCGTCTGGTGAAGCGATCAATATATCGTCGATATATGCGTGTACTCCTTCTAGACCTCTTGTGACTTCGTTGATGTGACGTTGGAATGTTTGTGCAGCGCATGATAGTCCGAATGGCATTCTTACAAATTCAAATAACCCGAATGGTGTGGTTATAGCTGTCTTTTTAATGTCAGTTTCATTAATTGGAATTTGGTGATATGCTCGTTGTAAGTCAATTTTGGAAAAAATTTTACAGTTAAATAAGTCATTGCATATATCGTGGATATGTGGCAAGGAATAACGATCAGGTACCGTCTGTGCGTTTAAGCTACGGTAATCGCCACAAGGGCGATAAGTACCATCGCTCTTCTTCACCATATGCAATGGAGAGGCCCACTCACTCTTGGAGGGTCTACAAATACCTTGAGCCACCATGTGATCGAACTCTTGCTTCGCCTGCCTCAGTAGTTCTGGGGACAGCCGACGAGTCTTACACATAACGGGTTTGCCACGGGTATCTATATGGTGGATTGTGTTGTGTTTATCCAGCCCTGCGTATGGTTTATTGATATCTACTAGTTGTGGATACTTCAATATGAGTGAGTGGTAAATGTTGGTTTTGTCTGTTAATGATATGGAACATGTTATGTTGTTGTTTGTGGAGATGTCAAATGCTCTGACTATCTTGCCGTTTGTATTGTCTACTAACCGTTTGTTCCTAACATCTACTAACAGGTGGAAGTTGTGGAGAAAATCTGCTCCTATAATAGGGCGTGTCGTATCCGCTATTATAAACTTCCATGTAAACATTTGTTTACATCCCAGATTCAGTGTTACCGTGGTAACTCCGAAATTCTGGATCGTAGTCCCGTTCGCTGCATAGAGAATTAGCTTAGACTTTTCTCCATGGCGTTTGTGTAAAGATCTAGGAATTAATGATATTTCCGATCCGGAGTCAACGAGGTATGACACACCGGTATCACGATCTTTAACAAAGAGACGTGTTGTGTTGGTTGAATCAGCCGCCTCCGCTATGATTCGACCATCTAGTTTTTTGAAGCTAGATGCGGTTTAAATTCACATGGTGTGACGCATTTCTTAGCTTGATCGCCAAATTTTGTGTGGAAGTAACAAAGAATAGTTTTCTTGTTATTTCCGTTGGCCCTATAGCTTGTTTTGTTGAAATTGTTGTTGTATTTGTTGTTATTGAAATTGTTACTGCTGTTACTTGTTGTGTGTTTGAATCTATTGTTATTGTTGTTGTGACTATGCTGTTTGTTGATTGTGTGAAATAAACTCTCTACCTTATGGGTTAGAGCTTGTACGGACTGTTCTAAACTACAAATGTTATTTTTATTGTTGGTACCTACTACCGCTACATTATCCTGTGTGTACACCTGTATTAGGCGATCTGCTATCGTCGCTTGCCTATCCCAGTCATCTTCGCTTATGGCTAAATGCGCTTGGATCGTCTTGGGCAGTTGTTGTATCCACAAGTATTGCAACGTCGTTTCGTCTATTTGTAAACCTATTGCTAGCGTCCGCATCTCTCTAAGTAGGCTGGATGGGTTTCGATCCCCAAGCTGTAAGGAAGAAAACAGTTTTTCTCTCCTTCTGTCCTGTGGACAGCCCATGCGTTGGATTATAGCTTCCTTCAGCCTCGTATATTTTGCTCGGTTCGGTTCCATGAGTAAAATATCTGAAACTTGTTCTATGTGCGTTTGTTCAAGTTTTGACACTAAGTGACTATAACGTGCGTCTTCTGAAACTATGTTTGCCAACTCGAATTGTGCTTCTATCTGTTTAAACCAAAGTTCGATGTTGTTCACCCATAGCTGTGGTAGTTTAACGCTAATCCTATCCGTGTGGAACATGTTGTTTGCTGTGTTGATATTTGTCAAGTCAGTGTTGTCCTTGTTAGCCATTGTTTACAGTTTAAAAATATTCGTTTTTAAAAAAAAAATTCAGAAAAATGTATGTAATAATGATTACAGTATAAGTTAACATATTGAAATAAAAGTATTCAATAATGAGTGTAGTTGTATTAAAAAGTTAAGTTTAAATTATTAGATTTAAATTTAAATTTAAATTTAAATTTCAAACAAAAATATTTATTTTTTAAATGTCAGAGTCACTATTTGTTATGTATGTACTGTGCAAGTTATAGAAAAGAAAATTAAAAACAGAAAATTTAAATAATTATTTTACCATACGGCGGAACACATTTTCCAACTATTAGGTATTTGTATTCTCCAAGCCTGAGTGGTCCCCTCAATATTAATATTCCTTTTGATTGTCCGTTGTACAATATATCAAGTTTAAAAATGTTTATGGTAAAACTTCAAATCTGTAACACATAATAACATGCATAGCCTAGGTTAAAAATATAAACATATATAGTACAGTCACACGATATAATGTATATAGAAAAAAAGTATGGATACTAATGTCCACGTACTAAGTTAAACATTCGTCGGCTTAGCCGCCCGAATATCTGTTTGTTTGATAGTTTCAAGTTGTTTACAAAAATAAAATTTTACAAATTGCAAGTATTGTGCACGACTGCGCCAGCTGAAAAATATTTCCGATAGATTTCGCTGGTAAAAAAAAAACTTACTCCCGCAGTGCGTTCACAAGGAGAAAACTTTCGGATGCCTACGTCACGCTTGTCTCGCCATATAATATTTGTCAAAAATAATTATGTTCCGGTACCCTGTAAGTACCTCTACTCAATCTGGCACCCTATGTAAATGTTCGTGTGAATTGTTTGTGTGTTCGACTCAAGAAAAATAAAAAAAAATAAAATTTATATGTGTTGTAGGAATGTATTACTCGGCGTGCGATTTTTGGTGAGCGAGTCGCTCGAACGTATTATATTATGTTTGTTTATAATAATTTTAGTTAAATTATGAATCACCTGTTTGAATTAATCCCGGCCGAGTAATATTGTTAAGAAATTAATCACAGTTTAATCAATTCACTAGTTACATTAATTACATTTACATTAGTTACATTTACATTGAAGATTGTTACCGACAGAAAAATTCACTCGATTCGCTCGGTCTTTGAAAAATCTAATTCTATTATATATTATAATTATTATAATATAATTCTATTATACTAAATTAATTAACCTTACAATAAGTTAACCTTGAAATAGATTAACCTTGATTAATTACAAATAAATTAAAAGTGCAATCAAATTAAAAATGAAATTTTAAATTTTTCATGTACCGACCGAAAAAAAGTAATTGTTGTACAATTTTGTCAAGCGAAGATATTTCTGTCTGAAATTTTGCGCAATTTTTATGGAATTTGAATGGGGTCACCGTGATTGATTGTTTAATGTTGTGTTTTCGTGTTCAAACGTCGGGGTATACCACTTTTAGTCGTGTTGTTACCACCTTTATGTAGGCACCTAGTTGGTGGCCTAATTTTGTGATGTACAAAGTTATGTGGGTGCACAGAATGAGAGCAAGTAAAACAGGGTACTTACGTTTTACACAAAGATTTATTCACGAAACTAAACTACTGAAGCTAACACATTGAAAGAAGGATTCTAATAACTATATTAGGCAAAATAAAATGAAGTTGGTAAATCTAAATTGGCGGTAATTTTGTGCCTCGAAGACGCGTGCGGTGAGGTCGGAATCCGGTAGTTTTCTCGAAGCCGGTTTGGCCCGTTCGTACGCTCTACGTCGGCGTTCGGCAATGTTCGGCTCGTGCCGTCGTTGTCGACCCGCCACAACTTAAAGATTCTTCTCATCGTTTCTTTGAATCCCTTAAAATAAATATGTGTTTATGTTTTTCCTTTTTAAAAAAAAATGTTATTACTATTTTATTTTATTTTTACATCTGAGCATGTTTTTCATTCTTTATTTCCATTCTTAATTCTTAATTACTCTTACAATTTTTTTTCATTTTTAATATTATTTCCATTTGTAAATACTCACTACAAACTACAAACCTTAAAATATATTTTTTTCACTTAAATTTTAATTTTTAAACAGCTTTCATTTATGTTTTCTTTTTCCTTCTCTTTTTTATACTTTCATAATTAACCTTACATTTAATTGCTTTTTAATATGGAAACTTCACTGGTCCATTAGAATTAAGTCCAATTGTGTAAAATATTAAACTTTGTAACTGTACTGTATGTTTCCTGAATAAAAGAAAATAAAACAATATATATATATATATATTTTCTTAGTAAGTCTAAGTATTGCGGTGTACCTATTTTTCATAACTTCTTTTTATGTCCCATCTTTCCTACCAGCTGACAAGCCTCTAAAATAGGAGCTGAGCCGGTTAATTTTAAAAATATTTTTAAAATTGCGTTTTAGACTCGAAGGTTACTCTCGGGTAAATACCCTAAATCAGGAAATCAAGTAAAGATAAGTCCGCCAAGTTGTATTATAGTTGATGTATTCACCTGCCATTCTTGCGTTCCTGTGTTCAATTTCTGTCTGAATGAAAGTAAAATATTGATCAAAAATGAGTAAACCCAAACAGGCATTAATGTTCATGAACCCTGTAAATGCCAAGAAATACATATTCTCTTCTCGAAAAGTTCCCTTTCTGTTGCAACGAATTTCGGGTGAAATATTTATTTTGAAATTTTTTTGAATAACAATATTTCATTGTTCCTAGCACCTGAAGAGTACGACAGATCACCTGACCATCATGTAACAGATGATTGAAATACGCTACATTTGGTTTTCTAATGCAGTGACCTATGTACCACTGGGTGTGAAAAGGGGGATAACGATGGATGTTTTGTTTATTTCTTTCCCCTTTTCTTCTCTCCGTCGGCGTCAATTTTTTTTTTTAAATCAATCTTTAAGCTTTCTTTAAATCAGCAAAAAAGGCTTTTACATTTACACATTTTTCTCAAATTGGAGGTATGGGAAAAATAAGATCTATCTTTTATTTCTTAACTTTGTTAGACAAATCCAAAGTGACAGACTTAAGAATTTTTTTCTCGAAGAAGGTAAAAGGCTGGAAAATTTTGTAAGCGCCTCCCGTCAGGTGGATTACAATCCCCAGAATACTGAAACAGAAACAAAGGGATGGAAATTTAATTAGGTTAATGCGAATTTGATATTTCGGTTCTGTGAAATGAAATGACATGACAGTAAAATATGTTGCTATAGGTGCTATAACTCTTGGAAGTTTTAAATAAAATAAAAGAGTACGCCGATAATAATCAAATAAAGAATGTTTATTAATATTTTTGTAAATTGAATACTTTTAAAGAAGTTGATTAACGTTTATATTTATTTCAAATTAAAAAAAAAAAAAAACATTTATTTGAATGACGTATTTTGTAATCATATTAATTTTAACTTCCATTGATTTAACAATAAAGAATCGACTTTTAAAAAAACGAACCAATTAACAATGATCTAAAAAAACGTACTTTACCTTTGATGTTCATTATTCCTTTTCCACACACAGTGGTGTAAAAGGCATCGCATTTATAAACCAAATGCAGCGTATTTTAATTACCCGTTATACCAAGGAAAAATGGTCAGTCCCAAGCTTCAGGTAAGAAACAAAGAGCAATAAAATATAACATTGAGGGGAGATCCTTAAGCCTACTATCCACCCGCAGCATTTATAGAGTCCTGGGGGACTCTCTGTCAGCTGCCCATAGAGGAAAGTTGTTATACATATTCCTAAGGAAAACAAACCACAAACTATGCAGATTAAGGGCGGGGGAGGAGGATATATTGACAGAGGCCAACACGTCGTCCCCATCCCTCAAGATCCCCTCAATGCCTCTGTTTTTTTCTTCAAAAATATGTATTTACACAAACAATGTACATAAAAAAACGCACAATAATAAACGGATATTCACAATGAGAGAACATCTTTAAGTGAAAAAGGACTCTGGGTGGTCAGAGACCGAGGATCCGAATACCACCCTCGTAAGGGGAGGACAAAACAAAAGAAAACGTGGAAGGAAGCACATTCCCAACTGAAAGCTGAATGAGCATCTCAAATAAATAGTTGCCTATGACCACCATATTTTACCCATCTAGGCGTCCGAATAGAATAAAATATTACAAATTAAAAAACCTTTTGAATCAATATTTCACTTCCACCCTTCCAAGAATCGAACCCAGGACCTTAAGAATGGTAGGTGAACGCACGCCAGCTACTACATAATGAAGCAGGATTACCTCACCTCGATTTCCATAGTAAGAATGTTTACCTAAGAGCAGCCATCGCGATCGAGTCGAAAACACAGAATTGTATTCCTTATCCACCCGGACACAGAAAAATGATAACTTTAATTAACGAAAATCACACTATTCTGAATTCCCGGCTTGTAATAATTTTATGTGTGGGTACCTGTGCATAGTTTTAAATATTATTACTTTTAATAGTAAATACCATCCTTTAGATCAGGAGTGGTATTCTAGATCTTCTCTACCCCCTAGAATGTGATTAATTTTAAGATTTTTTTACTGATGATTAAACGTCCTATGGCGTATAAAACTTGTTTAAAAACGGAAATAAAAACTAAAGCGGTTCGGTCAATTCAACCTTATTAATTTTTTTGGGTGACGTTTAAGTCGCAATAATGTTCTAAATTAAAATCATTATCTTGCATTTCCCGTGCTCAAATTTTTTGACGTTAAATCACCAGTGTGGCCATATATGAAGCAAAAATTAGCCGCATGGAAAAAATAAATATCCCTTAACTCACCACTCTCTAGGGGATAGAGAAGATTTATAATTGCACCCCAGACGTGGACAAATGTGAATCCGAGACCCGCATTCTGTTCTTCTTTGAGTTATGTAAGTGCAGCTGCTCCCAATGTCTCTTGACAAAAATATAGATACATTCTTTCCCCATTATACTTTGCATTTCTGCGAGATTTCCTTCCTTAATGTTGTAAGTATATTTTCAAATTATTTACGTAGAATGCACACGGTAATGTTTTTGGAATCACACAGAAATCTGCCAGTGGAATTGAGATTTGTGTAGAATATGTAAATAAATTGGAATCTGTGTATAAAATACTATGTGTGAACGTGACTGTGGTGTGACTTTTTAGGTATATGAAAATACAAAATATCGATCTCATTAACTTCATTTATACCAACCTCAAAGATTCTTTATACTTGTTTTATTCTAATTATTTTTTTGCAACAAAAACGAAATACGTTTGTGATATTTCGGTACAAATAACATTAATTGATATTATTTTCAGAAAATCAAAACCGTTTGAGTAATTCAATGGCACGTTTTAATGTGTGTAAAGTTGGCATATGATTTAGTTATATCTTTACTTATAAAAAAAATAATTTTATCAATATCGATAGTTAACAAAATGTTCAGAGAGTAATCAACTTCAAACCTCGGTTGAGGGCCAAAAGTAGTATAGAATATTGTTTTAAATTATTTTTACGTTCAATGTGATCCAAAATGCAACTTTTTAGACCCCTTTTACTTTGACATCTAAAAAAATAAAAAACTTCATACATTATCGGCTCACTCTAGTCTTTAATTTTGCCAATTGTCGTATTTTATTGTAAATAAATGTTTACCAATTTGTTGCTTTTTTAAAAAAGTGATAAAGTAAATTGTAATCAAATTTAAGTAAGATAAATAAATCTCCTTCGACCTTCTTGAATAAATCGCAACAATGAGGAAGTTCAGCGGTTTTTTCAAATTTATTAATGGACTATTAAAGAAAGATAAAAATTATTATTTTTTATTTTCTTACGAATTGCACTCGTATTATCAGCGCTATGATGTTGTATTTCTGAAACTACTCCAAGTGTGACGTCTGAAGTTCTCTTCCGCTTCTTTTCGGTCAATTCTGCCAATTGGTCCGTTGACGTATCGTTAACCGGAAATCTCTCACAGCTGTCTTATATTTGGTTGATTCTTATGAACTAGTGACGTCTTTCAAAGAAGTGAATTTGAATTATAATAATAAAAATTCATATATTGTTTTATTCCACTTTAATTTATAATTTTTACTAGTGACCGGGTTTTGTTGTGACCGACATCGTCAGACACTAGTTCATTTTTAGTTTAATAATAATTATTATTTATTTTATACATTAAGACACTTTGCCACACAATATAATGTTCTTATTTTTACCCCGCGCGAGTAATCATTTTTCTATTTTTAATTTCCCGTATGAACTTCTTTATTATTAAATTTAACTACTTCCAACTCATTTTTTATAGTGCAGTTAGCCGTAAACTTGTCACAGATTCAGTCATAAACAAACTGTTTGATTATGTCCAAATGCTTGCAGACTGGCTGGATTTCCTCCCTAGGGAGTTGTTCATATTTAAATTTATTTCAACTGAAAGGGAAAAAAAAAATGAGAAGGGAATATGGTAGTCTAGGCATTTACAGGGCTTATGACCTGTCATTGGCTGGTTTAAGTGGCCAATTAAACCTACCAATGTAAATGCCTAGACTTCCATATTCCCTTCTCAAATTTTTTTTCCCTCTCTGTTGAAATAAATTTAAATAAAAACAAACTGGTCCATAAAAACACTGGTTTAAAAAATATAAAAAAATTCACGTTCCTTATAAATTTGTTATATTGTGTTTTTTTATAACTACTGTTACAAATGATATCAGTTTACATTGATTAAAAATCCGATTAAGAAACAGGTATATTATGAAAATCCAAATATACAGAATCTACCAGCCATAAGGGTTCATCATTAAGTATTGTTTGGACCCTAGTTATAAACAAATGACCTTATCAAACAAAAGTATGAAGTGAATTCTCGTTTAATCATTTGTAAATTACACAAATAAAACTTTTTCCAGGTAGGCAGGAAAATGGAGCCATATTTCCCTAGAAATTCATCGGTCATAACATCAAAGCTTTAGACTTTCTAAAACTTTAAGGTCTAATTTGCTAAATGATTATCCTCAGCTTTGCCTCCACTATTCGCTGGTGAAGCCTTATGTTGTGGCATCATTCATTCCATGATGATTTTCAGCCTGAGTATAGAAGTTTTCCTTTCGTTCGTACTCGGTGGAGATCTGATCAAATAAAACTGTTTTTTGATGGATGTCGAGTTAAAAACTGAACTGTTTACGTAACTGTTGAACAAGCTAGAACTTAAGTATGACCTATCACGAACTCCAGTTGAGAGTGGGTTAATGGAAAATCAATCGGTATATTTAGATTTCAATTCAAAGGTATAGAGAATTGGAATAGTTTTCGCAGACTTTTGAGATTTGCAAAATTTACCTGGATAGTTAGCAAATTTTAACTTTATCTTGCATAAATCAATATTTTTAACCACATTCAATATTTTCTTTTGGCATTACATCAACATACCCGTCAGAACAGCTGTTCCAATACATGAAGGTGCTGGATATGAGACAACTGTACCTAAAAGAAGCACTTACACACTGCTGGTCAAACAATAAGGAGAGGCCTCAGCAGAATGTCCGTACGAGGTTTTCCCAGAGTATGAATTATGTCATACCCAAAACCCGTACGAGTTTTGCTCAGAGACGTCTCTCATTTATCGCACTGAGAGTGTTCAATATTTTGGAAGAACGTATTAAGCTGTCAACGATTATTTTCAAGAAAGGAGTTAAGGACTGGATTTTCCCTAGGCGGAGGGATTTGAGTAGAAAACTCCTTTATGCCTTTCCAAATGCTTGATTTTACTGTTAACCATATTGATGTGCCATGAATATGTTTTTAAAAATATTTTTTATTTTTTTTTGTTTCTAATCCTATATTTGTGGTTATATACTCATGTGCCTGTGTCATATAATTGCTCGTCCCATCTCAACACAAAACTTTTAGTTTTTTATTTCAAATAATGTACAATAATCTTATGTATATAAATAAATAAATTAAAAAATATTATTTAAGCAACTTAATGATTTTTTTCAACGTTATTAAGATTTCTGTGGTTTACAGACCCATCAAACGTTGTTTTATAATGTGTAAATAAATGCTCTAGACTGCATAGCTCATTGCATAGGCAAAAGCGGATAGTGGTTATAAAGAAACTTGTTGAGTCAAACTAAACAACAAAATTCAATTCATCAATTACGTCAATAACGTCAATAAGATAATAATACGCAACGAATAATAATACACTCAAGTAAAAGCATAACCCCCCGTCTCTTTCATTACTGTAATTCCATTTGTGCACCAAATGGTGCATAAGGCACCGCATTAGTACACCAACTGTAGCGTACCTCAATTTTTTTTTGTTACATGATGGTAAGTTAATCTGTTTAACGCTTTAGATGTCAGTACAGAGACTATAAAATATTCTAGTATAAAACACCTTTTCCAATTCCTTCCATATCATATATTTCCCACCTGCTAACAAACCCCTAAAATTGAGACTTTGAAGGTCATTCCTTTAAAAGAAATAATAAAGAATTAAAAAATTAATAAATAAAATAAAAACGGAATGAAAGTAATATTTCATGTCGATTTTAATATTAATTGAACCCGAGACATCATGCAAGGTAGCTAAACGCGGTGACCATTATAAGACCAAGGTACGTATTTTAATGGAAGTTAAAATGTATCTTCAATTTCATCTACAAAGTAAAATTAAGTTTTCTGAATGAAAAATACAAAATATTTACTTTTTTTTTTCTAAACCTGTGTAATTCCTGGTTACAAACAAAACAACTTGTTGATTTTTTATACAAACAAATACACTTTCGTACATAAATATCGATATTAGTTTATACCGTATGAGCATATACCGATGAAGATAGCCGTTTAAAATCGTAGCGCAGGAGGTAGACAAATATGTATCATCATCATCATTCTTTTTCTACATCTAATGGTACGTAGGGCACTGCATTGGTACACCAATCGCAGTATATCTTGACCATTTTTTGTTACATGAAGTTAAGATAATCAGTCTTACGCCTCAGGTAACAGTCCAGAGACTATGAAATATTCTAGTGCAAAAACACCCTTTTAAATCAATGTTACACGTCAACCATGTCGGGAATTGAACCCGAGACCTCTCGCATGGTAAAAAAACGGGCTGACTCCTACACCACAAAGCCGACTGTATAATCATAATAATTATTTTGTTTTGTGTTTTTTTTTTTTTTTTTGCACCACAACAGGCCAGGAAGCCTAATTACAGTGGTGAATTACATCACAGAGCACCCAGGCTTGAGAAAATCACATTTTAATTTTTTGTGTTCTCACCGGGAATCGAACCCGGAACCTGCCGTGCGTGAGTCAAGCGTCTTGACCACTACACCACGGAGGCCGCCGTTGTTGTGATACTGTCACTTTCGATTGGTAAATCCAGTTACATTAGCCTTCAACCAAAACTTTTTCTGATATTCTGCTGGGAATAGAAAAATATCACAAACTACAAATACCAATAAAAATATATGAAACGGATTTAGAGTAATTAATTATATTTTCGAAATCAATATTGATTTTGTGGAAAAATGTTTTCATAGATAAATGTTAAAAAGATATTTAAAAAAAAGTCGTAAGAAAAACGTGACGTATTTGGCCTTGGCTGTTGTGACGTCAAGATTCGTAATAATGTTCTAAACAAATTTCTTCGACCAGGAACAAATAAACATGAATCGTGACGTACTAGGGGCGTGGCTAATGCAATGACCGGTTTCGCGGAAATTCAAAATTCAAAATTTAAAATATTTTTATGCTACTAGTAATGAGCAAAAAATTTATTTTTAACTGGACAGTATTTCAAAGTTGTTTATTACTCTAAAATTGTAAAAATAAATAAATAATATTTCGTTGTTTCCCAACATTGTAAGTGAAACACACCTCTGATACAAGGCTAACGATGTTTCAATACTCTCGTAACTCGGCGTCGTGGAAATTCTTCGCTAACGTCTCCACAACAGCGAAACAAAAGTGCCGTCTCAGGTTGCCCGCGCTAAAAATGTAATTAATATCGCGTGAAAGTTTTCCATTGTTCCATCTCGCTTCCCACACGTTCTCGTCCCGGTTTTGTACTACAATAGCTTATTGTGAGCGCGACGGGGAGATTGTAGCATTTTGCTCACAATAAATCAACAGGGCTGCCGGTAAAAAGTTCGCGGACCCTTGTCAGGAGAGGGTTAAGCGGAGGAAAACACGGACGGACAAAAGAGGGTCATCCGTCATAATACACAGTGGACATCGGACGGTCGACAATGCGACAACTGGCGCCTAGTACGGGAACATCTTGTCCGTCACCGTGCAGATTTGCGTCACTGTGCTACGTCTTAGAAATATGGTAACATGTCAGCGCTGAAAATTATCTGACAAAACAATAAAATAACACAAAAAAGTTCTTTGTTATTTAAAAATATTAAGGAAAATTGGCAGGGGTGAATCGTCAAAATAAAGGATTATGCACAGCTTACCGGTATAACAAAATTTTAGTTTTTCCAAATATTTGTATGCAAAAGACTGGATTTCACCCCCTCTGGAGTAATTAAGAATTACAAATTACAACAGGGATGGAGAAAACCTTAAAGAAGGTAATATGGAAGTCTAGGCAGTTACAGGGCTTATGACCTGTCAATGGCTGGTTTAAGTAACCACTTTACACACGTGTAACATTCACTATTTTGCCTATGCTTGAACATCCATATTTCTTCAATTCTTCATTTTGTTGATTGGAAAATTGTTTTCAGGCGTTGCTAGGCAACGCTATGTGAAATAATTTAGTCAGATGAATTTCTTCACAATAATAAAGGTTTCAGCTCTTTAACTTTACTAAAAGGGGTGTTTTGTTCGGGCAACGTTCCACGCGTTTTGTCCATTTCACGGTTGCCATAGGCGTCCTACTGAGAGGATTATTCGCAGTGTGGTGGATAAATTTGAGTCCACTGTTTCAAAAATCAATAAACAAACACTCGTACTTCAACAAAATGCAAGATCCGCCAAAAACATTACCGCTGACCATGACAGTGTGCTGAAGAATACGAGGCAGTCGATTTAAAAAACTCGGCCTTTTGTAGACCACAACTTGGTGAATTTTGCGTTTTGACTTGGGCTTGTACCCGTACGAAATTTGATTGACCCAAAAGCTAAAGGAAAATGACCACAGATAACGACGTGTGTTCTCTGAATGGGCTCTGGAGCAGTTGGAAATTGACCCTAATTTTCATCGAAAAATCATCTTTAGCGATGAGGCCCATTTCTGGATGAATCGGTACGTCAACAAACAAAATTGTAAAATTCGGGACAATCAGTTCACATTTAATCCAAAAACGTATCATACATTCCGAAAAAGTTACTGTTTGGTGTCTATTTTGGGCTGGCGGCGTCATCAATTCATATTTCTTCGAAAACACGTTGACCAGGCCATCACCGTTAACGGCGAGCGCTATGGGTTAATGATTACCAACTTATTTTAGCTTGAATTGGATGATTTGGACAACAACAACATGTGGTTTCAAAAAACCAACGCTACCTGCCATACAGCTCATGCCACATTGGACATTCTGCACGAGCGATTTGAGGGCATGGTAATCTCACGTGGAGGTGATGTGAACTAGCCACCAAGATCGCGCGATTTGACCCCGTTAGACTTTTTCTTGTGTGGTGTTCTTAAATTGCAGGTCTATGCAAATAAACCATAAACCACAGTGGCCCTCAAAACCAACATATCCCATACGGTTTGACAAATTCAGCCTGATTTATGCGCTAGAGTCATGGCAAATTTGACATTTCGGATGCGCGCCACCCAGAGAAGCCGCGGTGGACATTTGAGTGATGTTATATTCCATGCATAATGGCATCAATAGACCTTTCAAACAAATAAAAAATGTCGATGATTTCTCTCACACACTTTGTTTTATTTCAATTTAAAGATAAGAAGCGCTCAATGAAATACCCTGTACAAGTAACGCGATCATTTTAAGAAAAACATTAAAAAAATAGTATATTTTATGGAGAAGATTCTTATGTTTATTTATTTTTGGCCATAGATTAAAAGTGTCAAATTACTATTTAGTGTCCAATTACTACAGCACTTACCGTAATATAAAGAAATAATAAATTTTATAGTAAGTAGATTCCAATGCTCTTGTTTATACATATAATTGAGGTTTTTCTAGTGTCAGCCCTGATTTAAGAACATGGTAGTACTGTACAATGATTTTTAAGATCTTTCGTGTCTGATTTTTCAATTAATGAATGTCAACGAATCAGCACGGAAAAAAAATTGAGATAATCCAAATCGATAAAGTGGAAAAATCAAAATAATTCATGCGCTCAAGAAATCGTCGAGAAATTCCATTAATCTCTTCAGTGACCTTTTCAAGCACCTCATTTTCAATTCACCTTTCGGGTCCGGCTCCCGAAACTTTAAAAGCTTAGGGGTATGGCTCCGAGATTCCTTTTCTCTCCTCATTATTATCGCGTTACTGGAATTATCACTCTTCGGTAGAAAGCTTAAATCTTCCTAGACATTCCGGAGTAACGAATATCGGAAAGCAATGAAAAGATTACCGTTAAGATAAAAGTTCCTAATGGTTTTCCTTTGTCAGGCATGAGCGATTGAGTGTTCTATTCGAATCGTGGCATTTATTGTTTTATAGCGCTTTTAAATTTTGATTTGAAATATTAATAAGGCCTTGGCTATCAAATATTTATAATCAGTTGCTTCTCTTATAGCTGCTACTGTATTCAAAAGATATTCTGTTTTACATTATTGAAATATTTTCGCCGGTTTCTGTAAAAAACACAGGGGGTATACTTGATTGAATTTGTTTTTTTTTAAGAACTTTCGTTTTTGAAGTAAATTTAAAAACTTTCTAAAGAGATAATTCAAACTTTTGCTTGTGAAACAATGTTTCGATCAAAATCTTAAGCTCCGATTCTTATCACGATATTGCTTAAATTAGGGTACTAGTTAAAAAGTCAGTAATATCCACCAATTTTTGTAGGAAAATCACATAAAACTATGACTATCATTTTTGATTACTTTTTAAATTATTTTTTTACACGTTAATCAAGAAAATTTCTTTCTTGGTCTACATTCTAAACATTAAACTGTATTATTTGTCAAGAACTTAAAAAAAACAATATATTACAATAAAAAATCATTGCTCTAAATCCATAATTCAGGGAGAAAATACGAAAATTTGTTTGTATGAAGGAAAGTCGGATCGCGTTTACTCTTAATAAACAAAACAATCGAAATTTTTAAAATACATATATTTAACGAAATAATCCAAATTTATTTTGTAACCTATTTTGAAGCTACTCCCATTGGTCGAAAAAAAAGTACCACCGGTTAATGTAACTGATTTTGTGGCCAAATTAGTTCTCAAATGAGACGGATTTGAAAATCAATGACGAAACGCACGATGTAAAAGTTATATTTGTTTGAAATTGTATTATTAGGTAAAAAAATAAATTAGGAAATGACTGATTTTGCAACTTGTACTCTCAAATAATTAAATCTCATCATAACTTTAGTACTTAATCCACAATCTTATTTTTCATATTTACTGAGGGAACTTATTGTTCAATTAATTTCATAAACAAATCGTTTTTTTTTTAAAGCAGATATTTTGACGTTTTAATTTCAATTACGAATGTATTTTTACGATCGATGACTTAATTTTGGAACTTATACTGTAAATGTTTCTGACGTCATCAAGTACACTGTTGCTGATCATATCAAGTTTTTTCATAAAATTGAAAATCTGGTAAAACAAATGGAATTCATTACATTTACAAACTTAAACACTCCTTTTTTTAAATCATTCAAATAAATTCTTAGCATGTGATGACTAAGTACATTATTTTTCTGAAATTAGAAATTTAAAAAGTAAAATGTGCATCTATTTATTTAAATAATCACTTTGTCAAGTGCCTTTGAGTTATTATATTACGAAAAGGGCGCTTTATAAGTTATCCATAATAATAATTAATTTAATAAATTATTTTCATTCTTTTCTTTTTTCAAAAGATGTAATGATTGTACAAAAATATTTGGAAAATTTTATTGATTTATTTTATTAGTTTATTTTATTTGTTTATTATCTTTATATGCCCAGAAAGTTTTTACATGATCGAGATAAACTTTAAAATTTAAATGTTTTATAGAACGGAAAGTTAATATCAACGCTTGGAAGGAAAAAGTTACCAAGCCATATGTTATAACTTTACAGAAGAGCCGATCAATATTATTTTTTTATGATCAATAAAGAATCTGTTTTTTTTCAGTTTTTATTTAAGTTATGTAAAAATCATGCCAAATTAATACGAACGAAGAAGATATTTTTATTAATTCGAAAAAAAATATTTATTGGCTCTTCTGTAAAATTGCTACATTTCGCTAGGTATAACAAACGTAAAGATAAAATCCAGCATAAGTAGGTGTACATAATTAATTTTTTTTTAAATTACAACAGTTTTAGGCAAAAAAAATAAAGTTTACAATAGTCATTATGTAAGCAAAAAAGAAAAAGTGATTACCATGTAAATTTTCGTTTTTATTTATATTTTTTATTAATGTACCAAAACATTTGTAGATGCGAATTCATCAATAATGCTAGAGGTCTCGGATTCAACTCCCGACTTACATGAAATATAATATCTCACTGCCCCTGCACCGGCACCTGAATAGTAAGACATCATCTAACCCCCGTGTTAAAATAAAAACAAATTAAACAGGGTTGGGTGAATTAATCTAGCACCCTATTCACCGTTAGGTACGCAAAGAGAATGATGATGATGATGAAGATGGTTATTTAAAGATGAGACTGGATTTACAAGTGGAGAATTTTACACTGTATGTAAAGTAATGTCAAATCTACAGTTGAACGTAGTTATGCAGAAAGCAGCCAGTCCACAATTTAAAAAATGATATTTTGATGTTTTCGGGTGCAGTAAGATCAATTTTATGTTCTGCCAAAAGCAGCCAGACCGCATTCATTCAAAAAACTGTATTAATCACGTTTGAAAATGGTGTCGATCATAAAAACGGCATTTCTCAATTTGCAAAAAACAGCCACAGCACTAGAAAAATCTCATTGTAATTTAAAAATCATTAAAACTGGTCAATTACATAATAAGGTTCTTGTTTGTAGTATGAATAAACATAATGTATTCACTATTTATCATTTGTTAAAGTCAAAAACATTCCAACAGGTGAGTAGATTTGAAAAATTCACTGTTTTCACTAGGTGCTATTATCTCAGTTTCACTTTTCTATGGCTGGCTGTTTTCTGCATAACTACATTCAATTACAACTCATAAGCCAAACATTTGTTAGTCTTATTAATAAAATGAATCATAAACTTTTATCAATTTAAATTTTTTTATCACAATAAAATTCTTCCAGCGTTAAATCCTTTGCTTATATTTCAAAGTACTCAAAATACTGTCCATAAACTTTTTTCTTGATTATACTAACATACAACATATATTTTCTTTAACACTAAAAGCAACCTGTGAATTTTTCTGTAATTTTCGTTTGTTACTGTAATTTGGGAACACAAGGCTATCATAAATCTAGGAGAGAGCTTTCGTCATCGAAAACATCTGAAATAACTGAAACCATTTTTCATGGAGGGAAAATATGGGGGAAAATGAAATAAGATATGTTTGTTTCAGCTGGTGCCAAGTAGTTCCCCCTCTAACTGGTCAAATAATCATATAGAAATCACTCCAGCCAGTCACAGCCTGCAGACAACGTGTTTTTGCGGAAACCTCGTTTTCAATATGTTTTTCGAATGATTTTAGAAAAACCTTAGAATCTAATCTCAGATTGAGTTAGAAAATCTTTATTAAATTATGTATACACTAAATACTTGATAAAAATAAATACATGGAATCTGTGTTTATTTGTGTATACTGGCGGCCTCCGTAGTATAATGACTAAGACACTTGACTCTCTAACTGAAGGTTCCAAGTTCGACTGCCGGTGAGAACATAAAAATGAAATGGGATTTTTGTCAAGCCTAGGTGTTCTTTACTGTAATTTTACAACGTAATTGGGCCTCTTAGCCGGTTTTGGTGTAAAAAACCTAAACCAAATAAAAATCTATTCATTAAAAATACTGAAAGTGTTTTTGTTTCCTTCAAATAAATCACAATCAGATATAATACACTTTTATGCCAGCATTTTTTCCAATCTTCAAAACATTTTTAGAACTCCTTTTGTGGCCTTCAGTTCCGTCAGCTATTCGGCCTTTATCTCCTCTGTGGTTGCAAAAAGTCATCCTTTTAAACCGATCTTCATCTTTGGGAAAAGCAAAAAATTGCAGGGGGCCAAGTCCGGCCAATACAGTGGCTGGTCATCAATGCGGTCTAGTTTTTTGACAGAAGTCACGAAAAAACCGCGAGGCATAACCGCGCCCTTTATCGTTTTATCATGTTTGCTCTGGAGTAATATTGAAAATTCGCCATACTAGTTTGTCTGTCATAAATCAACTTTGCATCCAAAATGGCTGAAAATTCACACATCAATAGTTATAAATATGTGTAACAATTTAATAAAAAAACTGTAATTATTTAGAAGTTTCAGTTATTCAGATCTCAATTTGTTGCAACAGAATGAGAAAACATTTTTGAGAAAAGAATTTAGAAATCTAGGCAATTACAGGGCTTACGACTTGTCATTGGCTGGTTTAAGTGTCTGTGTAACATTGACCTATGCCTATGTTTAAACATGCATGATAAAGGTTTCAGCTCTTTTACTTCGCAATAGGAAACAGATGGAAGAGTTGAGGAAATGTGGATGTTTAACCGTAGGCAGAATGGTCACTGTTACGTGTTGTGTAAAGTAGCCACTAAAACCAGCCAATGACAAATCATAAGCCCTGCAAATGCCTGGATTTCATATTCTCTTCTCAAAAATGTTATCCCTCTCTATTGCAACAAGTTTAGAAAATAGTTTTGTGTATCACCACTTCCTTTGATTTTATATACCAACTGGTTTCAAAGCTATAGAAGTTTCTTTATAAAGGTATACTTAACAAATGAGTTGTATCCTTATTTGTATTATCAATGACTACTAAAAGAAAGGGTTCAGAAAAAAATAGTAAACAACCAAATAAACAATATTTCCTTCCAGTCCACTCCTGTATAGTGTTCAAGATTGTATCCATCTCACATTACGCTTCTCATCCTTACAAGACCAAAATTATTGATTTATTAGCTCCATACACAGCAAAATATTAAGTAAACGTTGATCAAATAAAATAGGATATAATTCATGAGTTTAATATAGCTTGATAAAGAAGTTTGTACAGGTTTGAAACTGGTGGGTAGAAAAAATTAAAAAAAGGTGGTTAAAAAGGAAATTGTTTTTTGTATAAATATATGAAATTTTTTTTTTATCAAAATGTATCGTAATCGGTATATGTTTTTTTATTGTATAAAAATCTACTTTGAAACATCTAATAAATTAACAGACTCCAACAGATGAAGAACTTTTTAAAGAAGGCAATATAGAAGTCAAGGAATCTACAGGGCTTATGACCTGTCATTGGCTGGTTTAAGTAGCCACTTTACACACGGTGTAATATTCACCATTCTGCCCATATTTGAACATCTATATTCCTTTAATTCTTTCATATGTTGATGTTTGTGAAGTTAAACAGCTAAAATCTTTATTTATGTGAGTGAAATTCATGTGATTGAATTATTTCACCATCATACTAGGCAATGCCTGAAATTTTTATTTTTCAACTTTTATACTTCTTTATGGACCAGGTAAATTTATCAACAATATTTTGAGTCTATCCAAATTTTCGTAGACAAGGACTGGATTCAACTCCCTGGGGAGCTGCATCTAGTAAATATTATAACTGTAACTCTCCAACTCTTTTGCTTGAAGAGTTACTTACACTGTTATAGTTATTTATTTATTAGAATTTATATAGTTTTGAATAAGCGAGTAAATGAAAAAAAAACTTATAGGATATAAAAGAAAAAATAGAATATTATAATAAATTCATGCTCACTAAAATTGAATGCAGTTTTTACACATGTTCAAAAAAATTCTTTAAATTAACTTTGAATTTATTTATTGATGTCTTATTTTTAACTTCATTTGTGAGAGTATTGTATTTTTTTAATATATTTTATTATACTCAACAACCACAAAGTTAGTGCTTTAAATACTAAATTTGTAATAGTATATAATTTTATGTTTAATTTGAAATCTTTAGAATATTTGACGGAAAAGAATAGTTCATTTTTTTATTATTATTTAGGAGGTAAATGTTAACCAATAAATCATTTCAATACTCAGGCAAAAATTTCTCTCAATAAAAAAAATATCAAAGTTCGAAGACCTGTTTTATTCACAATTCACTAGGAGTCTGCAAAAAGTTGGACGAAACCAACATATTTTTCTACGAATATCAATTGAATGCCATCGCTTCGCATTCACGTGCGTGAAGTAAATAATCGTTCCTAGTTTTCCGACAGTGCACCACGTGCTACTAACTCGCACCGTAAATTATCTGTACGCGTGCCACCACACCCCCCTCCATGCCTGCTACCACCACTACAGCGGGCTGGCAGGAGGGGAGGGCGGGGGGTGGTCGCCGTAGCTGTCCCTCAGGGTGACTCTAAAGTTCGACTTCCAGCGATTTAGTATTCCAGTATTAATCAAATATTTTTTTTTTTATTAATCAAATGCGCTCCGCAAAGTGATAACGTGAATATTGATTTATTTTATTTTAATAAAATTAATAAAACAACCGTGTTTTCAACTAATATTTTTATTTCAAAGCAAACAAGCTTCTTTGTCAAGGTTTACGTAACTTAGTTAGTAAGCTTGTTTGCTTTGAAACCCTTAGGTGGATAAGAAAAAAAAATAGTGCTTAAAAACGAAACTATTTTATTTATTTTATTATAATGAACAACCACAAAGTTAGTGCTTTAAATATAAAATAACAATTTTATTTTAATTTGAATCCAAGTAAAACTTTTTCATAATCATTTCATTTCCGCTTCCATGTTGGAGCATATTGTGTTTATGAAAAGCCACTGGGCATATCTGTTAGCTGCAAGCTCCTGTGCATCCTCGCAACTCAAATTCGCGTTTTGTAGTCGACGAACAGTCAGCAGCAGACGTTCAGGCCTTCGAGAACCTGATGCCGTGTAAATTAGGCAAGCATGCTTAAAGCTCTCAGTTTTTTTTAAGCAGAACAATCTAGATTGGCACCCTACTGTACCACAATTTGATTCCCGTTAAAAACTTGCCTATAAAACGAATTATGATGTAATGGTCAGCGCCTTTGCCTACCCATGTAAGAGGTTATGGGTTCGATTCCTGACATGGTTGATATGAAAAATTTATTTAAAAGGGTGTTTTCACACTAAAATATTTTCATAGTCCCTGGACTAGTACCTGAAGCGTAAGACTAATTACTTTACCTTCATATGACAATATTAATCGAGATATGCTGTGATTGGTGTACCAATCCAGTGCCCTATGCACCATTAGACGTGGAAAAGGAATGATGATGATGATGATGGTGTCCATTTTTTAAAAAAATATGAACCTATGAAATTATGAACCTTTTTTATCGGAGATAGATTAGATAGTGTTAATATTATTTTGTTTACTACTATGATTAAATATAAACTGACTTGAGAAATAAATAAAGAAAAATTGCCCAAAAGCTTGCTTTCGGTTTTTTATTCATTTTGAACATTTGAAGGCAAAGGTATTTTCTCTACAAACGAATAACTCTCTCCGGAAAATGATTCACGTTTGGTATTTCCTGTAGCATAAAATCAGTTAATTGTGAATATCCTGTAATATCCTAAATGGTAGTCAACATCCCCCTTTCACCCCTTCATTGATTCTTCCCCTTCGGTATCGAACCTTTTTTCCTATCCCAATCACAGCGTCCCCTATAAACCAGACCAAAATTACAAGGCTGTTCCCTATTACATGAATCGTAGAGGAAAAGTTTTTTTGTTTTCCTCCCTCATTATACCCATTACCATTTTTTAGAAAAGTTCGAATTCTGATTGAAAAAACTTTGAGAAAAATAAAGTTGATTACTCCACTAAGTGATTCGACCAAAGCACTATTTTTGCTGCAAATAATTGTAATTAATTTTTTTTACTGGCCAATATTACGAGCCTTTGGAGTAGGGTATTTTCACTCCAAAGAAATATTGCATTGAACTCATAAAGGAGTTCTTAAAGACTCTTTCAGTGTTTAAATTAGCACTTATAATAATAATTTAATTTGCAAAATTTGCTATCTCAAAAACGACAGTTTCGTAAATTGGCACTAAATTTAGTCACATGAATCCACAAAAATCATTTAAATGTTAGTTATGCCATAGATAGAAACAAAAATATGCGTGTACAATATAATATTGTTGTCTACACTCCTTTTATCCCCACCATTTTATTTTCCTCATTTCAGACATTGACATAGATAATAAAAACCGATAAATTTCGAGGTTATTTTTTTATTTTAAGTATTATTAATTTATTTATTCATTCAAAATTACACGAGTTCAAATATTAATGAACTTATTAAGGCTTTTTAAGCCGTTTCCGTGCAAGCCATAATAATAAATAACCAAAAATACAAAGTAAAATTAATAAAATTAAATTATAATGACATGTGATGCAATAGAAAAACAATCTAGCAAAACAAAGTATAAATAATTCAATTCCAAAGAAGACAATATAAAAAATAATAATAATCAGATTTAAATAACTAAATACAAATTAAACAGATTTATTTATTGAAATCAAAAGAAAAAACATATTTAAACACATAATTGAAATGATAATTGAACGTAGTTATGCAGAAAGCAGCCAGCCATCAAAAAGTGAAACTGAGATAATAGTACGTTTGTGAAAACAGTGAATAATCGAATCTACACAACAATAAGAAGGTTTTTGGTTTTGACCAATGATGAACAATGAATACATTAGTTTTTTTTATAATTCAAACAAGTATTTTATTACGTATTTGACCAGTTTAGGTAGTAGTTTAAAAGTTCCGTAAGATTTTTTTAAAGCTGTAGATATTTTCTGAAATACGAGAAATACCAATTTTGAGATCAATATTATTTTTAGAAGGTGATTATTACAGTTTTGTGCAGAACATAGAATTGACCTTCCTGCACCCGATAACACTGATACCTGATTTTTTCAAAATGTGGGCTAGCTGCTTTTTGCATAACTACGTTCAATTGAGATATGGTTTCTTGAAACTCACACTATACTGTAGTAGAAAATGAGAGTAATAAATAATATGCCAAATAACAGTGAGTACTTAATTTAATAATACAAAAATGTAGAGTGAAAAAACAAAAAAATATACAGATATATAAAAAGCAAATAAAAGTATGAAAGGAAAGCAGATTAGTCAATTTCTGCTATCTTGAACTTCAAAAAGGTTGACAAGATATTTATTGAATATTTTCTTAATTTATTTCAAATTTTCATGACAGACTTCACAGTTACCAATACTTTTAATCGCCCAACACTGCTTGTATCAACGTTTGATAAGTGACAGGACTTATACGCCGTTAACGTAAACAAACGACCCATTGTAATAGGTAACTCTATAAAAATAATAGACATGTATGTAAAATATTGCCAGTAACGTCACACATCATCCAATGACGTCACAAATTGTTTGTTTTTTACTATATCAAAATGCCAAGAGTTTAATTATTTATATTTTATTTTATTTATTTGGATAACCAACAGCTATAATTATCTCATATTTATATAGCAAAACAAATAACAAATAAGCCAATTACAGGTTTTCACAAGTAGCATAACAGTAAGTTAAAAAAGATTCTCGAACATAAAATGAAAAGTAATTAAATGTAAATTTAAAAGAAAAGAAAAAATACTATGAGTTATTTCGAAAGCAAACGCCGTACGTCATTAAGATTATTTGCAAATAAATCTATATTAAATGATTTATTTATTACATTAAAATTATTAAAAGTTCGCCATAAATATGAATTTTGCCTATTATTTGATGAAACAAGATATATTAAGAGATATTTTCCTTATTCCTCTTCAGATTTCAATAAAAATAGTACTGATTGTCTCGCGATTTTTTATATCTCCTTTTGTGAACATATTGCCAATATTGAAAACAAATCTCTCAAACTTCTCGGTTTTATATATAAAATGACGATTGACTTTTCATTTTCAATTTGGTCTCCGTTATATAGAACCGATATTGACTATATCGAGTCTGTCTAACATCGTTTTCGAGAAAAATGGCACGGTTGCTCTGATTGCAAAGGCTTATTATTCCTTTTTTAAAATAGAGCAATATCTTAATTTGTCTTCATTGGAGAAGCATAAAACTCATTTTTTTTTTTTTGCACCTAATTACAGTGGTGAATTACATCACAGAGCACCCAGGCTTGAGAAAAATCACATTTAATTTTTGTGTTCTCACCGGGAATCGAACCCGGAACCTCCCGTGCGTGAGTCAAGCGTCTTGACCACTACACCACGGAGGCAACCGTGGTGTAGTGGTCATGTGGACCTTATGTCCATTGTATAATAAGCTCTGGTGCGTATAAATAGCACGTTCACTTATTATACTTTATTTAAAGCGATACGTCAGTTGTTTATATGCCAGCAGTTCAACATACGAAACTTTTTCCCGTCAAAAAAAGATAAAGAAAAACTGACCTTAGAATATCCTATGGCGTACTTTATTTTGGTGAATACTTCACTGGGGAGATTTCGTTGGGTTGGATAAGCACAATGCAGCGATGAATATTTCTAAGAATAAGCTTGTCTTGATACACAAGTCGAAGCGCGAGCCAAACTCTCTTACGCGTTTTCGAAACAACAACCACAACCATCCGCCGCAAATCAGGCGATATTGCCGATTGAGCAAAAAACCATCCCGCCATCTATCGGCGCGACATTCAACTACACATTAATTAACGAAATGCAATAGTTAATGTGTATGGGTCGATAAAAATTATCATTTCCTAACGGGGAACTACTATCGCATAAATTGAGCCACTAGCCACAACATGTATTTTCAAAATACTTTTTAAAAAAAAATTAAATTTCATTGATAAACCTTTACTGGTTACATACATTTAACAAAATATTTTTACTTTTAAAATTCACATTCTACTGTTAATAATAATATTTTTAATATCTTTTGTAAAGGTTGTCTGAGACTTTTGTTTAGTTTTGTCTGGTAGTTTATTGTATAATTTCAGTCCATGGTTTATTAGTCTCGATTGTCCTTTTCTCGTTTTAAAGGGTTGTATATGATATTTTTCTGATATTCTCGTATTGTGTTCATGTTTACTACAGTTTTTTTCAAGTTTTAATTCTTCGTCTACAATTACATCAGTGGCTAATTTATGAATAAATTTTAATCATTCTAGTTTAAAGAATTCAGTTACATTTAATTGTTTAGTTTGTTTAACAAGTTATTTAGTTGCAGTTAGATAGGGTAGGTCATAAACTAACTTTAATATTTTATTTTGCTGTCTTTGTAGTCTGTTTATGTCATTTTGACTTCGTGTTCCCCATAGTGGTTGCATATAACATATTTTAGTTTTTACATATGCTTTATACATTTTTTTTCTTTATTGGAACAAAGTTTTTGATTTAAAAAAAAGGCTCGATAAAGTCGCTACTTTGCAAATTAAATTGTTGATATGAATTGTCCATGTCAATTGTCTGTCATTATTAGTCCTAAGTATTAATACATGTTCAATTTCAGTTAGTCGTTCATTATTTATGTAAGCATCAAGTTTGTGTCATTTTTTGTGGATTCAAAATGGATAATTTTGCATTTACATTCTTTTTGTTTAAATTCCACTTACATTCATTTTTTTTTTTAAATGTGCAAAGCCCTTCATCATATTATCACATACCCTTAACGACGCGTTATTTTGTGCATATAACACTCGTATCTACGTGTGTAGGTACATACACATACGCCAAGTTTTATATTTTTACGGCTCTTTTCTCCTAGTGACATCTCTTATCTCTGTGCCCAATTTATTAGGTCTTGACTGACCCTAAAGGTCGCACGTAACACTGGTTACGTCTAGCTGCAGAACGTTAAAAATACTTTCTAGACTTTTATTCAGCTATTTTACAAATTTCGATTTGATTATGCGCCTTGTGGTCTAGTGATCAGCGCGTTTGCCTTCCGTGTATTTTTACGCTGTAATGTTTCATAGTTTCTTGATTGATGTCTGAGGAGAAAGATTGATAATGTTTCCTTATTACAACAAAAATTATCAAGACACCCTGTAGTAAGTGTACCAGTGCCATTACTTATTCATCTCTGAAGGGAATAATGATGATTTTAATCTGATTATACGACAGGTTAAGAAAAACATGTTAAAGTATGAATATCGTCTTATAGAAGTAAATAAACATCGAAATGAACTATAAATATAATTTAATATTTGTACAATAACTAATACTGACTTTTCTCTGTCTACCGGTTTGGAGATGTACTCGTCTCTTCGTCAGAACACTAATTACACTAACTCACAAATCTCATTATATGCCAGCTTCACCATCATCATCATCATTCCCTTTCCCTTACACCGTGGTGCATTTTAATGTTTTTCGATCATCTATTACATTATGGTAAGGTGATCAGTCTCACGAGCGCCGGTCCTGGAACAATGAAATCCTTTTTTCCTTCATTCATCTTTCACCGCTCCTCATCAATTTTCTTCTTTTTCTTCCCACTGTCTCCTTGTTTGGTACATATTTATTTCATTATTTTCTTTTATTTTAATTTAAAGTTTATTTATTCTTTATAAAGTTTAAGTAGAATTAAATAAATACATGTTATTGGAACGCAGACCCTATTATTATAATATTTACATTTTTACAGTTTCTATTTTTAATCATGTTACCTTTACATCTGTTTTTATCCTACGCAAATAAAATAAAATAAAATATTGAAATTCAAACAACCTTTAAAATTAATATGCTTTATGTCCACCATGCCAGAAATCGAACCCAGAACCTCAAGAACGGTAAACAAATGCGTAAAATATTACTCAACGAGGCAAACTTATCCCTACTCAATTTTCTTTTTCGGGATTTTTACCTGAGAACAGTTTTCGAAGCAAAAACACTCGTCCAGGGTTCTGGTTCTATTTTACACACAGAACTAATTTTTAATCCGCTTGCACGCAACTTTCCCATAGTTAAAATATAAAACCAACGTGTTGGTACGATACTATAATATGTAATGAGAAGTTTAAACCAATATGCTTTTAGTATAATTTCTACAAAGCTTAATCTTGTAGGAACGACAGTTGATCAAAAGTACGTACTTAAAACAAAATATTTTCTAAACACTAACATTGAAAATTTTAAAACTGAAAAAAGTTTTTTTAATTCAAAATTTCAAGTTAGTAAAAAGTGGTCACTGTTGTCACATGTTTACCAAAAAAATAAATTTTTGACTTACTGAAAAATATTTAGGTCACCCAGAATAAGCCGAAAGTTATTTTTTTTTAAAAAAACATAGATTTTTAAATATTTTTTAACAAACCAATGTCAACATTTTTATTTGTTTTCTAGTATGAATGTAAGTTTTTAAATGTTAAATAACAGATTAAAAAATAAGTTTCTGTCATGTAACATTAAGGTCTCCTGGATTAGCGATATAATCATCATTTTACACAAAATTTAGGTTCATTGTTAACGTTTCTAACTCCCACGTAGCTGTTTTAGTTCTTGTATGTTCAATATACCATTTTGCAAATTGTACAAAAGACATTTGGCACTCAAAAAACGCTGAAAATCCAATTTTGTAACGATTTTTTAAAAAATATTTTGCTAAATGAATGCGTTTTAAGATAATAAACATATTGGCATTCATAAAGGTTTACAATAAAATGCAATTTAAAAATTATTGTGTATCATAAAACTTTTTTAAAATAGTAAAATGCATCGATTGCTTAAGCAAACAAAAGCTAGAAATAATCTTTACAACAGTAACTACTTAACGAAGCACAAGCAGCGTAAATAATCATGAAAGAGCTTACAAAAGCTTTAGAGCATGTTTGTTGTTTTCAAAAACATGACGGATTTCTTAATTCATTAATTAAGAAACCTGGTCAAAAAATTGTGTCAAAATTTGAAACGAATCGTCACTTCATATCTACAACTACTATCTACTATCTATCTACTATCTTTTTTTTTTATTTAATGCACAAAATACACAAATTCACATAGACACAATTATATTTTTTTTATGTCAGGACTTGTAAGAAAATTTTGTGTTAAGCCGAAACTCTTCGATATATAAATCAAAAATATTTATTTACATATTATTAATAAAATGTATAGCATTTCTTATATCATATTAAATTTCAAGGAATATCACATTATTTTTAAATTCCGAAATAAGCGCATTTAATATGAATAAGTGACCATAATCTTTTACATCCAATCTTACAAAAAGTTTTGGTTGTAGTTTGAGAAATCAGCTCACATCTGTGATGTCGCATACGAGTAAATGCTATACGTAATCATGAAATAACTACATTCTGAACTAAAAACTATAACATTTTGAGATAATTTTGGAATGTCTTATTTTTTTCTATAAATTATCAAGATCAAGAGATACCGTAATGAGGAAGTTCAGTGGTTTTTTTCAAATTTTTTTTATTTGTTAATAGACTGTTAAACTAAGTCAAAAATATTTTTTTTAAATTTTTACATATCGTATTATCGGCGCTACGATTTTTTAAAGTTTTGTTTTTCTGAAATAACTCCGCGTGTGACGTCAGAGGTTCATTTCCGCTTATTCTCATTCAGTTCTTCCTATTGGTCCAGAAGCGACAAGCAGACCGGAAATCTTTCATAGCTCTCAGATCATAGGTTGATTCACATGAACCAGTGATGTCACTTAAAGTAGTGCATTTTTATCAAAATATTTTTTATTATTTTTTCTGTACATTTTCAAGAAACTTTGCGATACAATTTAATGCTCTAATTTTTACCCCGCGTAAGAAAACATTTTTTGTATCCAATTTCCCGTAGGGCTGAAGTTCCTCATTCAGATAATTTTCAAATGGTTTTTTTTTAAACAAGCGTTTTAATATTATTATCCTTTTGGTCTTTTTTCTAAATATTTTTTTAAACTCAGTTTTATTTTTCTTGTTCGAGAAATAAGTTTTCTTTTTGTTGATAAGTTGGATCTTATTAACACAAGCTAGTAATGTTAATATTTTCTGTTATATGATGTTATATGTTATATGACACAAAGTAAATGAAACGGTCAACAAAAGACCTAAACTTTGTGAAAAATTTACGATTTTATAAGAGATTTCAATTCCAAGTGTTACATTTTTCTGCTAGAAATTTTAAAGAATGTGTATATTTATTTTTAAAAAAACTTTCAACTTATCTCTAAAATATTTTTCAATTTTACTTAAACACTCTAATTTACACATGTATTTAATAAAAAATAGTAATTTTGTAGCTCATGATGTTTCTCAAAATTATTTTCCATAAGTGCAATAAAAAAATACAAATAAATTTAAAAGTTTGATTCTTCCAATTTAAAGTAAAGCGTATTTGTTAAGTTTCACTGAAACTTTTTCTCAATTAATAACTTCTGTAAAATTTTTCAAGAAACTTTTAAAAATATGAAAATGTTGACGTTGTTTCGATTTACCCGCATACAATAATTTGTTTCAAACTCTGGCGACATTTTAAAACTCGATGAAAAAGATTTCTCATCCAGTTCTCGTAATCAAAACTTTCCATTAATATTTTCTGTATTAGAGGTATTTTTTTAAAAACTGAAAAATGCCTCACAACGAAAACATTATTATGTTTTTCCAATATTTTGAATGCTAACGTCATACTGCTCAATATCCATTAAAACAAGACATCAACATATTTTAAAATGAAACGCAACAAAAAAAAAACGTCGCAAAACACTATTTTACGAAGAAACACGATGATTGATTGTTTGTTCATAACTTTTTCAAATAAAATCATGTTTTTCTCGTTTTTTTTTTTAAATAATCACACTTTGGGTAATGATAATATAATAAATAATATTACACGAACAAAACAAACTTATACCACTTTCGGACGAAAAAAAATTGAGTTTCGTGCAATTAAAATCTATAGCCTACTTTCACTGCTCATTAAAACAATTAGAAATGAGAAAATATTCAAAAAGTCTTTATAAAGTAGATAGTGGAGATAGATAAAAGCAAAAAAAAGATTGTCTCATTTGAATAACTAATGACTTAACCAATATTAAATCACACCATACTCCTTAAACGTATAGTTTATGCTATGTTTTTGAAATTTTATTGTGAGTTTCAAAATATATTAAATATTGGTATTCAGAAATTAAATATGAACATATATACGTAGTGTTTAAAACTGTCTTAATATTTTGTAATTTCTCTCTATAAGTCATCTTTGTATATTCTCATATATAAAAGAGTATAAAGTAGTGTGTCCTAGGTACGGGTAACCCAAGTGAGGGCACATTTACGATGTAAAATAAATAAATGTAATAATAAAAAAATGTATTTAACGGGATAACCCGCTAAGCCTTTATTTAGAGGCTTGTCAACAGGTCGGAAAGAGAAGATATGGAAGGAAGTTTTTTTACTAACTAACTAACTAACTAACCATCACGCCATTTCCCCAGAGGGGTAGGCAGAGAGGATAGAACGCCACACCACTCTGTCCTGGCACACTTCCTTTGCTTCCTTCACATTCATACATCTTCTCATGCACGCACGTCGATTATTCCGACTTTTCACATGACCACTTTCAAGAATTTGTTGTACTTGATCATGCCATGTCTTTCTCGGCCTTCCTCGACTTCTACAACCAGACACATTCGCATCATAAATCTTTTTAGCCGTTCTTTCATCATTCATTCGCTCCACATGACCGAACCATCGCAAAAGACCTTTCTTAATTTTGTCGATAATGCTTAACTCAGCCTTGCATTCTGCTCTAATTTCGATATTAGGGCACCTATCATACATTGTTTTTCCGCACATTCGCCTGAGGGATCGCATTTCAACAGCATTCAGTCTACTTTCGTCCCTTTTTTTCCAACTCCATGCTTCGCTTCCATACATTAGGGTTGGTACCAGAACTCCATTATGAACTGCTAATTTAGCCTCTTGCGATAGACACTTATTTGCTACGACAGACTTTAAGGCACCATTAACTCTGTTACCGGCACTAACCCTCCTTTCAATATCCTTGTCCATATTTCCATCTCTAGTAAACATACTACCCAGATATACAAATTCTTCGACCTGTTTCAAACTATCTCCATTTACTATAATCTCAGTCATAGTTACATTTCTTTCAAAAACCATGACGTTCGACTTTTGCACATTCATTAGCAAATCACTCTCCTTGCACACTTCGTAAACCTTTGTAACCAAGGATTGCAGTTCCTCTTCGCTGTCAGCTAGGAGGACTGCGTCATCGGCGTACAGAAGGCAACTGACAGTTAAATTACTCATTTTCGCTCCCACATCCATACTTTTCAATTCTTTCATACATTTATCCATGTATATGTTGAATAACCACGGTGACATTACACATCCCTGTTTGACTCCTTTAGGGATGTCAAACCAGGAAGTTAATGACCCATTTACCCTTACACACGCTACACTATCTTTGTACAAGGAAGCAATAGCGCGGACAAGGTTGTCACTCACTCCATACTCCGATAGAACCATCCATAATTTTTTCCTATCAACTCGATCAAATGCTTTTTGCAAATCAACAAAAGCGCAAAAAAGCTTCTGGTTTTTCGCCAAAAACTTTTCTGTCATATTGCGTAATGCAAATATTTGATCCATACATCCTCTACCATTCATAAATCCACTCTGTACATCCCATACTTTCTCCTTGGTCACGTTTCTTACTCTTTCTATCAGTATTCTTCCATACATTTTGCCGACAGCGCTCAGAAGACTGATAGCTCTGTAATTCCCACACTCCACCTTAGAACCCTTTCCCTTGTATAACGGCATAACAACTGCCCTCCTCCAATCAGGTGGAGTCCTTTCCTCCTTGAGACACAAGTTAAAAAGTTTATGTAGCCATGTGAGAATTAATTTGCCACCCGACTTAATAAACTCTGCTGCAATACAGTCATACCCTTGCGCTTTACCATTCCGCATACATTTGACAGCGCTGATAATTTCTTTCATACTAATCTGACTTACCTCATCATTTGCGTTCAGACACACCTCGGATAATGTCGATACATCGGCACCGCCCGAGTTACCAGTGTGCGATAAACTTCCTCAAAGTATTCCTTCCATCTCTCTTTTATTCCACTCTCACTAGTCACCATTTTTCCATCCTTATCTTTAACAACTGTCATGCCTCCGCTTTCACTGCTACTCCTGGAGTTTTTCACAGCTTTCCAGAAAACTTTAATGTTTTCATGGAAATTGTGTGTCATTTTCATTCCTTCTTCATCCTTCAATTTTTTCTTCCGTTCACATACACCCTGCTTAACCTTTTTCTTACTTTCACCATACACGCGTTTAGCCGATTCATATTCAATTGTATTCTTTTTTACAGCAAGCAAATTTATCCACGCATCCTTCTTTTCTTTAACGAGTTTTTTGACTTCGTCGTCCCACCACGCATCACCTTTCTTTCTCCCTAGCGTTGTCACACCGCACACTTCTTTCGCCGCCTCGCACATACTTATTTTCAAACACTCCCACATATCGTTTATACCCATACATTCTACATCTTTTTCGTTCAGTCTGTGACTCACAGATCTTTCAAAATTATCTTTTATGTCAGCATTTTGCAGTTTTTCAACTTTGACTCTAGAAGGAGCCTGCACTTTGTTTGTTTGGGACCGCCATCCCTTAAACAGAATCACCCTTGAGACCACTAAAAAATGGTCTGATTCCATCTCGGCCCCTCTGTACACACGTGTGTCGACAGTTACAGGCTTCAATCTAGAGTCAATGATGACATAATCGATAATCGACCTTTCATTTCCTCTCTCCCATGTGTATTGGTGGATTCCTTTATGTTCGAAAAATGTATTTGATACAAAAAGGTTCCATTCCAGGCATACCTCTAGCAGTCTTTTCCCATTGTCATTCACTCTTGCATCCCCAAACATACCTAGAGCTGACTCCAGCCCATCTCTCCTTGTTCCCACCCAACCATTAAGATCTCCAGCCAAAACTATCCTTTCGCTATCTTTTTTCCCATTCATCACATTCATTAGACTCGTCCAAAACTCGTCCTTCTCAGATTCACAGTCGGAGTTGACAGGAGCGTATCCTATGATAACAAGCAATCTTGTCAGTCCGACCTTAAATCTGACAAACATGAGTCTCTCACTTACAAATTCATATTCATTCATGCTCTCTATCATTCTTGGCGATAGAAACGCAGCAACACCCCGGCAAGCTCTGTCCGTCTCAGGGAGACCGGACCAGAGAACCAGAGTATCACCGTGCTCCATCGAACCACTCCCTTTCTTCCAAGTCTCAGAGACACACAATAAATCTATACATTTATTCTTCATTATATCACACAGTTCATTCATCTTATCAGTCATACGTCCTCTTACATTCCAAGTGGCAATTCTACATTCCTGAGAATTCCTCCTCTTTGCGCCCCCCCGAGAGAAGCGACCTGATGGGTTGCGAGCCTCATCGCGGTCAGCTAGCGGCATTCTCCCATTCTACCATGACATTAAAACTAACTTATAACTTAACATTCTTCCCACATTTTTTTATTTATTTATTTATTTACAGCCGTAGCCAATTTGTACAAAGTATAAAACATAGTTATACGATAAAACAGAACGAAGTAAGGGGAAAGCATAGTTTATGTATTATATGGTTAAACTAAATAACAATAAATCACAGTAAATAAAATAACTAAAATATTTGCGATAAAACAGTAAAAAATCGTTCGAAAAGTAACAAAATATTATTGTTTTTATTTTGTACACATAGGCACATTATGTATGTTACTTACATCGGTATAAAGAAATAAAATTTTACATTATTCCTCTATGCACAGATTGAATTTTCGGTTCATTGGTTATTGTTGTAATGTCAGTAGTAGTTTCAAATGTACAACTGATTGAAATTGTTGAACCAGTATAGATAGTAAATATGGTTATTTTTAAATAATGTTTCAGGGGTCTCAAATAAATTAAACAATAAATAAGGCTGAAGGTACATATAAAGTACGATATAATGCATAAGCCAGAAGTATTGTGAATTTTATCCCTTTATACGTAGAAAATTACATTTTTCAGTTATCAAGTTTGGTCTGCAAATTCGTTGCAGAGGTTTTGCATTTGGTGGAGATATGAGTATTGAATTCTGACACTGTCCGGCTGTAATTACAATAAAATAGTTGATGGTTTCTCGTGTTCCTGGTTGGAGCATAAATATTAATTATTTCCAACAACAAGGGACAGTCTAAAATATTATTTCAAATTTTATATAAACTCATCAGGTCAAACGGGTTTCTCTTATCACTTAGCTGATTATCATTGGCACAATTTACAATTTACAGAAAAAGTTTTTTAATTCAATTAATTTCTGGTGATAATATAAATACACCTTCAATAAAAAAACTAAATAAGATTAACAAATTAAAACAGGGATGGAAAACATTTTGTAGAAGTCTAGACATTTACATGGCTTATGACCTGTCGTTGGCTGGTTTAAGTGGACAGACTCAAAATATTGTACTAAATAAGAGCTTAAACAAATAACATGTTTGTTAGTCTTAATTATATCTTTACGTGAAAACTTACCATATTTTCTTTGATTATAACAATTTATAAAATATACACTTAGCTGAACCCGGCAATGCTTTGTTATTGCTATATTTTAGTACATACTCGTATAAAAATTCAATAAACACAATACAAAAAAATTATTTCATTTATTTGATTTAGTTCAAATAAATATTTACATATAAACGATTATTTTTATTTTTCGTATTGAATACATTATGAGAATAGAGATCTTTGATAAATGGAAATTCGAAAATTATTTTTAGGTTTTTGTCTTGCAGATGCCCCCCCAATACTGTGCAAAAAACAACTGTATTTCGGACCTTCTATGCCTAACTAAAATAGATAATATCGATGTTTCGCTGTCCCGTTTCCACCTCTAAACTAAACCGATTTTTTATTTTATTTAGACATAGTATGTAAATAAAATTTTCTGAATTGGTATGTTTTGCATTTTGCAAAAATTGTTTTCGTATTTGGATACCGTGCGCCCGAAGACAGCAGGTAAAACTGGGCATGTTTACGGGTTTTCAGGTGGTCCTAATTCCCATAATAAACCATTTATCAAAAACAAAACATTGCGGACTTGCCAACGGTAAATATCTTTATTGTTTTGAAAAAAACCATTGCTCTTGTGCCATAACTCAGGGAAAAAATACGGGAATACGTTTGTTCGAAGAAAAGTCATTCGACGTTTCCCCTTGATTTAAAGCATTATTAAGTATACTTACAAAATTTTACTTAACCAAAAAAAAACTGATTTCGTAATTGATAATTTCGGCAAAGGTCAAACTCTGATCTTTTTACCAACAAGGGTGCACTTTATGTAGGAATACGATTTTTACGAATGTATTAAATTTCAGATAATATTATTTTAGCATTACCAAAAATCCACTAAAAATAAATAAACGGTTTGAAATTATAAGGAATTTACGAAAATAACGTGATTGGGATCCATAAATAACTTTTATTCGTAAACATTAAAACACATAATCCTCTCAATGTTTTAGCATATGCATCGTCATCGAATGCAGCCCGGGTAGTTCAATGAATAAAAAAATAACGCTTCTAACTTTTCTGATGATCAGATAGAAGATTTTAAAAGCTGTAACATGCCCTCACTAAAGTTCATTATTTTGCAAAAAACCGCGCGCAAATTGGTGCAGTAGGTATTAAGTCTATTGAAGACACACAGATGAATAGTGTGTATTATTTAAATGGATATCTTATCTATTCAATTGAGCAACACTCAAAAAATGGAAAAATTTAATACGAAGCTTACGAAATATTATTTCTAAGTCTATTCCTACCCTCGGAAGGCATATTAAAGGAATGAAAACAGGAAAATTCTCCGTATCACTATCGCGGGCGGGAGCCTAGCTGGGAAAATAATAATTTCAAGTGCAAGACGGTGAGAAGGGATGTAGCCTCGAGATGGGGCGCTGCGACGCCATGTCGCAGTGAAGCTGTAAAGGCGGCATGATGAAATTCGGAGATTACGTATTCCTACTTACCTTGGAACAAGATGAAGAAAGGAAACGCTATGAAAGAATACGCTGCAAAGAGATACTCGTACATGATACAAACGAGAACGAAAAAATACACTCAGATGAATTCATTTCTGTGTCAAATAGAATAAAAGTTTTCGAAAAAATAAATTCAAAAACAAAACATTAATCATACTTTTGTTTACTAGTAATTTAACTTTCTAAGATTATTTGGTATTTGTGTGCTTCTTTTTCACATCTTCAGGCTTTTGCCACACCGTCCTGCAAGGCCGTCGATGACGATTTTCCTGCTCTATCCAGTAGGACTAAGGGATGTTAAATTGATGTAGAAAGAGGCGAGGGTTCTAGCAGGAGTAAAGGAAAGTGTAAGCCATAAGTAGTATGACCAACCTTGAGCAGGAATAATTAATAAATGAAATCTGTAGGTCAAAAAAAAGCTCCTGGAATCGACAGAATAAATGGAATGATTTTTAAAATGACTTGGTAATATGCTATTGAGGTTAAAACTGTCAGTAGGGCCACAGTGAGTCACATCTTGCTGGAAGGTGAGATTCTGTAAAATGATGCAAATGACCAGTTGCATTCTACAGGCAACACTATTGACTAGTTCTACTCGTTAGTGTCCACGTCGAGAACCCTGCGCAATGGGTCCTGCAACCCTGCAAACTAACGGTGTGATCACAGTTGATAAAAAAAAATATGAAAAACTAGTTTCTGGCACCTTCAAAACAGAACCAAAAAGCTAAGGGCAGGTAACTCTGATAGAAATATCCACTATAAAAGGCAATGAGAAACCAGTCAGGTCATATTTTCCCAAGAATCACTATGGCGAGAACATCCAATAAGCTGTTGTCCTGGCTGCGGAATATAAGAGTAGCGCATGACCGAGATTATTCCGCTGTAATGATCGCCAACGTTCTGACAAGGCACCGCTAAAAGAATAATATGCTAAAAACCGGTCGATAAGCGTGATGAGACAGTGTCTCGAAAATGGCGTATTTCCGAATATCTGGAAATAAGGACTCTTAAAAACTATTCCAAAAGGTAAAGACAAAAATTTGACGTATCGACCTATCACTCTTCTGCCGGCTTTTGATAAGGTCTAGAAAACTTATCAGAAACAGAATGGACAGCTTTCTTACCAAATCGCGTTCTATGGAGGACGCCACCTTGTTTGCAACTGGCCGGGTGCGAGGGTATTCGGAACAGTACGGTTATGGAACTTTCTTGGACATATCTGTGGCTTTCGACAATGCCCGGTGCCCCATGATTCTTACCAAAATAAATAACAGAAGGTGCCCAAATTTTTACGTCATGTTACAACTTATAAATCAAAATTTCACTCATTAATGGAATCTTCACGGCTTGTGCTATACTTGTGTATACATAAATTCTGATAATTACTATGAGTTTCATAAACTACACACAAACCTGTTTTTTTTGCCACGTAGTGACTACTTTTTTTACTTCGATTTTCGAAAAAATAATAAAATATTTTTCTTGAAAAGGTACTTTTGTTGAAGTATTTACGGTCCAATGGACTCGTCTTACTTTCATGAAATAAAATGAGTACTGTCAAATGTCACGTACAGTATTAGTTCCAAAAAAACGTGATAGTTTTCAATTAATTCGTATTTTAACAAAAGATTACTGAGTTATTTTTTAAACTATTATTTTGATAATATTTTTATGATTGTAAATAAAAGTTATTCAATTTTAATTGCCCATTTTTATTTTTCCATTGTTCTTTATCTTCATAATGCATCTACAAAAAAATGGAATTTTAACTGATAAAAAATATTTTTTTTACACAAAGTTTATAATAAAAATGCCAGGTACGAGAACAATACGGTTTTATATAACAGCTTTTATTTTTTCCATCATGTATTTTTTCCATACATAATTTTAAAAAAATTGAATGAAACCCTCTACTCCACTTTATTTTATGGTCACAATTATGTTGGCACTTTTATAAAAAATAACGACATTGTATTGCAGAAGGGTTGTTAAGATTCATTAAATTAAATTAAAACGAGTGTTCAATTTCACGCAGCAAACTTTTATTTTCCCTCCAACACCCATAAAGTCATTATGTACACATGTTTTGCATCGTGTTACCATCAAACTGTTATTATTATTTCTGCAAAACACTTTCATAAAAAAATATGGAGGTCGAATAATTATCGTTAACTGTATTTATTTAAGTACATTCGAAGCATTATTGACAGATGTTGCCATTTCTTTGACAAAATAAATAATATAATGAAATTTTATTTCATTTACTTTTAACGTCGCTATTATCTCTAAGTGGGTCTAATTATTAAGCGGATTTTTTCAGATCAGAAACGTGTTAATCAAAGATGATGAAAGATATAATCAAATAAACTAGGTTTTTTTTTTTCAATGATGCATTTTTGAAAAGCTTGTTCATACTGAATGTTTGTGTTAACGAAATTAAAAATAAATTGCTTAGCCTTCGAAATTAATTTCCGAAAATATCATTCCAAATAGTACTACTATTATTTTTTGCTATTGGTTTGAAAATGTTGCATTTGTGTATTGAATTATTTTATTCATGTTATGTGCTTTCGAATCTATGTAGTATTTTTACGATCTCCATTAGAATTGTATCCATCTATTGCTTTATTTATATATCTATAATAAGTATTTATTCCATTTTCCAGTATTTAGCACAAACTATACACAACACTTTTTCTTCTATCGTTCTTGCTCTTACTAAAATGCTTTTTTTCCATCGATTGATATATTTAACACGCCCCTTAATTTATTTAAAAATAAATTAGGGCTGATTTTTTCTGGCTGCGATACAATTCCACTTGCTATTCAATGATGCTCACACTTACACACTTACACACACCTAAACACTTACTTCCGCATACACACAAACACACCTATACACTTACTCTCATACAAATACAAATAAACACACCCTTTTGTTGTACCACAATTTAAAATGTATAATTTTTATTTAGAAACTTCGCTGGTCTGTCCTTCAACTGTATCTTTTTTATGTTATTATATCATTGTTGACTGTTTGTTTCTGTAAAATAAATAAATAATGAATAAATAAATATCTCTTCTTTATCGTTTTATTTCTTTTGAAAATATTTTTTTTCCTTTTTCTTAAATTGTCGTATTTTTTAAAGGGCGTTTTAACGAATTTGAGTTTTCAACAAACAGAGCCTTATACCCGTATGCAGATACTAAACTTAACTTGAAGAAAGTACATTCTAATCTCGTATGCAGAGAATAACCCAAAGGTGAAGACAATAGGATGTACTTTCCTCACCTTATTAGAAAACATTTATACACAATTTTTCAAAACATACATTGTGATAGATACTTATTTGTTTAAACCTACAGTTTTTCACCTTTTTTTAAATGAAGACTTTTGAAGAGTTTAAATCATCTTTCATCTATAGCTATGGTAACCTACCTGTAAACAGTGGCATTTCATCAATCAATTATTCATAACCTTTCCTATTCAGGATTACACCACAGGCACAGTACCGGGACCGGCGCGCGGCGCAGCGCCTGATATGTTCATGTCCTGGTACCGACAGCGGTAAACGCTCGATTGATCCCAAAATGTTTTCCACCCCTAGTTTATCTTCAACCCTTTCAGTTGACGCATTAAAATTTTACAACCCCAATACGTTCTCATTGTTTAACAGGATAAACTCACGTTAATCGTATTGGACAGGATATATTTTTAGTGCTTACCTAATACGGTTTCAAAAGAGACACTGAACGAGGCTCAAGATTTTCTCCAATGTATTATATATTTTTTTTTAAATTAGTAGGAATCATGCATGTGGGTAGGTACTCAAAAAGTAAAGATTGTGATAACCAACCAAATCTTCGGTTAATTTCGCAAATCATCAAACACTTGTTTTGAGAGTGAGAAAATGTAATGCAATTAAAAAAAATATTTCCTTCCAAAAATGAAATGCGACCATTTTTTTCTTTTATTTATGGTACATCTCAGTAAATTTTATAATTTCTGCTTAAGTTGGTAGTCAAAATTAATCATAGAAGTTTTTTTTTAATGTTTCATAGCTTACTTCTGGCTGGTTTGTTTTGAAACAAATATCTGTAGTCAGTTTTAATGATATTTTAAGCTAATTTCAAATAAATTGATCTAGTTTATTTGAATTTATATATATTTTTTTTTAATTTAACATATGTTTAATGAACTTTATCAATCAATTAGATAATTAAAAATAGATCTTTGAGAACCAATTTTCATTAAATATTAACGTTTACTAAATTATTGAAGTAACAAATTACAACAGGGATGGAGAATACCTTAAATAAGGGAATATGGAAGTCTAGACATTTACAGGGATTATGACCTGTCATTGACTGGTTTAAGTGGCCACTTTACACACTGTGTAACATTCATCTATTGCCTAGACTTCCATATTCCCTTATTTAAGGTATTTTCCATCCCTGTTGTAATTTGTTAATCTTAATGACTCCCGAGAGGGTGAAATCCAGTCTCTTGTCTGCGACAAACACTACATTTGGACAAACTCAAATATTGTAAATTATTGAATAATCAAAATATTTTTAAAAAAAAGACAATACATGAAATATACAACATTTAAAGAAATTATTTTAGTTCTAAAAAGGAATTTTATTAAATACGCTGTGAAACATTCACCATTTTGCTGAAGATTTTTGATAATATTTTTAGTTTAAATGTTCTATTTTATCAGTTTTTTTTTATCATACCATGTATCCTCTGGAATGGTTGATTAAGAAACATAAAATACTAAACGAAGGAATTTTCAGATATTTCTTATCGGGAAAACACTTTTTCAAATTCTGAGGGACATGATCGAAAATACACCATTTAATGTTGTTTAATTTTTATGAGTATTATAATTTCAAATTTCAAGAAAATATTTATTTTTACACCGATTTTTCCATGAAAAATCTTTGAAAATTTCATAAATAAACACATTGTGAAAATTGTTCAGAACTTTCCCAATCATGTCTCCTGAAAGTTTTTTCAGCGCGAAACAAACGCGCAATTTCACCACGCGGACGTCACGTAAGGGCGCCGCGACGCCCGCACCCGCGCCCGGTGCGTGCCATAAATCATAGCGCGGCCAATATCTGACGCACGCACACCACTTCAGCCCTGGCGCAAAAGCCTTCGACAAATTTATCGCCTTATGGCGTAACCAAAAAATATAAGCTGGTGACAAAAAGGCGGAAAAAATAGATGGTTCAATTTGACGACGGTTCTGAGCACGAGAGAAATATTACGGGATTTCGATAAATAAAAGGGAAATGGGAAACATTTTGTTATTTTTTATTTTTCATGTCTTTTTGACAATAAATATAAAAATTCAGATTCAGATAATGTTGTCACGTATACATTTATGTATTTTTTGCTACAAAAACGACAAATCCTTCGTTTATTAAAATACAGACAAAAAATGTAATTTCATTTTTCAGTCGTATATATGTATATTTTTATTAAAAATGATTTATTATTATTTTAATTTAAGAATCTTTTTTTAACAAATTAGAGTTTTTTTTTATATTTATTTTTCATGGAACATATTTTCTTTTCTGTTTCTTCGTAATATTTTTTGTAGTTATATCATGAATTAAATTTATGTTTATTGCAATAGAGTGGGAAACCTTTTTGAAATGTGAATATGGAAGTCTAGGCATTTTCATGGCTTTAAACATATTGAGCGGTTTAAGTTATCACTTTACAACCTATGTAACATGTACCACTCTGCTTATGTTCAAGCATCCGCATTTCAATTTACAAAACTTTTAAGGGGGTAAAATTCGGCCTTTACCTACAGAAAATTGGATGTACTCAAAATATTGTTTAATTAATCACATTTTAGACAAAACATTAAAAAAAAACGAAGTTAAATTTGGATTTTTAAAGACGGTAAAAACTTTTACTTTTGAGTTTTTTTCGAGGTATTTTATCAAAAAGAAGTAGTTTACTACATAATTTATTTATTAATTTAAATGAATAACTGAACATAAATTAAGCTAAATAAAAAAATGAAAATATCATAAAATTGTTTAGATTATATTTTTATTTTTGAGCTTTTTGAAGAATTTCATAACAAAACACGAATTTCCTATAGTATTTCCTTGTTAATAAATATTATTCAGAATAAACAATACGCCATTATTGTTGTGATTTATTGTTCACAAATGAATTAATCGAATTAGCTACTTGTTAACAATAAAAAAATATGCAATATTAATTAAGTATTTTATAAATAAAAAAACTTCTATAGGTACATATGTATTATTCGATTTGTTGAGAAAATTAATTATTTCTTGTAACTTTTTCATGGAATCTTTTTATATACCTCCGATCTAATATTGCATTTTGATAGTTAATCTTCACTGGGAGAGTATAATACCTCATAAAATATCCGATAAATCATTCTTAGACGAAAAGTAATTAGTTCCTCGCAATATATTCCCCGCTTATCTGGCAAAAGACTACTCGCGTAATACATCAATCTTTGGTAATTTTTCCTGGTTTTCCTAGAATGTTGGAAGCGTGCTTTTCAATCACGAGGAGAGAAAATAAGCAATATGTAGCGCAGTGGTTAAAACGAACGACTCTCATCTCGTGAATGCTAAAAAACACCTGAATGGTGCTGCGGAGCGTAAGCAAAACTAAAAGACTGACAAAAGAAAGATGGGGTTTTTTTTTCGCTTTTGTCTTCTTTCTCATCTCTGGAGAATTTCTGTTTTACACAACAAAAGAGACAGATTCAGGTCACAATCATTTTAAGAAAACAGAAATCCCTACGACAAACATGTGTTTTCATCATTTTGTTCTGTTTATGGAAAAGAATTTGCGGTATACAATGTCGAACAAACAGAAATAATGGGAAATCAAAGCGTCTCTGAAATTCCGACCAATTTGTTGGTACGAGTGTTGTTTCGTCTGAGTAATATGTGTTTTACGAGTATAAGATGAACAAATCTTCTCGTAATATTGCGAGATAACGTAATATGTTGAACAACACGTTCAATAAATTGTTCTGTTTTGTTCAAAATGGGTATTTATTTTGATAAGTATCATACAATAACTACCCTATCCGCACACAACGGTGCATAGGGCAATTCATTGTCCCTCAAATTAAAGCATTGCTTATTAATTTAAAAAAATAAAAATAATAATAATAATTAAAATCTATAACCTACTTCCACTATCTATTAAAACAATTAGTAACGAAAAAATGTTTAAAGAGGCTATAAAAAAATGGATAGTGGAGCTAGGTAGAAGTAAAATGGATTGTCTCATTCGCCCATACCAATCAACTGCTCCACAAGTGTATAGCTTATGTTAGGTTTTTGTTATTTTCATTGTGTGTTTTGTAATATGATTAATATTGATGTACATAAATACCTTGTTTTTAAATCTGGCTAAATATTTGTAATTATCTTCGTTTTTTTAAGTTAATCTTCTTTGTTTATTCCCAAATGTAATTTAAAAAAACTAAATTGTTAAGTGTCCTCGGCACGGAAAACCCCAGTGAGGTCACATTATTTTTATTATTAAATAAATAAATAATGGATGTATTATCAGTTTAACGCTTCATATTTAGTCGGAGGATTGAAAAATTTAAGCAAAAATAACCATTTTTATTTAGTATTATTTACAATTCGGTACCTAAGGTACAATAGGCAAACGCTCTTACCAGTACACCAGTCAGGATTTTCCCAAGAGTAGCTATTGGGTCGAAAACAATTATTATCTTTAGCTCTGGGTTTATTTTACAAACATTACTGTATTCATTGATTGATTTGGTGTTTATTTTCTAGAACTCCATATTTAAACTTATAATTAGAAATAAAACACTTATTTGAGTCTACTGAACACTTTATTTTATTTTTACAAATATAAACATATAAAAATAAAAACTTCGTGACAATTGTTTCGCCTTATTAGGGCATTTTCAAACGTTCGTTTGAAATCAGTGTTTGATTTCTAATTATGAGTTACTGTATTCTATAAATATTTCATCTAGACACTGAAAAAAGTAAAGATAAGTATGGTCGATATTTATTTGGTAATTTATTCATGTTTATTCACCATTCACGAAATAAAATTAATGTCATATAATTTTTTTGTTCAGACGAAAATTCTTATAAAAATACGAAGATTTTAAAATATTTCTGGGCGGTTTCACGTGCACTAATTATTATTTGATTGTGTCATGGTCCCATAGCACAGACGTGGACTCCGAATCAGGAGGTCCGAGGTTCGATCCCCGCAACACAACAATTTGTCTTTATTTTTCACCACATTATTTAGAACTTAAAGAAAATAGCCTTAAAATTGAAACATTAGGTAAGTCGAAGACACAAACATTCTAAATGTTAATTTCAATTTATTTTCAAACAAGTCACCCTCTACAAGAACGAAGCGCAGATATTTTTTCTGAACATGGTACGAAAATAAAACTTTATCTCAGTTTTGCAACCTGTAAATGAATCTCAAGAACATAATTAATTGATGAATGTTCTCGGATGAGTTTCCTTTTATCTCATCATTCAATCAGCAAATTCGAGGAAATTATTGGAGAGGCTCCAAATACAATATAAACCCGCTCGTACCGTATCGTCAGTAAGAAATATCTTACATTCACAGTAAATTATATAACTTCAATAAAAATTTCCTAGACGAAACTCAAAATTAGGTTCCAATCAATTGTGAATGCAGCGAAAAAAATATCTACCCCTTAGTATATTTTCTCACCTGGGTTCTAATAAATATACGTGGGATATAAGATTTTTTTCATATTATTTATTTAAATAATGTGTTTGTAAATTACGAAAAAATACTCCTTAATTTAAATATTATATTTAAGAATGAAAATTCATAACGTAAATTCAATTAAAATAATTCGTAATAAAATATTTGATATTATGTGATACGAATAAACTACCTATGGATATATAAATTATAATAAGTGCATGTATGTGAGTGAATATATATTATGTTTGTAGTTGTGTATGCATGTGCATGTGTAATTATGAATGCACTGTAAGTGCCCCGACGCAACATGGATTTTCTAGCAAGTTGGGGTAAGTTCACAAACACGAGTCGTTCCTGGTTATATCACTATAAACAGTCTCTCAGTAATAAATAAATGTATGCACAATGTTTTTAAAGAATAAAAACAAATAGTTTGAGATTATGTTAAAAAAGCAGTAGAATCTTGTATGGAAAAACGCTCTCAGAGACGTGAAAAATATTAATGTCTAAAGTAATATTGTTCAATTTATTTCAACAGGCATGCGCATTGGCAGGTTGGTCCTGTATATGGAATGTGGAACAGTCAATTTTAATGCCGTCTACGGTAATTATCCGGAACAAAAATAGAATTCTTCGTCGAATTTCAGGGTTGTCAGCAATACCGCGTAACAAACAAAACAAATTAGTTGTAACACATCCTTTCTTGGCTGCTATTATATTATATAAATGCTCTCACGGCCATTGAGAATGCTTTTATAACGCGTATTTTATACTTTATATACGCTATAAAAGCATTCCTTGCGGACGCGAATGCGTTCATAATAGCAGCCCTGGTCTTTAAACTGTTGTAGCCATGCTTACCCTGGAAAAATTCAGTAGGATAACTTTATTGATAATATCCACACTCCCACATGCATAATTTAAAAACATTATTTTTTGTATTTTACTCACGTACCTACCAAAATTAAAAATTAGAAAGATTTTTTTTTATTTTTGGTACTCCTTAGTATGTGTGTATTTTTTTGCTTCGTTATCAGTATAACCTTTCCTCGGATAATAGTGAATAGAGCACTGCATTGGTTCACCAATCGTAGCGTATCTTGATAAAAAAAATTGTAACATGATGATAAAATCGACTTAAGCTTCAGTTGCCAGTCCAGAGACTTTGAAATATTCCAGTACAATAACGCATTAAAAAAAAATTAACATCTCAACCATGTCGGGAATCGAATCCGAGATATCTTGCATGAAAGGCAAACGCGCTGACTACAACACCACAAGGCCAACAAATTTTTGCTCATGCTGGCATAAAAAAACGTATTTTAGTCTGACTGGGTTTTTTAAGTAGCCACTTGCTACTTACTGTGTAGCATTTAACATTTTGTCCTTGTTATCTGTTGATTTTTGCGATTTATTTAATATCCTCAACTTAACTAACCTACATACTTCACTTATCATATAAAACATTCCAAAACTAAACAAGCACAATCGAGACGTATAAATCAGGGACTGAAATTATACAATTGACTACCAGACAAAGTAAACAAAAGATTAAATCAAACTTTTCAAAATATGTAAAAAATATAATTATTAACAACAGAGTAAAAATAAAAAGTCAGATAGATTTTTTGTTAAATGAATTTAATAATTCGTTGACAGTTAATGGCTTATATGGGCCATTCAAATAATAAAAAAATTATGTTAATACCTCACACACAACTTGTTTTATTTCATTTCAACATCAAACCCTTTATATCAAGATATACCAACTTTTTTACATATTTTTATGCTGACATATATATACATTTTTCTTGTCATTTTTCTTTTTATTTTTTTTTCCAAGTTTTACTATCGTATTTAAACTTTTGAATATCTAACTAACTCATTATTTTGTTATTTTTTATATTGTTAAAGACACTTGGGCCGTAGTATAAATAAATAATACCAGCTAATTATAAATCATAAGGCCTGTAAATTCCAAGACTTTCATGTTCTCTTCTCTAAAATGTTCTTGGTCTCAGTTGTAGTATTTTGACCTTATTTACTCCATAGTGGGTGAAATCCAGTCTTTACCGACAAATGTTTGGACAAACCAAAGATTTTTGCTATTTTTAATATTTTGAATAGGTGAGTCGAGTTTGACAAATCTGATGATTAAAGCCAAAATGAATTATTCTTAGTGAAGCACATAAAGCGTTGCATCAGCTCGAGTTGTCGCGCGCGGTGTCGAACAGCAAACCACTCACTCGACATTAGACGAGGGGACAATGTGCTGAGTAATCATCACAACTAACCGCATTATTTCATTCTACTCTCATTAATCACCCGCCATCACTGATCCACTTTGGCGGCCCATCTTCTTTGTGAGATAATTTAAAAACAATATTGTACCTAGTTCCTATCTAAGAAACAAGAGCAAATTCTGATTTTTGATCATTTTTATTTAAAACACAATAACAAAGTTCAGTGCTATAAGAAGTTAAGTGATTTTTTTTTTTACATGCGATAAAAAACAGATTATTAAATTGTTTGGCGAAGTTTTTTGAAAGTGTATGGAAAAAAAATCAAATGATTTCAATTGAAACGGCCTATATTGAACAACGTCACTAGTTCTTCCAAATCAACCAAAAAAAGAAGTTTTGTGATAGATTTTGATCTTAGAGGAATCCTATTCACCAAACAGCAGAACTCACCGGAGAAAACTTGTGACGTCACACTTGGAGTAATTTTAAAATTACAAAACTTAAAAATATCATCACACCGTTCATACGATGCATAAAAATGTTTTTTTTATGTTTGGCTTAGTTCGATAGCTAAAAAAATAGCATAATTATCTGAAGTCCCTCTTTAAATATTGACAATTTATATAGACTTACGTTTTTGATAAATCTTTTTAAAAAATATTTGAACAAAATAATTAATAAATATTGATTGAACGCGCTGATAGGACACGTTCAATTAAAAGCTAATAACGTGCATTGTTTTTTTTTTCACCGAAGGTTCCGGGTTCGATTCCCAGTAAGAACTCAAAAATCAAAATGTGATTTAAGCCTTAGTATTTTGTGATGTAATTCACCACTGTAATTCGGCTCCTTTGCCTGTTGCGGTGTGAAAAAAAAACGAAAAAAAAATGTTTTACATTTTTATATATAAGTATATACTTATAGATGTTGTAAATAAAACTAGTGAGATGCTTAAATAAGTATTTCAAAACTCTAGATATTTCAATAATACTTTTGCAGTTTGAACATTGTATGATACACCAGCAGCATATCAGAATAATGATCCATTATTTGGAACCCTTCTAAATCCACATTCTTGAAATAGAGGAGGCACAAAAGCAATTTTTACGATAACGAAGAAAGTAATTATCACAACTTTGTTTATAACCACTATTTTTTTAATTATTTTTTTCCACCAACCGTGTTTAAAGCAAACAAGCTTCTTCGTCAAGGTTTACGTAACTAATAAATTAATTCCTATTTTATTTTATTTTTATCATGTTTGCAATAATAATAGTAAAAAAATAATAAAAAATTAGTCGTTAAAAACAAAGTTGTTTTATTTTTATTTTTTATAATGAATAACCACATAGTTAGTGCTTCAAATATAAACTTTATAAAATAAATATCATTTATTTTTCTTGTATACGTCATTATTTCTAGCGGGATGCTGAATTACACACCCTTTGGTTATCGTCATCAAATTTTTCTTGGGAAACTTTTCTATAAGCTGATTTCTGGAAGTATGTATGAAGGTATTAGAAGCAAACTTATAAATCTCCATTGAAGGAGTTACTGAGATATTTTCGAAAAACTTTAAAAAAAGAATGGTTAGATTTCTAATTATGCTTCATCAACTCAATGGAGAATGCTAAGTTTGCGGTGTCAAGTATATTTGAAATCTGTTATTGCACGATTTAAAACCGGTTTTGAATTACACTATTATAAGGGTAGGTAGGTTTTAATGCATAGTTATTTTGGTATCAATAACTAATTTTCCGTTTTTGGTGGAGATTTTTTAGTTTGATTCTAATACCCTCATTTATTTATTTATTATATATACGGCCTAAGCCAATCACAACAGTTACATGAAGAAACACAAATGGAAAAAACTGAACAAAAAGAACAAAAAACTATTTAGCAAAGACAAACAAGGACAAAACAATACTTGTAAACTATATATTCATAAAAACGAAAGACCTAAGACTTCGAGCTAAACTATGCCAATCCAACTTCATCCCACACTGTTTAGTCGCGAAGAGATCTACGAAAAGCCGGAAGATCAATCCCAAAGAATTCCAAGTCGTGTGATTAATTGATTAATCTACACATTCTGGACATTGGGGCATAAAAACCAAAGTTGCACTTAGAAGATTTTATAAATAGCAGATTTTGACTTCTGGTGACACGGTTGGGAACATGAAAAGAAATTGATTGCAACAGAGATGGGACATCACTTAAAGCATTAAGTATTTTGAAAATGCATATAAGGTCCATCTCAGTTCTACGTCTCTCCAATGAAGACAGATTAAGAGATTGCTCTATTTCAAAATGGGCATAATTACCCCTTTGCAATCCGAGCAACCATGCCATTTTTCTTAGAAAACGGTGTATAGTTTAAACAAAATAAAATAGAATGAAAGTTTATTCCCGATAATTATACTACAGCGAGATTTCATGCACTGTTTTACGCACCTATAAGCCGTACAAATGCATATCAGAATTCACTCATTAAAAGGGCAATTCGCTTCTTGAATTCGGCTTCTGCGGATAATATAAAACTATTTTTCTCTACATATCGGCACTTTAGCATCTATCTACTTTCTTTTCATAAACTTCTTCATCATCATCATCATTCCATGTCCGCTCCCTAGTTGGAGCATATGGTGTCCACGGAGGTCCTCCAAGCATCACTGACAGCTGCTAGCTCCCGCGCATCCTCCTAAGTCAGATTTTTGTCCCGTAGTTCTGACATGAACTGCTGACAATCAGAATTGGACGTCCAGGACGTCAAAAACCTTATGCTTTGTAACGTAGGCAATCGTGTTTTTTTTTTTTAAAAGAAATATTTGCGTTTTTATAATTTACGCAAATATTTAATTTTGAGGGCCATTTTTAACGAGTTTTAAATAACTCACTATTAGAAAATGGGTATCAAGTTGGGGTACAGTGAGATTCAAACCAGGCACCTTTGGTCCGTGAGTTCAAAACACTAGCCACAGGATCACAACCCGAAACAATTAGGTAAAGGCTCTTAGGAGGCATTCGCAGCACACTGCCAAGCAAACCGTATCGCCTCCGCTTGATGACATTTGTCACCGATCTTTTCTGCGTCCGTTCTCTTCACTTCATTCCTTACAAAGTTAGTCCACCGCACACTCAAAAATTTTCTGAGACACCTAGTCTCAAAACTCAGAATTTTGCTGTTTTAAACCCTAGTGAGGTGCCACGATTCGCATATTTAAAGAAGAATAGGCGTTATGCGGGCGTTAAATTATACATTCACTTCTACCTTATTTTTACAGTCTGCATTACCAAATGGGTTAAACAACACGTAAAGTAATGTAGACTTAATTTTCGAAAAATGAAATACGTATTATAATTTTATGTTCAAGGTTTCTACCTCTCTTTTACCACAGTAAGATTTTTGTGTTTAAAGAGGGAGTTTGATATATGAGAATTTATATTGCATATATTTTATGGTATTTGTACAAAACATATATGTATTTCATTATATATATGTAACTAGTTTTTCCCTCGAAAACATAGTAAAAAATGAGGTATAAATGATAATAAAAAGGAAAATAATGTTTATTTATCTAATGTTTTTTTTTTTTTTACATATTTATTGCAGCAATATACAAGTAATTATTTAAACAACAAATTAATTCAGTAGTAAAAGTAAACAAACATATTTTTTATTTTGGCTGTTGGTTCATCTAAACTGCCTAACTAGGGATAGCTTCCCCGTTCTAAGGCAGTAAATTATGTATTTTATAAGGATATTTAAAAGTATTTACAGTTTTTTCATAATGTGTGCTTTTTCAGTCTTAATATCTAGAGAAAACATTAATCATACCAAAATTTCTATATCCTAAGTCCTAAGTCATTATTAGTAAAACAAGCAACCAGCTTACGTCCTTCTACATTGGACAACAAATATTATATTCTCTGACTCCCTCCGACCAATATGGATTAAGAATGCAGTCAACACCTTCCCCAGCCTTCCATGTTAGTTATACATTTTATCCAACTACTATAGTGGTGGAATATTGGAATTTGAATGCTAGAAAAATTAGTGTCCTGGCGAAGAGATAGGTGTATCTCATATTTGGTAGACAGAAAAAAGTGGAAGACATGGAGAAGTTCTTATAAAAATTGATGAGACATTTGCTTATTATTTTTCTTCTTCTTCAACCTTCTGTGTTCCACTGCTGGATATAGGCCTCTTCCATGCTTCCGTTTTTCTCGGTCGGTTGCTACTTGCAGCCAGTTTTTACCCCCAAGGTCTCCATCTTAAAATTTTAGGGGTCCATCTTCAGGGATCTTGTATCGCAAAATGTCCTGCCTATTGCTTAGTTCTGCTACGCGATCCATAATATCCGATATTCTTATTCTGATTCTGTTCCTAATTTTTTCAATTTTTTTTTGTCTCTTAGGCTTTTACCAAGCATGGATCTTTCCATGGATTGCTGTGTACATTTGAGCTTTTTTACATTTGTTTTTGTGAAAACTATAATCTTTAATGCATATGCAGTCACTGGCAGTATACATGATTCGTAAGTTTTCCTTTTCAGACAAATCGGAATCTCTTTATTTTCCTATATATAGTATGTGCTGAAGTTTTTCAAAAGCTACCTAACTCATTTTCATTCATCTTGGCAGTTCCGCTGTTTGATTTTTTTTGCCCTATTTTATCTCATATCTAAGATATTTATCTACCATTAAGAGGTTTTTATTGTAAACAGTGATCATCTAGTTTTCTGGACTTATAATTTTTATATTTGTAATGATTATATTCAGACCGATTAAACTAGAAGCCTCATGCAATTTGTTAATCATAAAACTCAATTCGTCAATGCTTTCATTTATGACTATAATATCATCAGCAAATCTAATGTGACTCAGATTTGTGCCATCTATCTTCAGCCCCTTGTTAATCCAGTTGAGGGTTTTAAATATATTTTTTTTTAGAGCTGACGTAAATAGTTTTGGTGAAATTGTGTCGCTGACATTTTAACTATAGATAAGGTGATTGTTGCACACCTCATCTAAAATAGCACATCTACCACGTTTAATAATAATGTTTTCATAAGAAATAATTATTATTCATGAATCCGAAAAAAACTGTTTTATATTAACAAACTTATTAAATCTTTCAGCGTATAATTTATTTCTCGAGATCCGATTTCCGCAGTTAGGAATATATTATAAATGAGGGTATTACTTGCGAACCCGGCAAAATCTGAAATCTTAAAAAAGTGAGATATGAATTGAAACTTTTTCAGAAGACTTTTATTTCAAATAACTAAAACTTAGTCAATTCATAGTATAATTTTATTTATGAGAATCTGACTTTCAAATTGAGATTGTTGCAAACATGTCAACCTCTACTTGAATATTGCGAACTTGTTTCTTGACATAGTCATGATTCCATTAGTAGTTACATATAAAATATTAATTGCTTATAAAAAAGCTCTTACAGTATGTATTTTTAGTGATTTGCACAAAATTAAGAAATGTAAATTTGTTAGGTTTTGAAAATACTGCTCTCAAAAAAATCAGTGTTTACTAAAAAAATTATATTATCACCTTTGTGAAATATTTATAAATAAATAATATCACAATCATTATCAATATTTGATTTAGGTTATTACTTTCTTCATGTCATGTTTCGTGTATGAAATAGAACCAGAACCCTGAACGAGTATTTTCGATTCGGTGGCTGCTCTTAGGTAAAAGTCCTAATTAAGAAAATTGAGTCGTGATAAGTCCGCATATATTATAGTAGTTGACGCGTTAGCCTACCATTTTTGAGGACCTCGCTTTGATTTCATGCACCATTGGGTGCGGAAAGGGAATAATCATGATTATGTTTAGTTTTCCTATTTAATTTAATCAGGATATCAATAATTATACAGATAATATAAAGTAAAATAAAACCAATAACAGATGTCCACAAAAATACAATAAATATAAACAAGTATATAATGATTGTGTATGTTTACATGTTAGGATGTATGTGTGTGAAAGAGAGAGGAATGGTGTATGTTAGTAAGTACCAAGGAGTAAAGTGTTCATTTTTTTACATATTTTTATTTTGTCAATCTTTGTTTTAAATTTTTGTTTAAAATTGTAAGATTCAATATGTCCATGTTTTTGTAATTTCCTCAAATTAAACGGTTTGCGTAATAATAATAATAATATTTGGCTGGTTTATATAGCGCCATTTTTGTAAAAAATCTCCTTAAGGGCGCTTTACCATCGTATACCTAAACTTTCATTCTAACTAAACGAAAGTGGTATATTATATTTCCACATTTAAAATTGAGGGTATGATAGTCTAAACAAGTGGGATTTTAGTTGGGATCTGAACTGACTATGACTGTCGATGATTCATATGGTAGGAAGAAATTGCCTTAGTAAGCAATATGCCCGCCCTTATTTGTATTTATATTGTTTATGTATATAAAGTGTTAAATAAATAATGTGGTATTAAAAAAGTAATGAGGATAAGTATTTGTAAACGTCTAAACATTGTAAGATTAAGACATTGATATAATTGTTAAAATAGAGAAGAATACCTCAACGAACATAAACAAATTGAAATATGACCTGTGGGTTTTTGTTTTATTTTCGTGAACATAAAAATTTTCATAATGGGCGTATACGTAGATCAGACAGCCGTTTCATAATTCAGTAAAACGCACAAACCTTTCAGAATACACCGTCTCTATTGAAGCCTAACGCACCAGTATACCGGTCGGTAGAATAACGAGATAGCAGAACGATCTGGATAGGTCTACTCCGCACACACTCCTGAACCTTTCAGGACCCCATAAATGAAGGTATTCAGCCTCAAATGGGATTTTTAATATGGCCACGATGCGATGAAAAGGCTTACGAAAAATATTTAGGAGGAAAATCTGAAATGAGGGGGTAGTTTTCCTATCTTCTACATCATAAAAGTGATTCATACACTTGTGGCCGTACCGCAATTAATTGGAACAAGCTTCTGGAAATAAACGTGATATAAGCGAAAGGTCTTCATTATTCGAGCTTCAATTTAGAAGCGTTAAGTAACGTAGTGAAAGTCTAGCTTTCAGCTTATTTGAAATACTAGTAATTTTTACTTAATTTATATGCAATTTTATAATTAATTAATATTTCCGTATCAAAAAGTATAACCCATCAAATCTATTGATACTGTGGAAACAATACTTTTCTTAATATAATAAAAATGCAGTCATCAGTAGACTTTATACTCTGGGCATTAAAAACCAAAACATCAATGATTTTTTTCATGTTAAGTTAAGTATCTACAAGACGGCCCGGCCCATCTCTTGTTTGTAAATTCATGGATGAAGGTAACTAGAATATTTCATAATCCCTAGACTGGTACCTAATGCGTTAGACTGATCACCTTACCTTCACGTAACAAAAATGATCAAGATACGCTGCTGTTGTTGTAACGATGCAGTGCCCTATGCACCATTAGGTGTGGAAAGGGAATAATAATGACAAAGAAGTGACTAGTACTAGAAAGTAGTATTGGAAAACAATGTTTTTATTTTACTTTATAGTTTAATCGCTTTATTGACATATTTCTAAGTCACTTGAGCTACTGGGGTTCGTAAAGAGAGTAACCAAACCCTTTAAAAAACCGGAAACTGTCATATGTCTATATATGAGTTTGATTCGCATTTATCTTGAGTATGCCTCATGCGTATGGAGTCCGCAATATCAAAATCAAATAAATTCAATAGAATCTGTTCAAAAAAAGTTCTTAAAGTACCTTTTGTATAAGTTCGAAATTTCTAACCCACGTTCAAATTCGAATTACGAGCAACTTCTAAGTCTTTTTCATTTTTATTATCTCATAAAACGCCGCGTTGTTTTCGATATAAAATTTTTGTATAAAATATTAAACTACTAAGTAGATACTAACCTCCGAAATAAAATACAAATTAATGCGGGATTGAGAACACTCAAACGTCGGGAAATATTTAAACTACCTTTTTTTTTCAAATAATGCTACATACCACACACCTATGGCCCACATGTGTCGGGAATATAATATATACTGCCGAAATAATAAAATTGACATTTTTCATGATACTCTCTTAGCTTTTGCGAATAATCTTTTAGGAATAAATCTTATTCAATAAGTTCATACATACTACAACTTATTTTTTATTGCATTGTATCCTGTATTAAAAAAAAAAAAAATATGTATTACAACTGAATATATAAATCTATTTTGTGTAATTCTATAATTGAAGATATATATGCATGTAAAATTGTATCGACGAATGCTTTCAAATATGTTTTCTAGTGTGTATCTATGTTAAATTACCTATTAAAATAAAATAATAAAAATAAAATAAAATAAATATTTTTTTCTCTCGATTTTATTTGTAGAAAAAATTTTGATTTATCATTTTTTAATTATTTCTTATTTTAGATATGTCATAATACGAGTATATATGTGCCTTAGAAGATAAAAGACGAGAGTCCACTTTTTTATGTTAAAAATGCAGAAATTATCTCAATAAACTATTTTGTACATGAATAACACTTTTGTCACAAAAATGACTTTTAAAGTTGAAATAAAAATCCACTTAGTTTAAGTGCAAAAAACATCAGCAGTCCGAGAAACGCGATTCTAATGTGTCCTTTTTTTTATCATTATTTTACTTTAAAATTTTTTAATAGATTGAATTTATCTCATTTGGTTTAAAAGTTATAATGTTTCTAGCACAATCGCAAAATGTTGTTTCCCGAACATTTCGTTTGATGCAATTTCCGTGTTGAATCATCATTAAGGTACAAATATAATGTACATTAAATAATAAAAAAATCACACATTCTAAGTACTGGTAAAAAACTTTTAGTAATAGTGAATTTTCGTATTCTGTATTAAACACATAATTTAAAATAACTAACCTTTATTAATTCATGTATATTAATTATTTATTTATTTACGGACTCAATAAGTCCATTCAACAATGGTAAATACAAATAATGTATTTTTAACCGAATATGTAAACGGCACTAAGTGCCGTTTTTTTACAAACAAACGAAACAAACAACCCATCGCGCTGTTTCCCCAAAAGGATTAGCAAATAAGATAAAACGCCACATCACTCTATCTTTGCATACAAAACTCGCTTACTCTACGCTCATACATCTTGAGGCACGCGTGCTGATTACTCCGACTTTTGACGTGTTCATTTCACCATGTTTTTCTCGATTTCTGCATCTATCAACATTCGGATTGTAATTTTTTTTGTCCATTCGCTCTACACGTCCAAACCAACCTGGAACTCCTTTTTCGATTTTTTCGATGGTGCCTATACTGCCTATCTCAGTGTTACATAATGTACGGATCTTCACATTTGTGCACCTATCGTACAAACCTACAATTTATAAATACTCTTCAAGTGTAAAAAATGTAATTGTTTGAAAAAATAGCGTAAGCAAAAACATATATGAAATGCATAGGGAAACAGTTAAATCAGCTACTACTACAACTATGCAGAGAGGCAGAGAGATGGACCGTCATTTACGTCTACCCTGGCAAACATTCCCAGCTTCTTCCACATTTATCCATCTTGTCATACATGGCCTGCTTTTAACATGATTTTGGTTTATCTGACCATGCCACGTATTCCTATTTCTTAGTCGTCCTCGTTCCACGTAGCCGTTAATTCTCGCCATATATACCTGCTTTACCATTCTTTTGTCATTCATTCGTTCTACATGCCAAAACTATCTCAAAGACCATTTCTTATTTGTATCAATTATACCTGACTCAGATTTAAACTCTCGTCAGCGGTTTCGAAACACTAAAAAATATAGGAATTTTCATAAAATGAACAAATTTCCATTTGAATAATTTTTTTTATTGATTTTCTTTACCAAGAATATAAAAATATGTTTTTTTTTCAATAAAACAATTTTCACTCTAAATTAACAAATGAAGCGACGCTTTTATTGGCTTACCGCTATGTCAAATGAATGAAATGTAATAAAAGTCAGGGGAGCATTAAACTATACGATATTGACCAGAAACTAGGTACGTGGTGTAATTAAGCTCCTGTGGTCACAGGACAAACACTGCCGGTCAGTCGGGGGGGTGGGGAGGTGGCAAGCGTAGGGGTAACAATAGGTCCAGGTGCCCGAGTTCCAGGCTCCAGGTTCCAGACAGGAATTTCCAAATTCCTGGAAGTCGCACGTCTGGACGAACCCAAATGCCAGAATAATTGTACCGGAGATAATATATATATGTACTAGAATAATGTCATGTACTTTGATATTTTAGAGGAAACAATTAATAACAATGCACCGTTTTGTAGCAATAATTCACGGACAGTGTATACTTGTCATGCCGAATTTAACAGACTTCATGAACTCGGCAATGGTTTCTCACGTATCGGATATATTAATTTAGTGTAGGGTATTGTTCCTATTGAACAAACTTTTTCAAAGATGTCGAGCAGTAAATAAACCATTTGTATAATTTTTATATAAATTACTAACTTTATGATTTTCTTGTATTTTTTATATTTTAAAACATTTAATTAGTCTATTCGATTTTAAATATATTTTTCAATTGTTTTAAACTTCTACAGAATGTGTTATATAATTTTTAGGTTTTATTCTTATTTCTAAATATTGGATATTAAGAAATGCATGATTTTAAAAAAATAATTAAACAAAATACGTTTTAATTATAAGTTTTGTAAAATGCAGAAAATAAAATAAATGCCTAAACTTTCATATTCCCTTCTCAAAAATGTTTTCTCTCTCTATTGCAATAAATTTAGATCTAAATCACTCTCTAGGGAGGAAATCTAGCCTGTCTACAAACATTTAAACATACTCAAAACATTGTTGAATAATTTATTGTTTACCTTACATCCTTGTTATTGCTATTTGTATTTTTTTTTGGTTCCAATTTAAGTTCTTCTAATTTTCTTCCGTGAATAAATTTTACTGTATCCGTCGAGAAATATCTCAACTAAATCATTGATAACTATCAAATCAGTCTAAAAAAATAGTTTAAATATCTACCTTTCTTCAGTTGAACTTAAAACCTCAAACATGTCGCCAAATACGTCAACCACAACATCATAAAAAGAACAACGCCTTTTCATTGTAAATATTTAATTTGCCATTAAATTTTAAATCTTAATATTATTGTATATAAATATGTAAAAAATAGTATTTCATGCAACTGCAAGTATTTCAACTTTTTACATTTTATTTTTAAAGACAAGAATCATTTTTTGTGTACTTATTTCATCCATTTTTTACAAAATCTTTCTTAAAGCTTGCAAAATATTACTTTAGTATTCAGTCATTTGTCAGTGATAAATGGATTTTCATAACATTCAGAGGCGAATTTACGTTACAAAATATGTAAATGGCGACTTTAGATATTATAACCATTTTTAGAAAAACAAATTTATGTAACCAACATTTTATATTTGCTTCCTAAAACAGCGTTGCGAGATGTCCACAGGCAATTAAATTAATTCCAAAAACATACCTTTATTAAAAAACAAAATTAATTTTAATCAAAGGCCATCGACGTATTATGTTTCGAAGATAATGCCACATAGAGGTGTCTACAAATAATATGCTTAATATTTGCTAGCAAAATGATATCTGGTGGCTACTTTTTGGTGACAGATGACAATCTTAAAAAATCTATCATATCTGATAGTAGCTCGAGATATTTCTCTGTCGATTCTTTGACATTTAAATCGGCTTGTGGTCGTGCGACTAGTATCGTACTCTCACGGATCAAAGGTGCGAGGTTTGCACCTTTGATCCGCGCAATTTCGCAACATCATAATTTTACTATTTTTATTTTTTAACAATCTTATTTTTAAGGGTAATTTATTGTTTTCTATCATTTAGTTCACGCAAGGGATTGGATATTATTTAAAACAGTGCGAAATAAATACTCCAAAGTAATAAAAAACAGTAAAAATGAATATTTTAAGAATAAAATTTATGCTGAAAGAGGGGATCCCAAAAAAATGTGGAGAACGATAAAAAGTTTAATACAAAACGAGGACAGAGAAATGAGAAAGGACATTGAATTTCCGCAAAAAGTACAAGGTAATTTACAAAACAAATTCAATAAATATTTTATTGAGAGCATAATAGAAATTCATAAAAGCATATCTAACATAAAAGAGGACCCTATAGAAAGCAATTTTCAGGGTAATGAACAAGAATTTGCATTTAAAGAGATAGATTTAACATATCTTCAACAAATATTAAACAATACAAAATCAAAGACAAGTCCCGATGGCATAACCATTCAAGTAATGAGTGACGCAATGCTAATCATAGGATCTTCACTATTGAGTATCATCAATGAATCCCTTCTGAGAGGGAAATTTCCAAACACATGGAAAACATCAACGGTAATACCAGTACCTAAAGTAAAAAATACAAAAAAATGTGAGGAATATAGACCTATAAATATGTTACCAAAATACGAACAGGTACTAGAAATAGTAATAAAAAACCAACTAGTTGAATATCTAGAAGAAAATGATTTATTATGTGAAGAACAATCTGGATTTAGAAATAAAAATTCTTGTGAGTCGGCGATCAATATTGTGATAGATACATGGAAAAATAATATAGATAAAAATAAGTTTATATTAGCTGTATTTCTAGATTTTAAGAGAGCATTTGAAACGATAGATAGAAAAAAATTAATACAAAAACTAAGAATACTTAGACTATCTAATAGTGCTATCAAACTGTTTCAAGAATATCTAAGTGAAAGGAACCAAATAACAAAAATAGATAACTCAGAATCGGAACCGATTGAAAATGAACTAGGTGTCCCCCAAGGATCAGTGCTAGGACCAATATTGTTCATTATATATATAAATGACATCACACAGATAATAAAACACTGCAAAGTACGACTATTCGCAGATGATACCCTTATATATATAGCGGGAGAAAACTATGAAGACTCAATTAATAAATTGAATGAAGATCTACAGAACATATCGTCATGGCTAAAGATAAATAAATTGAAATTAAATGTTAGTAAAACAAAATATATGGAAATAGGTAATAAAGCACATGGCATAACAATGAATGTAAATATTGATGGTAAAATTATTGAAAGGGTTGATGAAATGAAATACTTAGGAATTATTCTTGACTCCAGATTAAATTTAACATCACACTTTGAATATATACATAAGAAAATTTCAAAAAAGATTTTCTTCCTAGGAAGAATTCGAAAAAAATTAAACAAAAAGAGTGCAGAACTTATATACAAAACAATAATTGCCCCTCATTGGAACTATTGCTCTACTATATTATATTTAGCTAACGAGGGAGACATAAACAAGTTTGAAATACTACAAAATAGAGCAATGAGAATTATACTGAAAAAAAGCAAATATAATAGTGTTGAAAAAATGAGAAAACAATTGAACTGGATAGGAATAAAGAAAAGACTATTGTATAATGTATTTGTATTTATATATAAAGTGTTTAATAATCTCATGCCAAAGTATTTTATAAGTGAAATTATATTAAATAGAAATGTACATAAATATAGGACAAGAAATAGAAATAGGATAAGACTACCACTTAAGAAAAAAACAAAATCACAAAATAGCTTAATGTATAAAGGGTTAAAACTGTATGATGAGATGCCTGAAAGTATGAAGAATGAAAGAAAACTTACGGATTTAAAAAAAAATGTTATGTTTATTGTAATAATGTAGTTATGTAAGAAATATTTAATAAGTATTTGTTATAATTGTAAATATATTAGTTAATATACAATGTAATATTAACTAACTTAAGTAAATAAATAAAAAAAAAATAAAAAAATAAGTATTAAAAGTAAATTAATGTCAGTTCAGTAAATAATGTATATCAATTATATCATAATACTTAAGCCTATAACGAGTCACCGACAACTAAATAAAACTATTTTTCTGTTTATATATATACGCCTAGTGGGTGTTTATAAAGATGATACATGTACGTGTGTTGGATTTAAGTCATGGTGGTGGAACTTCTACCCCAGTTGGAGGTAAACAGAAAGTACGATGTTGGTGTTTCAAGGTGTATTTATTACATACGGAACTTTTGAGGAACACGAGAGTAATCGCGATGATGAGTTGAAGTGACGGCATTTGAATTACATACTGGAACTGAGTGGCTGCGTTGAGCTGACTTGGTTTGGCTGACTCTTTGGGCTGACTGACGTTACCACACCCTTTGGTCTCTTTATAGGCCGCGTTCCTTTATTATTTATGTCTCCACGGTAGAAACAAAGTTGTTGTACTGAAGGACATTGCCCTTATGTAGACGGATGTTTAATGTGCAATACTGTTAGTCTTCTAGAATATAATTTATTATATCCAATATGAAATGACGACTTGCTTCATCGGTCGTTGCTCTTTATTTCAGGTGAAATCATTGCACGTGTGTTGTCATCATTTAATGGACTAAGACCCCACACACGTAATGTTCATTACAAGTCATAATTAGTTGTATAATTTTCAGTATGAAAAATTAAATTTTATATGAGGCTTCTTGTTGGAATATTTACTTTTATAGAGATCAGTAGTTCAGGCGCATCAAATGGTGAATTATTAAAGATTTTGAATAAAACTATTACATCAGATATATATTTTTCTGAAAGACCATCGATTTGTCGTAGCTTAACGATCATCAAATGTCTTTTTTAAATATTTTCCATAATAATAATGACATGACATACATATTTGTATAATTTATTGTTTAAACTTCTATATTTTCTACCAATTGAGTATTATTCATTTAAAAAATTGAATCGAACTTTCTGATTCCACCCTGCGTCTTGCTTGTTTTAATTGTAGCTAATATTAAAATGATTCAAACATTATGCTAAACGGAACAAGCTCCTATTATTCGTGCCACCCATAAATAATGATTGCAATCTAGTTCCACATTTATCAAGCGGACCATCTTAAGCTTTTGTCTCTCTTTTGTACAGGGCAAGTTAATATCTTACGTGCTTCGTGCCTGGTACCATAAACGGTCCCATAATAACTACTCAAATAATAGATTGCTAGCAATGAAAATGTAAACTCAGATCTTTTTTGGACTGTCCCAGTTGTTGGGAAATTTGGATACATTTTTTCTTTAAAACCAAAATGAATTGCATAAGCGCCGGGTAACAAATGATTAATAAAATAATGCTTTAAAGCTTTGATTACGTAAGAAAGGAGGAATAAAAAAATAACACATTAAATATTGTTTTCCTGTGATCAATATAGATAAGATACTTATAATATAAGCGAATCATATTTTACAATATATAATATAATACTCGTATTATTATTTCTAAAGAAAACAGAATTTTTAAATCAGAAACCAAAAGAAACCAATAAAAAAATGACTAATTGTCTCGCAAAAGCATGCAACAATTGTCCGTATAAAAGGAAAAAGACTTTCCATTGATAAGTAGGTACCTAGGTACTTGTTTATGATTGAATTCTATAACTAAACATTATTAATATTTCTGAACATTGGTTTGCCTGTTACAAGCTTCAGCAAACGTTTTTAGTAAAGAAAAACACGTTACATATTTTTGCCTTTTTTGAGCTATTTATTTATTTGCAATAAGGGTAAATTTTTCGTTTTATCTCTTCATGCGATTGGCTAAGAGGCCTTGTCGTGCTCAAATTAAAATCGTGCAAAAATCACTACTGAAAAGAAAAATGCCTGATTGTGTCATAAAAGTGTGCAAAAACTGTCCAGATAAAAGAAAATACACTTTTCATTGGCAAGACGATACCAAAATACTTGTTTGATTAAATTCCAAAACATAATATAACTGATTTTCAAATATAGAATTCTTTTTCCAAATGACAAACTCTGCTCTACTTACTGGCAGTGTTGCATTTTGTGTAATAATCCGTTTTCTAAAAATGCATCGAATATCACTTAAAATGCATTAAAAATAAGTTAGTATGTAGAAATTTAGAAGTTTTAAGAAAATTCATCAATTAATTGTCAATTAAAAATAATTGTTGTTTATAAACGTTAAAGTACAAACTTTTTAATTTTCAAAAATACAACATCCTCCGAATTTTTCAAAACATGCATTTTAGACGAATGCTACCCTGGAAAATCAATGAAAACACAAAAATGCTCCTAACGTTTTTTCCACTCAACACATTAAAGATTAATTAGAAATAAAAATTCGAAAATTTTGCAAAAAAGCCGCACGTAAATTAGTCGAGCCGTTTTCGAGTTTTTGCAAGACAAATAACGGCGATTTATTTATACATACGAAAAAATGGAGTAATGTTAAAAATCTCAAGTCTAGAAAAACGTAGAAATAACATTGACTCCATATTTATGTTTAATTTACTGAACGGCTTAATTGATGTACCATCGTTACTGGAACAAGTGTCATTCAATTTTCCAATCCGCCGGTTGCGAAATAATAATGTGCTGTTTCTTGATAAACACACCACAAACTATGGCTTGAATGCACCAATATCCCGATTGTATCGATTGTAAACTCGAGACAAGATCTGAAATGTTTTGGTATAATTTTTTATAGATTTAAAAAATCACTAAGATAGACCAAATCTTGACTTGAGGTAGTAATTTTTATTATTTTTGTTCTAGCTTTAATTTATTTTTTTTGTATTTTATTTTATTAGTACCTGTATTTATTGGAAGAAATTGTATTTACCATCGTTAGAATGGACTGCACAAGTCCGTCAATTAAATAAATGAATAAATATATTGATATATTATTAAGTAACATTTAAACTTTGATTGTATCTACTCAATTTGAACGGTTTTGTATGAAACTTAACTTAATCATAAAACAATACGGTTTTGCTATTAAAACTCAAACAATAACGTTTAATTAATTAAAATCACTTGTTCAGCATGCTTGTAATTTGCGCTCCTTTTAAAATAGACTTTTGAACAATCTTTTAACCAGGCAGCTGCACTGTCCATCGATTACCGCTTAAGCCGAACAAATGTCCAAATGTTCGTTCTGCTTAATGCACGTGTCTGAGTTTTTTTCGCTGGATTTTTGCGCCACCCCTCGTAAATTCAGCCGTTTCAGGACTACCCCCAAATTCGGGATGCGCTAACTTTTTTCGCTATTTTTCCGCATTAATCCCCAGCGTCCGCAGTTAATATTGTTGAAAGTTAATAAACGCGGATATTTCAAATGGCGGCTTCACATCAAGGCTCGTATTTCGCTATTTCGTGTGTCGCACATGATACGAAAAACTCATACATATACATGAATATGCACATGTTTTATAACGGGGAAAGTACCGTAATTCAAAAATGACAAATTCAGTTATAAGATTTTTTTTATCAGATCAGATCAAACTTATTAGTGAAAGTTCATGACCCTCGTACTCGCTTAATTAATTTTCTTTGAATAACAATTCATCATTATCGTTCCCTTTCCGCACCTAATGGTGCATAGGGCACTGCTTTGGTACATCAATTGTATACCAGTGTATCTTGATCACTTTTTAAAAAAAATATATATTTGTTTAACTTCATAGGTAAAATGATCGGTATTACGCTACAGATACCAGTCCAGGTACCATAATATATTCGAGTGTAAAAACACATTTTCAAATAAATATTTTATGTCAACCCTGTCAGGAATCAAACCCGAGACCTCTTGCATTGTACACAACGAGACCGAAAATTATTATGATTTATCTTCATAAGCTTTGCAATGTATTGAAACCGCTTTATAGATTCAGTAAATAAAGTTTTGTGTAAATGCCCAACTTCAACATGCTCTTCATCTTTGCTGTAATATTTAAATATTATATTAACAATAAGCTATTTTTATGGTACTCTACTGTACCTCCCGTGTTCCTACATGAATGTTGCACTTGTTAGAATGTCCTCCGTTCATACGAGTTTATCATATTTCACTGAATTTACAGGATTTTAGCCACATGGTAAAACAGTGATTATATTACAATAATAGTGTGCGATCACCTTGCAGGACCAGATTAATTAAAACTGAACTACGATTCAGTTTTTTCAGTTAGATTTTGTCATGTAATTTAATCAATAGATATTTAATTAGTTCAAAACGGATTTAAGCTTTTTATTTATTTATTATTATTCATTTTACACGCCGAAGGAGCTTTTACATGACAAGTACCAAATTACAATGCAAGCGTTTCATTACAAAAGTTAATACGTATGTTGGTCATATAAACCTGAAAATATTTAAATACATAATTAAATATTTTCAACAATTATTAAAGTTTTAGGCAGGATAAAAAAATAAACAATACCTTTTTTTTAAAGTGTAGTTAAGTAAAATAAAAAAAGTCAGTGAATTTAAAGCATTCGAATAATGTTGGTTTTTTCGATTTTTTTATTTACTTAATGAGGAAATTCAGTGCTTCGAGGAATATAATTTTTTTTTTTACACGTGGTTAAAATTAAAGCATGTAATTGTTTAGTTTAGGGTTTCTCTAGTGACGTCACAGGCGGAGTAATTTCAAAACTACAAAACTTTCTAATATCATAACGATGAGAATACAATACATATACCCGTAAATAAAAATATCTTACTTTAAATGAATTTTTTTTAAATATTTATTGAAATGAATGAACTGAATCGTCTACATGCGCTGGGTAATAAACATTTGGATTTAGGTGACATAGTTTTATTGAAATATCCAGCTTATAAACAATTACTTGTTAAACATTTTAGTGTGGAATCAATATTTTAATTATGTTCTTTCTATGTAAGCGTTGAAAAAGTTGTTACTGTATATACTCCACTGTAAATACTTATGTATGTATATAATGCAAAAGGTACTTGTACCGTTAATTCTTGGAAAGAAAAGAAAAAAATATGTTTTTATTTTTTAATTTTTAAAAGACACTGAACAAGCAAACCAAACAATAAATCTGCTAGTCAGACGTGCAGACTGAAGACTAGGAAGTCTGACCCCAAGTAAACGGGACATGCAGCCAGGAAAAAAAGGAAGACCGTGAATAATATAAAGAAACAAGAAAAATAATACAGACGTGAGTAAGAAATAATGTAATCTGTTTTCTTTTTTACGGAATAACCCACTTTGTTTTTATTGTATAGCGGGGACAAATCGTCAAATAAGTGATTATGCACAGATTTCCATTATATTTGACTTTCGATAATAATGTTTTATGGTAACCATGTTAATGGAACAATGAATAATTCATTGTTATTTATGATAAATTACCACCACCGTTTATATCTTCCTACAAAAAAAAAATGAAGTGCGCCCAGCGCCCAGCTCGTTCTCAGTGAACGATGAAACTGGCCGATTACCTCAGCATATTTCTCCATACAAAAAAGTACACTATATTTGACATATTTAACCCAAGTCAGCTTTTTTACTACTAAAAAAAACTTGCTGATTAGAAATATTATTTGAAGATTCTTTATTTGGAAATTAATACTTCAAACCTTATTTCCGAAGGACAATTTCTTATTATAAATACAAGCACTAATAAAATAAAATACAATGAAATAAAATAAAAGCTAGGACAAAAAAAAAAAATACTACCTCAAGACAAGATCCGGTCTATCTTAGTGAATTTAAATCATAATGGAAATATCTTCTGAATGACATTGTGGTATTTTTAAATATGTTTTTGTGTAAGTATTTTATTAAAATAGTGTAGAATAAAGCTACATTTATCTCGTTATTAATAACATTTTTTGTTTGAGTTGATTTTCACAGAACCACAGAGAAAATAGTAATCTATAGTTATATTACTTACGTATTATTTACTTATACGAGGTATGTAGGTACAAATTAATGAACGTTTTTCGTCGATTACCTATGAAATAAATTCAATATTCTTTTAAGGATCAATAATGTGTAGTAATCATTCAATTTTTTTGTCTGTAATGTAGCATAAAATAGATGACATAACAAATTTTTGTTAGTCCGAGTTAAAATCTAAAAAGCGTGTTTTATATTCGCGGTTTTCCAAACAAGTAATATTTGTGAAGCGAATGAGTGATTCGATGTCGGCAAACGGTAGACTAAATAAAAAATGTATTCGCTCAGCAAATAAACAATACGAACACAAAGATCCTTTAGCTTCCCAATACATGATAGGAATTATTTGCTACGGTTATTTTACACTCCGCCTATGTAAATATTTAAATTGACTTTAAGCAGAAACAGTCAGTATTTGGAATTAATTGTATTTACTTAGCTTTGGCCCAAAGGACTTCAAAGCGGAACACAAGGAGGAATGGAAAACAGGATAGCAGGATGGGGAAGATACGCTTTCTGAATTAAAATAAGTTTACGAGGACCTGCGCTTTCTTTGTCCTAGATAAGTGTTCTGATGCCGAAGGTCAATATTAATGTTCCTATTTCTTATATAATTTCTTCAAATCAAGTACACTTTACAATTATTCAGCTAAACTCAATTATCCTAAGAGCTTCTGAACAATTAATCTTTTCTCAATTTGAGTCCAATTGATGTGTTTTACATTAAGGCTTTCAACCTTATTTTTACTAATTTATTGATTTTACGTATTTATTTTACTTTTTTATTACTAAGATTTCACATTCATATACACATAGATACATACATATTTATATATATTGAAGAGAAGAGAAACAAGATAAAACAATTTAATATTGAATTAATTTATAGACTCATTTTATTTATTTTCAAAATTATCGTGGCTAAGTGGTTATGGTAAATTCTAAGAGTTATTGTCCTGTTATCTACGTTTTTTTTTAGAGTAACTTTGCTAAAATTTTATTTTAAGCAGAAATGCTTACTCTTACCTAGATATTGCTACTTTATGTACTGAGTAGGCGCCTATGAATGCTATAAGAGTTCAAAAAAAGTAATCTCTAGGTTTGGTTTCTCCTGGCAAGCGCGATTGCTTGATCAAAAGCCATGTGACTTTTTTTGTCGTGCCTTTTGTTTACTAAAACCAACCTACTACTACCGCGGAACTGAAAGAAAAGTACGGACCAAAGACGCAAGGAATTATAGGCAATCTCAACTGTTTTTAAAAGATTAGAAATGCTTGCATCTCGAAAGTCGGCATTGAGAAAATGTTGTTTTAAAAAAAATAACATCCGCATTCATGTTCTTAAAATAAAATTAAGAGTTACTCAAATAACTTATTTATTTATTTATTTTGCTGTGATATTTAAATGTTTGAATTTCAATTTTATTTATTCATACATATGTTTATTACAAAATGGAATATCTCAATTTGTACATATAAATATAATGAAAATAAAAAGGTAAAATTAGGGATAAATAAAAATAACACATGGGAATACATAATATTTAGGGAGAAATGTGTTTAAAAAGTAAGAGAATCTTGGAACGAAACCTCAGAGAAGTGAAAAATGTCAATGTCTTATATAGTTTTGTTCAATATGGAGATAGCCCTTCCAACAGGCATAACTTTTAGCAGGTTGGTTCTGTATATTGGAAAGTGAAACAGTCTATGCTGACGCGGTCTAAGGTAACTATCCGGAACATGAAAGCTAATGCTCCGCATAATTCAGGATTATCAATAATACCGCGCAATAATCGAAAAAAATGCGTAGTTAAATTAAATACACATTCCAATAGGTCCTCAAATTGCTGTAACCAAGCATGCCCTGGAAGAGCTCAGAGGAATAAAGACATGGATAATATCTGCACTGAAATCTATCACTGGACATCCTTTGCGGTGCCTCGTCAGGTCCCCCGACGCCGACGTTGGCGATCACAACAGCGAAAGCATCTCGGTCCTGCGCTTCTCTTATTTTCCGCAACCAGGACAACTGCTCCTTGGATTTACTTGGCATATTGATTCCTGGGAAAAGGAAACCCGAGTGGTTTTCCCTTGCTTTCTTTGGTGGATATTTCTGTCAGGGTTACTTTCTCTTGGCTGGTTGGTTTTGGTTTTGGGGGCTACAGAAGCTCGCCTTTCATCCTCTCATTATCTGCAGTGATCACACCGTAATAAGTGTGATCTCGTTACCCGGGGTTTGCGACGTGGACGCTAATGATTTGGACTAGTCAGTAGTGTTGCCGGTAAAATTCACTGGGCGTTCGCGGAATTTATGATAATCACACCCGTCCGCAAGATGAGACTCACTGCGATCCTACTGATAATTCGAACCCCTTTATATCCTACACTAGCGGACCCAATACGCGTTGTCTTGCCCGAACGTTAGCTTGTCTGCTTGTAAAAATACTTTTTATTGGTAATTAGGTACTTAGGTACTTGTTTATTATTCAATTCTATAAATAAAAATAATTCATATTCAAATATTGAATCTAAGTAGGTACCTAGGTACTTGTTTATGATTGAATTCCAAAACATAAAATAATTTATTTTCAAAAATATAATTCTTTTTGCAAATGTCAAACTCGGCTCTTCTCACCAACAAGGGTACATTTTATTTATGAATGCGATTTTCAAAAACTTATTGAATGTCAGTTAATATAAATTTAGTTTTACGAAAAATCCAGTTAAAATAAATAAATGGGAAAAAATTTGAATGGAATAAGGAACGTAGGGAAAAAATCTGACTGGGGTCTATAAAAAGCAAATGTTGTTTGTAGACATTCAAAAACACACTTTTTTTAAACAAAAAAACAACATGCTTCCATTTTTTCGTTAATGTATTCTCGTCGAATGCAACCCTGGTAGGTTGTTAAAAAAATATTTTTGCCACTAACTTTTTTTATACAAATACGATTGAAAATTTCAAACATCTATATTTCGATGAAAGCCGCACGTGAATCGGTTAAGCGGTTTAAGAAGAGTTCAGTGACATCACAAGTACGGAAAAATTAAATAGATAAAGATTTTGTCAAATATTTATAAATATTTTTAGTTGAATAATATAAGTATTTATATTAGAACTTCGTTATACCAGTGTTAATAATAGTATTGAAAAAATGTATTAACAACTCGTGCCAGTCAGATAACTCTTTTAATACTGTCGTAAAAATGCAATGAGAAGTACTCCATCAATACCCCAGGGAACCAATTACGGGAAATATGTTATTACCATGGGTAAAGGACGCCGCTACATTACCGGCAATCCACTCATTATGTACTGCTTATAATATATTATGTTCTATGTACAAACTTGATATTGCACTTAAACCTTACTCCCGGCGTACTGCACGAAGTATGGAACGTACAGACTAACAGTCCAATTAGTGAGGTAAAAAAATGTTTGTGTATCGAGGTTCGATCGAGCGAAATATTTTCCCTTTATAGACGATTTTAATGTTAGCGACCTTAACAAAAATGGAATTCCGACTCCGTGTGATTATTTGTGTTTTAATGGAATTAAAGTAAAATGAAGAGAATTCAAACAAATTTCACTTTTGGTTTTAAATTAAAATTGACGTTTTTTATATCTACCACTTACTTTTTACTTGATTGCGTTAGAATAAAAAAAACCTATATTCAACAAAATATATCTGTCTTCTTAATTAATATTTTTCTAGCTTCTTTTATTTTAAAATTATTTTATTATAACTTGTACGAAAAAATTCACTTCTGTTCTCTTTACTGCAATATATAAATGTATTTTTATGTATATTCATATATTTTCTACTAATATGTAATGATGATTATTATATATTTTTTTTCTTACTCTTAATTCATTTTATCTTTTGCTACTTTTGTGTAAAATGCATTTCTGTCTTTATATTAAAAAATGCACTTCTGTCTTTCCAGTGAAATATATGAATGTACTATATATTTTGTACATACAAATATGTAACAATGATACTATTAATCTTTTTCTTTTTCTTCTAAAAATCATTTATATTTTTCGCTACTTTTGTGTAAAATACATGTCTGTCTTTATTTGTATATATGTATGTAAAACGTAAGCCTACGAGGCGTTTAAATAAATAAATACAAATATTTCAAAGGCAACAAAACAAAACACTTAATCATCATTCCATATCCGCTCCCTAGTTGGAGCATATTGTGTCCACTAAGATCCTACAGACATTTCTGTTGGCTGCCAGCTATTGTGCATACTCCCAAGTCAGGTTTGCGTCCCGTAGTTCTGACATAAACTGCGGACAAACAGTCAGCAGAGGGCGTCGAGAACCTGCTGCCTTGTAAAGTGGGCAAACGTGGTTAAGGTTCTCAGAAAGCATCCGCAATATATGGCCAAGCCAACCGTATAACCTCCGCTTGATGACAGATGTCACCGGAGCTTGATGCGTCCGTTTTCTTATTACTTCAATTCTTACACGTCAAACCACCGCTCATTTAAGATTCTTCTGAGACACCTATTTTCAAAACTCGGAATTTCGCTGTTTTGAACCCTATTGAGGTGCCACGATTTGCATCTATAGAGTAAAATATGCGTTATGCAGGCGTTATATAGGCGGTATTTGGTTTTCACTGAATAAATATCCGATCTTCAGACAGTCTTTATACTGTTAAATGTGGCGCTTGCTACTCCTAGCCGCAATCCCAGTTCTTTTGAAAAGCTGCCAATTTCTGTAACATATTTATCTATTTAACTTTTTGTACATAATGTTATTTGTACATTGGCGGGCTTATTGCCAAATGTCAATTTCTTCCAACCAACCAATACAATAAAAGTTTTATTTTTATAATTCAAGTTACAGAACATATGCAATAGAAAAAAAATATTAAAAAGCTAAAGAAATATAAAAATAGAAATAAGCTTAATAAAAAACCTTAAATCAAAACTATTACTCAATGATGGAAAAAGAGAAAAAAGAGGAAAGAGGAAAAGAGGAGAGATTAAGGAAGAGAAAGGAGATGTTTATTCAGACGTGATTTAAACAGATATACTCTCAGGTATTTGAAACTCTCGACTTTGTTTGATAGAGTCAGAGGACTCTAAACATAAAGGCACGAAGTGTTACGCGCATGCAGAAATACTCAAAAATACTTTATAATCCAGACTATCTTATGCCGACCGTATAACTTTATAAAAACATAAAACACCTAGACATAGATGGCGTGAGAAAACTAGAAACACTTAAACTAATCTACAAAGTAACACAAGGAAACATCAAAAATTATGACATCTTACTGTAGCAACATATACAATCACATAACTAGAAGATCACAACATTGTCACATACAAAGAGTCAAAACAAAAACAGGCAATCTCGAATTATGAACAATGAACTGATAATGTACAAGGTGACTTACCTCACAATACCAAAACAATCACTACAGAGAAATTAAAAGAAGAACTTAAAAATATGAAAAAAAATAAAATTATAGGTGATGATCTACATGTACAGTTATTAACCGTTTTCTACCGGTTAAACTGGTTTCTCATGAAACAATAATTTGAAATATTTATTTAATTTCTCTGCATTTTCATAATTTATCTTAAATTGCCTTGCAGAATTTGCTATTAATGTTAAATTCTTAATCAAGATCTTTAAATATTCCAGGTGCAAGTAATCCCAATTTATAGTTTCGATAAATACTTTCCAAGAGAGAGTTCAATATAATTATTATAGCAAGGACGTGTGACCGACTAGGGAGGCAAAACTCGAATGAATAGAGCCGGCCGCCTCGAACTGTTTGCTATTCAAACATTTGTAATTTACCAACACATTACTATGTTTGTGCCTATACTCTACAATTAAGTAAATACCTTTTGCACCGTCTCGATCGTTTAAAACATGATTTTAACATGCGTTTTTTTCCATCATTTTAAATCTTGGTTTACGTTTATTTAATAACAATAATCTACTTTTACGTAATTTCTGACATGGTTAATAAGAAAGATCAATTCATCTTCGATCAAAACTTTAAAATATGTTTCAAAATAAGTCCTTGGATTGGCACCCATAGCGTAATACTGATGACCTAACTTAATTTAGTGCCCTAAAAACCATACGTTGCGGAAAGGAAATGACGATGATCACTTTTACCTAGCCAAATCAAACAAAGTAATCTTATTATTATGAACTAAGTATTTATGAATCTTTAACAAATGTATGTTTAATTTCTTCTCATAGTTTCTTTGAATCCCTTAAAATAAATATGTGTATAATTATGTTTTTCCTTTTTTTTTTAAATGTTATTACTATTTTATTTTATTTTTACATCCTATTTATTTCAATTCTTAATTTTTAATTACTCTTAGAAATTTTCTTCATTTTTAATATTATTTCCATTTGTATATACTCACTACAAACTACAAACTTTAAAATATATTTTTTTCACTTAAATTTTAATTTTTAAACAACTTTCATTTATGTTTTTCTTTTTCCTTCTCTTTTTTATACTTTCATAATTAACCTTACATATAATTGCTTTATACTATGGAAACTTCACTGGTCCATTAGAATTAAGTCTGATTGTGTAAAATGTTAAACTTTGTAACTGTACTGTATGTTTCCTGAATAAAAGAAAATAAAAAATAAAAAATAAAATAATTAAAAAATAAAATGTCTGTTGACTTTCCAGTGAAATAAAATTAAATAAAAATAAAATAACATATTTTACACGTTATTATTACTACGTCGTAAGTTTTAGAAAGAGATTCGAAACCTTTCACTTGAAATCCACGACGCCATCGTAGAACGACAATCTGTCTGAATCTGTATGTCGACTAGTTATTTACAATCATTTTTAATCATTGATCTGGATTATGATCATATATCTACGCAAAGTGTCATTTTACTCATTTTATCCTACGCAATCATTAAAATCAGACCTTGAACAATAATATTTTTCTGCAGTCCCAGGAGAGACCCCTGAGGGACCCCATTTCAGTGCAGCGAAGTCTCTAGAGACCGAAAAACTCGCAGACGGTAAAGCCATTAGCCTAACGAGTGTCACACGACCGGCTCCCGATTGAAATATTACCAACTCCCTTGTGATAGATGTAACCGCTAGCGGTTTCGTGTGAATGCAAACTGAAAAAATACACTACAAGTGTAATGTTTTTTAATGATATGCCTACTGTCTTAGCGGCAAAGTATAAAATGTTATTACTCTTTCATCAGTTGCTTATACAATGGTGCTAAGAACACTCTTTCAATTCATCAATTACAGAGTATTTCGTTTTTATTTTTCAATAAAGGATGGAAAATAAGACGATTATCAATCGTACGCTTCGGGCATTAATATGATGGTAATTACTGAAGTAAAAAGATATTTTTCCAAATACATTTGTTGTTCTTATGGGTCACTTAAAGATAATATGAAAAAAATCTGAATTAAGTTGTTTCCACTTTTATTTATAATTTTTACCAGTGACCAGGTTTTGTCATGACCGACATCGTCAGACTGGTAGGAGACTAAACAAATTCCTATTATTAATATGTATACGAGTGAAAGCAAAAGTCATACATGATTGTATATAATTATTTTGCTTTCAGAGAATCGCGTAATTTCTTCCGGTCCGGGATACAACTTTCAAAGGGACTAATTACCAGCGGCTCCTGTTACAGTTTTTTATTAAAATTGAAATACCTCCATTTTATTCCTGTCGTTTTTTTATAAAATTCTTATTTTTAAAATAGGTTTTTTATTTCATACATTTAAACTATTCTTAAATTCATCTAGTAATAATTACATTTATAAAATCATAATTGACAACAACAGCTTTCACCAGTACGTATATATTATAATATAACAATTTATTTAGTCTCCCACCAGTCTAAAAATATCTGGTAACTGGTGAATATAATAATAGTAAAGTGAACAAACTTACTACATTATTTTTGTTATTATAATTAAAATGCTCTTCCACCAACAATAATCATTAAAAAAATTCTAGTTAAATATGTAAATTTATGAGCTATTTTCAACAGTTCTAAATAACTGTGCTACAAAATGAAAACCAAATAGTGAAAGAGCCCGGTTTGTACCTCGGATCTCTGATTCATAAGTTGTGAACACTGCCGCGTGACCACAAACACGGGACGCGGACGTTTTAAATGTTCAAATTAACTTATATTTCTAGACCTATAACCATATGAACAAATCCAACTTTGGAACTCACACGTGTATATTTTAAAGTAGTAAATTGCCCACTCTGCATAATGAGGAGAATTACTTATTTTAGAGTGGATTGAAATTTAGGTAGTAAAAAAAATCTTCAGAAATCGGTGAACCGAATTTAATTATGGCGCGTCTAATAACAACCTTCATTCTTATTTATTATCTTACCTAAGTACATTTTGGAAATGGAAGTGCTACTGAGAGACTTTTTAATCTTATAATTATGTGATAATGATACAGTGATCTTTAATGCTATGATACACATGCTTGGATTGAAGGCTTTTACATAATGCCTGATTTTACAAAGGTCGTAAAAGTTCACAGGACACGTAAGAATTTAAGTAACTTTTTTTTATTATGATATATTTTAATTACTTTATTTATTTAGTGCCTACTACTCGGAAAAAATTCAGCAAAATAATGGATTTGAGATAAAGCGGCCTAGTGTACTAGTTAGTACGTTTGCCTTTCATTAAAAATATTGTTGATTTATGAAAACAAACTACTTACCAAGAAGAAAAAAAATATTTTCTAAACGTTTTAAATTAATGTTTTTAACCGTATTTTTATATAATTATAAGTTATTTTACTGTTACTAGAAGATCTGTAGGTACAGTGGTAATTTTTTTGTTGTTCGCATTTGAATAATTTAATTTTAGTTTTTGCTAATACGCATCTGTCAAATATTCATTTTTGTATTTTTTTTTATCATCTACAAATTAAATTTCATTTTTGTTAAATTTCAGGCTGGTGAAAAATACTGTTACGTGTGTGAAATCGAACCAGAGCTTTAAACAAGTATTTTTGACTCGATGCCTACACTTTGGTAAAAATTTTAAAAAAGGAAATCGCATTGGGGTAAGTTGGACTCGTAGTGCAGTGGTTGGCGTACTCGCCTACCGGTCCCGGGTTCAATACCCGGTTTGATGTACAACATTTGTTTTAAATATGGTTTAACGCTACGATATTTCACTAGAAAATCTCATGCTCTACTGACTGAGTAAATACTGCAATGAATGATATAAACAAACTAAGCAATTAAATATAACTGAACTCTTTCAACTAGAATCATTCGAATTTATCCATAAATTAGCAACTAATGTAATTGTAGATGAAGAACTAAAACTTGTAAAAATTTGTAGTCAACATGGACATAATACGAGAATATCAGAAAAATATCATAGCCAACTTTCTAAAACAAGACAAAAAAAATCAAGACTAATAAACCAGGGACTGAAATTATACAATTAACTACCAGACAAAACTAAACAAAAGACTCGGACAAACTTTTCAAAAGATGTAAAAAATATTATTTTGAACAACAGAGTATGAATTAAAAATGTTTATACTATTTTTGTAAAATGAATCTAATAATCCGTAATGGTTTATAAAAAAAATTGCAAATAAAAAAAAAATAAAAATAAATTGTTACTGAATTTAATACAAGTATTGGCTACCATTCGTGTTTTAAATATAGTCATAAGGAATAATAAGAATATCCGACAAAGGCCTTCTATATAATTTTCGACACTCTCGGTGAAAGAGGCAGTGAAAGTTGTAGATATAAATACAATGTTAATTGCGATATATGAAATTGAAAATCAAAAAAAACTTATTTTGAAATTTTAATAGATTTACTCGTTTATTGTCAAAAAAAATGCTTTACTATCCTATCGAAACTGATAGGAAGACCCCCATGGTCTTTGAAACGGTTTACAGGTGTGTGGAGGAAGTACTTTCATTTCATTACTGTTTCCCTGCTTTTTAACTGGTACCTAAAGCGTAAAACCTTTCACCTTATCTTCCATGTTACAGAAACGACGTTAGACAGAAATTAGTGCCGATAAGGAAAATGGTGATGATATGATTAAACATCAAAAAATAAAAAAACTGAAATCTTTATTGATATTCCAAATATCACGTTTTTTTACAATTTTAAATTAATATGGGTCGATAAAATACTAAATACTAGAAAGAGTTAAAAAACACTTTTTTGTACTTATTAATAATATCACAGTTTGGTTAAATTTTGAACTTTGTTTGTCGTCGCTTAAATTTAAATAGAACATCGTCACGAATCTTGACGCCACAATTGTCAAGGCCAAACATGTTGCGTTTTTGTGGAGACATATTTTAAACAATTTAATTTTGAAAGTTATGTATGAAAATATTTCTCCACAATATCCACATTGATTTTGTATATATATTTTTTTTAAATGCATTAAATTTTTTATCAATATTATAATATGTGATATTTCCCTTTTCTGGACACACTGAAATACACGGCGTCTTATGTTCCAATATAGTGCCTTACACACCCTCGGATATAAAAAGGGGTGTGATGATGGTAATAATTAATACGATGGTAAAGTGTGTCCATAGTTTATTTGCTCGTTTGTTGGAGATGTGTCAAGTGCAGTTCTACTACGTAGATCCGAGTGCAACGATGCAGTTTCTCCGAGTTGCTATGATAATAATTATTAACATTTATCCTAGCCAGGACCTTCCATGCAGAATGGTGCATCACTTGCACTCGTGGTACTTAAATTGCAGTTAAAACAAATTTATCCAGAGACTTTTTTAAATGTTGGCAGCATTGGACATTTTGGTGAGTATGATAATAATCTCTATTTTCTTTCAGATTTTATTACTTATTTTTAAAATAGCGTATTTTTATATAAGCACTAGCGGACCCGACAGACGTTGTCCTGCCCTTAGAGTATAAACGTATATACTCTAAGGGCAGGACAACCAGACAATGACAGGCCCTGCCCGTACGTTGACTTACCTGCTATTAGTTTGAAATAAAAAAGAACTAAGAAAAAGACTTTTCATTGATAAGTAGGTACCTAGGTTTTTATTTGTGATTAAATTCCAAAACTAAAAATTATATATAATATATTGAATTTAAGTAGGTACCTAGGTACTTGTTTATGGATGAATTCCAAAACATAAAATAAATATTTTTTCAAATATGGCATTCTTTTTGCAAACGTCAAACTCCGGTCTTCTCACCAACAGAGGAGTGTACATATTTAGGAATACGATTTTTAAAAATGTATTGAATTTAGTATTATTTTAGTATTACCAAAAATCTAGTTAAAATAAATAAATGGGTAGAAATTATAAAGGATTTAAGGAAAGAAACTGATTGAGATCCACATAAAATAAATGCTTTTTGTAAACATTCAAAAACAAACCTTTTTTAAAAAAAATATACTCAAGGCATATTAACATAAAAAAAATATGCTCCTAACTTCTTTTTTACATATTAGATTAAATATTTTAATATCTACGAACACGCACAGCGCAAAGATCTATATTTTTATGAAAACCGTACGTAAATCGGTTAAGCCATTAAGGAGAAGTTCGGTGACATCACACGTACAGAGGAATTATATTTATAAAGATGAGAAGATTTTTATACAAAAAGAAAATTAAAAAAGGGGTGTTGGATATCGACATATTTCGTGTTACTGAAAGAAAGTTCAGATAAGAGGATAGCTTCCTTTTACTTGAATTATTGGCTATTTTTATTTTAACATGTTTATCACATTGAAATTGTACGCATATATATTTTTTATGTTAATATGCCTTGAGTATATTTTTTTTAATGTACACAAACGTTTCAAATAAATTAATTGAAATTAAAATTGAAAACGGATACTTTGCCTTATATTTTACTAGGAAACATTATTTTAATATAAATGATCGTTGATTATTGGTTATTATGGATGCCCAATTTGAAATATTTTGTCTTTACAATTAAGTACTTTAGAATAAACAATCACTAATTCAGTTGAAATTTATATAAATTTTTTTTTCTTGCTTCATGTACAACTTTAAAAAAAATGCATTTCGTCTTCATTTTTTGTCATTTGTAATTGCTCAGATATTTTTATGAATTGAATGATTGATACGTTGAAAATTTGCATTATTTAAAATACAAATTCAGTTGCGGTACTAACGTGGTGCAGAGGGCATGAAACATTAACGATTTGTATGGGCCAAATACCGCAAACAAACGCACTGCACGTTTTTGGTTCGATCACTTTCGTTCGGAAATTTTTGACCTCAAAAATGAACCCCGAGTTAGATCGGAGAGTAAAGTTTGAGATGAAGAAATGAAAGCGATAGTGGAAGAGAACCGATTTCAAACTGTGATTGTGCTAGCCGCAACATTCAACACAAATTACTCAAACCAAAAACAATATTAAGTAATGCAGGTATATAAAGTCGCCAAAGTAAAGAATCGTGAGATTTGGGGACTTAAGAGCTGAACAAACGTCAGTGGCAAGCTCGCGTCAATACCTGCATTACTTTGCTGAACCGACACATTAACGAGTGAATTTTAAGTAGAATCAATCCTCACAATGAGAAATCGATCTTGTACTACAACCGAAAGCGTACACGGCATTGGTGAGATAAAGAGGCCACAGATAAACCATGCCCAAAACGAAAGATTACCTTAAATAAGCTTATGGTAACTTTACTGCGTGGTGATCGTCATCCACTAGAGTTTCATAAAATCTGGCTTGACTGCAACTCCACGCGTAAATTGTCAAGATTGAAGACAACGATTAAGAAGGTTGCAGTAAAATAACCGAAGCTGATCAATCAGTCAGGCAGACAGTCTCTCAACTACACGAGTTAAATCTATAGACCCACTATACTACCCGGTCCTTGCTCCAGCTGATTACCTTTCTGTATGATAGTTAAATGTCGTTTTACAGGGAAAAAAAATACTCTAAAAATAAAATCTTTGAAAAATGCTTTCATAGTGTCGGTTGAATCCCGTCTACAAGACTTTTACGACAGCGGCAACTACCATTGAAATGGCAAAACTCCATAGAAAATATAGAACAATATTACGATTCATTATTTTTATACGAAGAAAACGTTTTAACTTTTCTATTCAAAACGGCAACTTCATAAGTAAAGTTTATAACTTCATAATGCATATCTAATATTTAATAATATAGGACAGTATTACTCCCACTGTTACCAAAAACTTCAAGTGACTATTTACCTATGAGATATATTTCTTAAAATTATTTGCACATTTCGATAACATTTGTACCCAAATTCGGTGTTTTATTTTAAATTTATGTTCGCTTACATTATAATTGTATTTACTAATAAACCGCGTGTAATCAATCAGTGTCACGCATAATTTATTCATATTCATAATTTCCATGAAATAGTAATTCCGTTCATGCAGAATTCCAGTAAAATCCGTTTCTCGTGCTTCAATAAAAGTAATTCAATCATTCATCAGGGAACAATGAGCGCTTATCTCCTTAATCCTTACTAAATAACGCGTATTATGTTTAAATGGATTTCCAATGCAATGAAATTCCCACATCCGCCATGGAATAATCAACTTAGAGCACAATAGGTTTGGTTTACGGCGCTATCTGGGGTGCAAATACTTACGGAGAATGCGGGCGACGGCCATCGAATGATCCGCTGCGTTTATTTGCAGTTTGCAAACGTTTATTTATTGATTTTATCGTAAAAATATTTAGACCAACACTGCGTTTATACCACGGTTCTAGAAACAGCTGCCATTTACTAGGTTACGTCCATGCTATTTTTATTTTGCTCTTGTGTTATCTCTCTTAAAAACTAGCGAAAAGTATTTCTCAAAAAAACGTATTTTTAATTTGATTTTCATAAGAAAAATAAGTGTTTTGAGAAGAAAAACAATGATTTATGTTTAGCAATAGTTTGTCGTTCCTTACTACATAATTATCTTATTAACAGTTGCTCCAAAATATGCTTTATTTTAACATACTCGTAAAAAGTTACATTTAAATATGAATAACTCAATAGGGAGGAAAACCAGCCAGTCTGCAAGCATTTGGACGTACTCAAACATTTTTTAATTAACTACCTGGTAAAAAAAGGAGTATTAAAGTTGGAAAATTGTTTTCAGGCGTTGCCTAGTAGGTGATTTGGTTCAACTGGATAAAGATTTAGATGATAAAGATTTAGATTACCGCATGATAAAGATTTCAGCTCCTTACTTCTTAAAAGTCAACGGATGGAAGAGTTGAGGAAGTGTGGATGTTTAAACATGGGCAGAATAGTGAATATTACACAATGTGTAAAATGGATTCTTAAACCAGACAATGACAGGTCATAAGCCCTCTAAATGCCTAGACTTCCATATTCCCTTCTCAATAATGTTTTCCCCCTCTGTTGCAATAAATTTAAATATGAATAACTCCCTAGGGAGGAAATCCAGCCAGTCTGCAAGCATTTGGACATATGCAAACATTGTTGAACTTAATATTTACCTTATTTTTTAAAGATAAATCAAGACATGGTACAGTAGCGGGGAGTAAATTAAGAACATCGGCCTTAAGAACGAGACTGCCGACCAAAATCGACTGAGCTTCATCTCTGTCGTACGAGTCTAGAATCTGTATGAATGTATAAATAACAGACGACGGTCCATAAAGCCAAAGTTAGCCGACTAGGCCGGCAGTCTCTTTCTTAAGTCTTACTGTACTAATAAAGAAAGTACTCTTATAATTTCATTTCTAGATTAAGCTCTATTGCGACTCACCCTCTACCATTATCTAAGCATTGTCAACACTATGACATTTATTATTCTATACAGTTTTAACTGTGTATTATTTATAAATTTATATTTTTTTACTTGACCTTGTTATTTTTTAACTAACTGACATAAGTAGTAAATGGTCTTGCGCCTTCCAGGGTGTCAATTTAAATCAGAATTTATTCAAATAACTCATTAAACCACATCCATGGCACCCTCTGTACCGGCACAACGTCTGCATCTCCCCATAGTATATTATTATGGAGAGATGTAGTGATAGATGGCCGATAAGCTTAGGGATGAGGGAGACGTCCACTCAAAGATTACTATACTCGGTTGGATCATAACGTGCACTAGCGTTAAATATTTTAGTTAGCAACTGCAAAATATGAAATATTATTATTGTTTAATTTTGGATTGAACATTTGAATTTATTTACAATAAATTTTTTAAATAGTAGGTAAATTTTTACATAATATACAGTAAATTATCATATTAAGCTCAAAGAGTGAAATTAAAACAATTGAAATTATTTGCCACATGTTTTCATTAATCAATTTGAGTGTCCCATTGCATCTTTTTTTTCATTTATTTAGCTTCGCAGCTATATATTTATGTTAAGATGGCCCTTTTCATTGGCTAATGCGTTCACCAATACACTGGTGCGCGTAATAGTTGCTTAGCTGCCGAGATAGACAAATTGTTGCTGACGCTTTGTTTTAAAAATTTCATTTATTTTTTAAAACTTTACTTTAAAAATAAATGCACTTAACCGGACTAACGGATGAAAGAAATATCTTCTAGCCACTCAGAAAACGGATAAGTGACAAATTGATCAAAATATTTTATTTATAAAATTAATGAACAAATTTTTGAATTATGGCTTGTATCATTTATTTTTTAATTATGTAAAGACAGCAAAAAAAACGATATTTACAAATAAACCAAAGTTATGAAAAATTTATTTGATTTATTTATTTTTAATAACATTGTACATACATTTATTTGGGACAGGGGCACAGTTTATAGAGAACGTTCAGGAACAAACCATGCCTTTGAAGCATTTTAATAGTGGGCAGATACAGGTTGTATACATACATTTATTTGTAAAAATAATTTCGCTATCGGGGATAATAAAAAAATACATAAAAATGTGTTTGTCGTTTAATTACTAAATAATTTATACAGCACTCATAAGTGTGCACATTGAAATAAAGGGTTCCAGTTTTTTTTTTAATATCATTTCATGTGTATGTTTGTAAACAGTTTTTGAGTGGCATAACTCGATGAATCAATATAGTTTTTAAACAATTTCTTCGTTGCTCAGCTCATATTCAAGCTGCCATCTTGTCGAAAACCAGAGAAAAATATCAGAAAAATGACAAAAAATTGCCTGCACTCCAGCAATTTGTTGCGTTCTAACAACCGGGTCAGCATGTGGACATTATGGACGCTTTTACAATTTGTCCACAGAGCGCTCTTTTATCTGTGTTGAAAAACCGACAGCATTTTGGACGGCTCGAGCGCATATACCAGCACGTGTTGGTACACAGAGCTGGTGTTCTACCAGCCACAAATATACCCCTCTACATGTTTGCCAATACGTATTTTCCAGCGTACTGGTGAACGCATTGGCAACGTGTAAAGCAGTCTTTAGATCCAAAACTCTGAATGGTATTTGTAACACAGATTTACCGCTATCAAACTGCACGCTCCTCGCGAATGAATTATACTTTTGATCATTATTGTTGAGTGTGTCACTAGGTCCCCTACCCCACATTATCATAGAGGAAGAATAGGAGCCATTGGCATTGATACATTCAATTTATTATTATTATTACGCTGCAGGGGAGGGTGGTGGTGAATGCAGCTCATTACTATAGGCGACGATAAAAATTTGAAACGCCTTTGTTGTGTACGAAGATAATTATAACTATTTTGTATGTGAATGATAAGTATTTGCCAGCTTTGCATATTAAAATGGGTTTAAGCTGGTATAAAATTGCTTTTAATTATATCGTCATAAATACTTTTTTTTATGAATTTTTAAATGATAATATATTAGATCTATACATCCCTGTTGGCTCAGCATTTGTGACGTATGTGTTTTCATTTGTATTTTTTAATTTTATTTTTGTTATATTTATAACGTGCGGGTAAAGTTTATAACTTTTCGGTTTTCTGATCTTTTTTGCTAATTAATATAGTATAATTAATTAATCAAATAATAACATTATGTATTCGTTCCAGTGTTTTTACAATGCACAGAGTTTCAACGTTTCACGTTCCGACTCACTCAGAATTTCCTGTGTTGAGGTGGGACTTTGTTTTAAATATTTTTTTCCATAAGTGATGCTGAAATAATTCAAATGAATAGTATTGATAATTAAAACTATAAATTGATTGATTGATTTGGTGTTTATTTTGTAGAACTCCATATTTAAACTTATAATTAGAAATCAAACACTGATTTGAGATTAGACTCAAATCAGTGTTTGATTTCTAATTATAAGTTTAAAATTATAAATTACAAAATATGAACAAAATTATCAAAATCACTGGATATAATTTAAATTAAAACACAAAATGTTATGTTAAACAAACAATTCACAAGATATACAAACGTATCGGATTTCATATACATTCAAACATGCATCACAACAAATAAAAAATGGCTATTAGGAAAAAGTAAAAACAGAATATACGACATGTTTTGCTATAAATCTTCACACAATGTCTTGCTCGGCATGGGTTTTCCCAGTACGGAATACATTGATAATTAAATTATGTAATCAAATAAATTAATAACTTACAACAAATCATGTTAAAACATAAGTGTGGTTTTTACTTTTTTTAGTATTGCATCATTATTCTTTAAAAGGAAAATTCATAATAAAGAGCTAGGCTAAGATTTTAACCAAAAAACAGTGAAAACGTACCTACTTAAATTAGTAAATATTTTAAGAGGTAAAATATAAGAAAAAAGAATCTCTCACTTTTCAAACCTAGTATGTTACAAATTATTTGATGTTTATTTTTCATTTTACTTTAATTTTAACAGTTTTACCAAAGATGGTACGAAATGCCTAAAAATAAAACGAACTTTCTGTGAGAATTTTATTACAAAATGAAATATTCGAGTTAACGTTTTATTACGAAGTGAAAAAATATCAAAATGTCAAATATTATCATTTTTGTTTTCATTGCCTGAATGTTTCCAAATCAACGTTGATCATGACACTTCCACGAACAATATAAAATACTCCCAGCGTGTGCTAAAAAATCCACTCGTTTTCATTTTAAAAATGTTTTTCTTTTGTGTGTTTTATGATTAGGTACGCGGCAGATCTGACCTTGTGGATAAAACACGTGTTATTATTTTTGTAAAAACAAAATGAAAAAAAGATATCCCTAAAAATTCACCCGTCATAATCAATTACACGCTCCCGACCGGCAACCCTAGGACTCAAAATGGCGATCCACGCACGCTCCTGAATTGTACTCTATATTATTTATGGCTGTTTTATTCATGTCGCTTACAAGTTATTGTTTACTTATGGGTACCAAGTCAACCGCGTACAATATTTGCGGAATATTTTTATTCATAAATATTGAGAGTACATTTGTGTTAGTTTTAATACTGAAGCAATGAATAATCGAGCATTCGTTACAGCTCGGTACCATTTTTGTATTATTTTGGAATTTACCCCCTAAATCAAAAATATAAAATTCTCCTATACAAAATACTTAAATCACTGTTAATTCAACGATTATAGTGAGTTTAAAAACAATTTATTAGTAATAGTTTCAAAATTATTGTCAAACATAACCATAATACATAACCATTATTTGTTTTTAACAATAACTTGTTCATACCATTTTTTTTTTATACTTATAAGTGTAAAAAAAAAATGGTATGAAAATGTATTTATTTTTTTGTTTGAATTCTTTACATGTTATTTACAATTTACTTTTTAATTCAATTACTTTTATTTTATCCATATAAAATGATTTTTTTTTTTTTACTATGTAAAGTTTCACTTTTTATTTTGCATGGCAGTATGCTTCTTATTGTTTCTAAATGTATACAAAAAGCATTGTTTATCTTTTAAATTTTTACGCACTATGTTTGTACTTAACTGTATATTTTTTGTAAATGCCCCTTGGGCGTATTGTAAAATTAAATAAATAAATAAAATAAATAAATAAATAATACGTATAATGATGGTTTATTAGTACCCAAAATATGTAATAAGTATGGTAGTAAAACTTTTAATTATTAAGCACATAACATTTTCAATTTATTGCCAAAAGAACTTTAATTTAACACATCTTTTTTTCATTTCTAATTTTATATATATATAGGTTTATAAATAGTTATTAATTTAGTGAATGTGAGAGTATTTTTATTTTTTATAGATTTCTTTCTTATATTTAAAAAAAACGTTACTTGTATTAACTTATATAATTGATCATTCCGGCTATTAATTATATTTATAAATTCAATTTTTTACTAGATTTCGGTAATATTATGATGTAAACCACCAACGGCCACAGAAAGTTGCTTAATGGGATTTTAGTTTTTATGACATTGAAATTGTATAAGTGTGCAGTGTTGATAAATTTATTTTTTTAATTAAAATAAAAAAACTTCTTTTTTGCTAATTTGAAAAAAAAAGAAATAGTATCGTTTTTATAATTTACCCAAATATTTCAATTTTGCTGGCCATTTTCAACGAGTTTTAAATAACTCACAATAGATAATGGAAATCCAGTTGGGGTAGAGTGGGGTTCGAACCTCGGATCTCTGTTCCGCAAGTCCGCAACACTAGCCTCGTGACCACAACCTGATTCCACAAATTGATTTTGTCAATTTTAAAAAAAAGTAAGCATCTGGCTTTTGAGAAATAAGTTTTAACTACCTATTTGTTTTTTATTACGAACATACCTTTTTATATAAAATAAGCACCATCAGGTAAAATAAAATGCAGTCTGACGATCTCGGTCACGACAAAATCCGGTAACTGGTAAAAACTATAAATAACAGTGGAATGAAATTATATACGTATTTTTGTTGGGATTTTTCTGACAGTACTTGTTTATATTATTATATTTAACTTTTTTGTAGCCCTGTATACCTAACTGCCGTATTATTTTGTATATATTGTTATCCTTATTGAAAAATCCGATACTAAATTCACTGGTCGGTAGTCATGTTTTGTTTATTTAGCTCCACACAAAAAAAAATGTCTATTTTAAAACTGGTTGTACTTAGTTAGGTAGACTTCACATATTCCAGAGATATCTATTACCATAAAAAAGTAGTAGATAAAGATATTGTCATTTTTTTAATAAGCTATTACTGTCTTTTTTGGGATTTCGTTGTTTTTATGCAGTCTCATTGTAATTTGTAAACATGTAACTTGTTTCCAGCCAAAATTATTTTATCTTGGTAAAAAGCCTAAATAAATAATAAAACAATATCATTTCAATAATGCTTTGACGAACAACGCTCCTAGTAAAAAGTTCCAGCTACACCTCCACTTGCGATTTGGTAGCAATGCGCCTAAGCGCATTCTGAAGTAAAAACAAATAAACAAATCGTTTAAATAAGTACAAGGGTACCTACGTGAAGATACCTAAGTTAATGTTTAACACCATTAATTTTTATTGGTTTGTATTGTTTTAACCTACTTTTTAAGACTACTTCCAGATGCTATCGCATCAAACGGAATGGTATGGCAGGAAAATAAATATACACTTGTTTTTACTGTACTGATATTAAAATATTTACAATTTCGCTGGCGTTTTATTTTAATTGATAGAACCAAAACAGATTTGAAAATTGTTTAAAATTGTTAAAGACGTTAATTATAAATTTAAAAAAATTAAATCATCAAAATCAAGACATTATTACGTAATTCATTAAAGAAGACAAGCGATACTTTAGTAAATTCGCAAACTTGGAGACTCAAGATGTTTGTCGTCAAGATGATGACGCGATAGTAATAAAACCGGTCACTGGTTATTTCTTATTTGTAGATTTAAGTGTGACACGTCTTTTTTTTTTGGTAACAAAAAAACTAAAAAAAATTTCACAAACCTGAATTATTCTGTCAGTAACAAACAGAATTTAATTTAAAATAATGTTTTACGCTATAATATTTCACAGTCCCTAAACTGGTACCTGAAGCGTATTACTGATCACCTTACCTTTATGTGACAAAAATGATCAAGATGCGCTGCGATTGGTGTACCAATTTAGTGCCCTATGCACCATTACGTGCGGAAAGGGAATGATGATGATGATGAACAAACTACTTAATTCATAATTGCAGCGCTATATATTAATTCAGCTTTAACAACACTTTAAAAAATAAATAAACGTAAATTTTGTCAACATTTTCGTTTTGCACCCTGTAGTGTTGCATAAGGCATTGCATTTGTAACCCAAATGCATCGCATTTCTATTCCATATTCTATATATATGACTTTCATTTCCTACCCTCAAGTTACCACACAGTGACTCGAGGGAGATTTTCCCACATTATACTAAAAGTTAAAATCAATATTTCACGTCCACTCTGCCAGGAGTTAAACCTAAGACCTCAAGAATCGTAGTCGAATGCGCCAATCACTGCACAACGAGGCGGAATTATATCCACTCGATTTCCTAATTTAGAATTTTTACCTGAGAGCAACGATCGAGTCAAAAACACTCGTCCCGGGTTCTGGTTCTATTTTACACACTGAACTGCATTTTTCATCCACCCGAACACAGGTGGAAAAATTCAATTTAATTAAACAGTCAATCATAACAGTGAAAATCGGGACCACACTGATAAAATGATTGATTTATCCAATTACAGTGAAAAATCACAAAGCTTCATTATTCACAATTTGCGCACAAAATCAATGTTGTAGTTACAGCATAAAACTTCATTTACTGAATCTATAAAGTGGTTTTGAAAAATTGCAAAGCTTCTGACACTAAATCATAATAATTGTTATTCACAGCAAATCAATTTAGCCAGTACGAGGGTTATGAATGCAGTTCTGAAATATCAGCCGTCATAAAATGCAGTGAGCGAGTTCGTATTGCGAAGTTAGTCTCTTTATTTTGTGTTCCCATAACAAGTCGGTAAAGGAACTTTTCTTTCTCCGTCTTGAGGCAAAACTTGTTAAAACTTTTCCGTTTTTAGGAATAAATAGTTCATCTTTGCCTTTTCATTAGTTCTATCCGGAGATTTTCTTTTGTCTCGGACAAACTTAATAGTTTTCCTTGGCAATTTGATTGTACTCATACATTCTTCCGGATTAATGTCGTGTTTCCAACTTTTTTATGCGACTTTGAATCGTATTAGTGGAAGTTTTTAACGATTTTAGCCTCGTTTCGTGTTAAACTTAATATTGTAGAATAACCATTATTGTAGTTTTTTTCTAATTGGTTACTGTTAATTTTCTTAATAAAGAGCACTAAAATTGTTAGATTGTTTATCGATTTACAGAAATAATATTTTTTGTTAGCATTTTCCACTTCAGAATTCTTTGGTTTAATACCCTGTTACATCATAAGGTGAAGCCCCTAAAACGGATATTGATTTATAAATTTGTATAAATAACTTTAATTATATAATTATACCTCAAGTAATTCTTAGTAAGTTCAAATTCTGATGATGTGGAATTAACCTCGAAACCGGTAGACTTATAACTCTAAAAAAGGTAAAGTTTTATGCAAAAGGTTTATGCAAATGTATGATCTATGCAATTATTTTACTGGTATGTACAATGCACATGTATGTTGCCGCCGAATAGTCAAATTAGCCACTCAATTGGATGGCTAGGCCGTTCATCAAATGCCGGCATTTGTAACTACACGTCTCAACTTAACTTGATTTAATTCAATTAACTTATTTTAAATATAACAAACATTACAAATATTTATTCAATACGTACATACTATGAAAGAAAAAAAATACATGAAAGAGACTCATGTCAAAAAAGTAGGAGAATCTTTCTCCGGAAAACCCCTTCGGATACATGTAACAGATCAATATCCAGACCAATGTTGTTCAGCATAGCGGTAGCCCTTTCAACAGGCATAACCATCGGCAGTTTGGTCCTGTATATCGGAATATGAAACAATCTATGCTGACGCTATCTTTACTATAATTATCGGGAACATACAAACCAATGTTCATCATAATCTCAGAATTATCGATCATACCGCGCAACAATCAATAAAAATGTTTAGTCAAATACACATTCCTTCTAGTCTCTAAACTCGGTTGGGTAGAGCCAAGGATAATACCCGCACTCTCTCATGTAGAGATATCTCAGAAACTTCTTTTGGATTTTCTCTATCATAAGAGAGTACTTCAATTCATGTAGCCCCCAAATCATCAAGCCACTCTGGAGTCTACTTCGCACCAAGGAGTTGTAAAGAGTTCTCAGTACGCGGGTATTTTCGAAAACCCTGGCAGTACGCAGAACAAATCCTAATATATTCAATGCATTACCACCGATTGTCTCTATTCGTTCATAAAATGTCAGGGTGCTCGCAAATCTAATGCCTAGATCCTTAACATTTGATGTGCGTATCAGATTCTGGTCATTCATTTTGTAGCGAAAAAAAATAGTTCTTTGGGCTAGGGCTCACTAGGGTGAAGGATGAGACCGATCATTTTAAAACATTAAACCTAAGTTTGTTTCGCCTTCCCCGTTCAGATATATTAGATATGTCCGCTTGGATAACACGAAAATCGTCATCCGCAAACAACATCATTCAGACCTCATGGCGGCGGTATATACCTGCTATCTACAAAAGCTACTCTTGGATCATCTATTTTTATTTTTATTTATTGTTTCAGCATTTACTTTATGGAAAAACATTTTGAATTTATTTAAAATAAAACACTATGTAAATTTTGTAAACTAGTCGTGTTTTAATTTATTAAACTATTGTGTGGTAAATTTACAAAGTGTTTAATTTTAAATAAATTATTTTTATTTTGTTAACCATAACGCTGAAATAGTTCTTTATTTATTTATTTTTTATTGCTTACTTATTGGCATGAACACTTGCCAAATTTACTTTACTCTGTTTTTACTCATATTTTTTTGTAAATTTATTGATATCGTTTTCATTTACTAAAATTCCACTCGTCTATGCGCTTTGTAGCTGCACGACGATTGGTAATCTAGCTTCCACATGTAAATGCTACCAACTATAAAATACTTAATTTTGTAAATGGGGTCTAGAATTCCAACCGTCCATGCACTTAGTAGCTACAAGACGTATTGTTAGCTTGCTTTTTTTTATTCATTATTATTTTATTTTTAAAATTTCATTTATACACTAAATTTGTTGTCAATTTTAAAAATGTGTAAATGGGGGCTAGAATTCTTACGTTACTTACTTTAAATCAAAATGTATCTTAATTGGAAACGAGGAACTAGAATCCCAACATCCATGCGCTCTGGAGCTTCAAGACGGGCTGGGATTTTTATTTATTGTACAGCGTCCTTGGGGTGATTTTCACAAAAACGGCGCTATGTAAATTATTAAACTAAATATATATTTATGTATATTTAATTGAATAGCTCATGAATGCTTTCCCAAAATGGCGTTTTTTTCATTTATTTTGTTTGTATATGGGAGCTGCATTATTTTTTACCTAGTTCATAATATACAAGGTTTATATTTCAAAAAGTTAATTTTTTGGCATTTATTTTAGCTCTTAATTTAACTAAAAATGTTGGGATCTGGAAGGATATTTTAAAGCGGGCTAAACAGAAACTTCTCAGCATTTGCTCATGTAGAGAGGAAACCGCTTAAAACTCTTCATAAGAAGCCGGTCAACAAGCCTTCCGTTCCACTAGAAGAGCGTTCGGCATTTTGTGCCCTACTTTGGTTTACTTTTACAATGTCCTGCACTAGCTTAATCACGTTACGAGTACTACCTCTCGTGCGAGTTCTTTATGAACCATCACCGATGGGATGTCGCATAGATCTTCAATTAGTCTTTTGCATCGCGCCTTTAGCTGCTGCCTCTGAAAACTAATAAAGGAGCAGTGCATTAACAGGTGAGGGACATTTTGAAGAGTTTCGTCGTCGCATGGGCAGCTGTCGATCTCAGAGAGTTTAAAGCGATGCAGGTAGCTCATGAACGCAACGTGATCCGTAAGTATCTAGATGAGCTCGAAGGCAGTGTTTTACATTCTCCTGAAATCAAAGACACGGTAAATAATAGGGAAAAACATTTTAGTCACAGTTAGTTTTGCTGAAATAACGATTGTTGGAATGATGTTTAACAAAAGGGCTGAACGTCGCTTAACCTCTTTACTTTAAATAAAACAATAATAATACATATATTTTGCTAACTAACTAACTAACTAACCATCACGCCATTTCCCCGGAGGGGTAGGCAGAGAGGATAGAACGCCACACCACTCTGTCCTGGCACACTTCCTTTGCTTCCTTCACATTCATACATCTTCTCATGCACGCACGTCGATTATTCCGACTTTTCACATGACCACTTTCAAGAATTTGTTGTACTTGATCATGCCATGTCTTTCTCGGCCTTCCTCGACTTCTACAACCAGACACATTTGCATCATAAATCTTTTTAGCCGTTCTTTCATCATTCATTCGCTCCACATGTCCGAACCATCGCAAAAGACCTTTCTTAATTTTGTCGATAATGCTTAACTCAGCCTTGCATTCTGCTCTAATGTCGACATTAGGGCACCTATCATACATTGTTTTTCCGCACATTCGCCTGAGGGATCGCATTTCAACAGCATTCAGTCTACTTTCGTCCCTTTTTTTCCAACTCCATGCTTCGCTTCCATACATTAGGGTTGGTACCAGAACTCCATTATGAACTGCTAATTTAGCCTCTTGCGATAGACACTTATTTGCTACGACAGACTTTAAGGCACCATTAACTCTGTTACCGGCACTAACCCTCCTTTCAATATCCTTGTCCATATTTCCATCTCTAGTAAACATACTACCCAGATATATTTTGCTATGTGAATTAAAGTTTATTCAGATTTACAGCAAAATTATTCTAACCTAACCCGGTGGCTTTTAATTCAGCTGGTCTAAAGGACTAGATTTTAACCAGCCAATAAGTTGATCTCAATTGAAAACCGGAATTTTATGAACAACTTCACCATCTATTTGAGTGACTGATTTAACAATTTGGCGGCGACATGTGTATGAATAACGTGAGAAAAAATTTTGGAGATTATAATTATTAGCATATAAAATCTAGAACTTTCAATCAAAGCTTATTTTAAAGCTTTTTATTATTCGTAACAAACAAACCATCGCATTGTTTTCCGTAGGAGTGGGCAGAAAGATTAAAACGCGTCACGTTTATCTTGAAATGCATTTCTAGCTTCATTTACATTAATGCAGACAACAAACGATGACGTAAACAAAGACCTAACTACAAGTATGTTAACTAAAAAACCACTTAACCTCCTCATTTAATCCTCTAATTTTTACCGCTTGTAAGGAAACATTTTTATATCTTATTTCACGTAGCTCTGAACTGCAGTTATCCTCTGTTCTCCGAATGCACCTAACCTGTAACCCGTTACCACCGTAACCTGCAACCGTAGAATGTTCCAGAAGCGTAACCTAAATTGCACGGGGTGCATTGTTAACTAAGTTAAATGCAACATCTTGAACTGATAGAGTAGAAACATAACTTGTTAACGGATAATTGTTTCTTGGTTTGCTAATGGTTTGGTTTTCGAGCACCTTGCAGAGTTACATATGTAGAGATAAATCAAATTTACAAGGTAGGTACCATTTTTCCTATCCGCACTAAATGGTGAACACTGCAAATATCATCATCATCCCCTTTCCGCACCTGATAATGCATAGGAGACTGCTTTGCAGGGGCAAACCGTGTATAGAAGCGATTATGCGCAGCTTACCATTATATTTGACTAACTATAATAATGTTTGATTGTTACTTTATTTACAGAAAAAGAAATAAATAATTACCATTTAATCACTTCAAGCGTTTGTATTTTTATCCTAATATAAATATAAATTTTAGTAAATCGCGTCTAGCGCCTGAGGTGAGCCAAGAAACTAGCAGATTATTCCAGCTTATTTTTTCATACAAATAAGTTTACTATATTTTGAATGTATTAACCTCAATGCGGGTTTATTCTCCTAGATTAAACTTGCACATTACACAAATTATTTGAAGATTTTTGATTTGGAAAACAATATTTCAAACATTGTTTCTTAAGGACTAATTTTCGTTACGATGGTACTTTTTAAATAAGACCATAATTACTTTCATGCTTCATATTGCAGGACATATAGCGCTCCACGCGGCCGTTTTTAGCACTATTAATTACTAGAACAATTCGGCCAATTGACATTTCAATTAAATATCTAATATCGACTGAATTCATGGTGGTATTATTTATTTATTTTTTAATGAATTATATATTAAAGTAATAGATGATATAGATATATATATATATTGTATAATATAATATATCACGAAGTCACGTCGTTTGAGTTGTTGTATCACACAGAACCTTACAATAATACTTACATTTTATTATGTACCTTCTATGTAGGTACAAATTTATGTTTTTTTTTATAGCTTACCTGTAAATAAAATCACCATTTACCACTGCTGCGTTGGTACACCAATCGCTGCGTATCTTGATTATTTTTTTGTTGCATGAAGGTAAAATTATCAGTCGCTTCCATAAACTATGAAATATTCTAGTTTGAAAACACTACACAAATCAGACAGACACAATCAGGTATTTTGGTTTCGAATTAAATGTCAAACTCGCGTCAAAACCTGTCTGGCAGTTAATGAACGATTAAATACGCATTGGGCATGACTGAGCGTTTGGGCATTAGTTAGGCACCCTTGTGGTATTATATTACAAAAATGGCACTGTATAAGTTATCTATAATAATAATAAAAGGTGTCATCATTTTAGTGGGGACAGGGTACATCTGTGGGTATTAATAGGTCAAAGGTTTTATTTAAGAATACCGAATTTGATTCTATGGTTTCGTAAAAGCATTATGAAGTAAAGGTTTGTAAGTGTACTTAATATTTTATCTTAAGAGGAAACACGGTCTGACTTTTTTTCATCCAAACGTATTTCCGTATTTTATCTCTGAATTATGGCACTAGATTAGTAATTTATTTATTTGTCTATTTTAGTTAGGCCAAGGCAGTTTTCAAACACCTATTTATCCTAATTCCCTGTCACGCAAATTCTCACAATTTATGTAATCCGAATCATAAAAGTAATAATGTATCTAAGTATTTACGTATTCACTTTGAAATAAATAAAATAATTTTTACCAACCTCTTGATTGTGTTCATTTAATCAATGTACGACAAACGAGTGTATACCTAAATTTCAGTGCCCATTTTTCAGTTTGCAACGCCATAATCTTGAAGCAGAATGCAGGAAAGATGGAATATCCTTAACAGATATCCACACTGTAGTAAAAAGTAGTTATCACGCGCCATTGTTCTTGAACTTTGCGACAATGGTGATTGGACTCATAAAGGTAATAAACCAAAATCAGTGATCGAACATCCCATTTCCAAGACAAACAAAAACTTTTTGTTTTTCCGAGTACCTTAGCCTTGTACATGACACGCAAGGCTACTAAATACAGGGGTCCAAATATATTTAAAAAATTTAAAAATATATATACACCTAAATTAAGCCATAGCAAAGGGTTGCCGGATTCACCTCGTTATATTATAAATAGCACCCTTCGAAGAATACAGGCTACCTTTAATCACAGTTTCGGTGGCATCGACATATTAAACTGTAAATGCCATAGTTTTATCAAGTCTGTTAAAGACATTTTTAATTTATCTTTGGCTCAACTTATACATGTACCTCCTACCTGTATCAAATTAATGCTTGGTTGTGAAATTTTAGTTATAAATATAAATGTTCATCGAAACAGAAAGATAGGATAGGAGAATAGGGTCGGCACTATTCCGTGTCTTCTCTTTTTTATACATTTTTATTTAATTTTCTTTATTTCTCTTTTTTATACTTAAATGTAAATATAAAGTCAATTTTTACTTCTGAGAAAATATTTTTTTTGTCATTATTTTGTTATGTAAATAAATTATTAATAAACCAATAATATGTTCATATACCACCGATTTTCTCAAATCTAACGGTTTGAGTAGGTAAAAAGAAGTTGCCTTGAGGCACTATGCCCACCCTTGTGCATATGTATGTAAACTGCATATGAATATAAAGTGTTTAAATAAATATTTTTTTATTTTTCCATATCTCTTTTTTCAGTGTTGTTTTTTCTTTTTTATTGTTAATTTACTTTACCTACCTTGTATTTTTTTTAAATACTGTATCATCATTCCTTCTCCGCACGTAATGGTGCATAGGACACTGCGTTAATACATCAATCACAGCTGACCATGACACCACAACGCCGACAAGATAGTATGATTTCCATAATAAATAAATAAATAAACATTTAATTCTGTGAAAAACCTCTTTTTAAAAATACATTTTAAGTTCACCCTGCAAGGAGTCAAAGCAGGGACGTTGAGCATGATAGGCAAACGTGATACCCACTACACAACAAGAAAGAAATAAACTTTTTTTTCTTTCCATATTCTCTTTTCAATAATGTTTTCCCTCTCTGTTAAAATAAATTGAAATATGAAATACTCCCTAAGGAGAAAATCCAGCCAGTCTGCAAGCATTTGGACATACTCAAACATTGTTGAATTAACCACCTGGTAAAATAAGAAGTTTAAAAATTGGAAAATTGTTTTCAGGCGTTGCCTAGTAGGTGATTTGGTTCAACTGGATGAATCTCACCCACATAATAAAGGTTTCAGCTTCTTTACTTCACAAAAGTCAACAGATGGAAGAGTTGAAAAAATGTGGATGTTTTAACCTGGGCAGAATGGTGAATATTACACAGTGTGTAAAGTGGCCACTTAAACCAGCCAATAACCGGTCATAAGCCCTGTAAATGCCTATACGTACATATTCCCTTCCCAATAATGTTTTCCCTCTCTGTTGAAATAAATTAAAACAACAGAATATTAATTACATAATCATGTAATTAACAAGATTTATTAATTCATTAATTAATTAATATCTTCAGTCAAGTTTCTGTGAAATAATAGTTTTAGTTTTATTGGAGTTACAGTGAAATTTGCATCAAGAATGCAGGTTAAATGCTTAGCTTCGATGTATTTTGAAATTCTAATACTAAAGCTAAACTTGTGAAACCAAACACCGCGCGTCTTTTTGAGGTTATTTAAAATACTATTCATGCTGTTCTTTATGCATAATTCATGGAAACTAATTAGTAGGTTAACTGATTCAATTGTCCACTGGGGTTCAGAACCGGCGCATGAATATTCATCACCAAGCTTGATACCTCAATATGGAAAGCGCTTGCAACTTTTGATAGGCCACTTTGTGAGAAAAGCCTGCAACATCAACATGTCAATTTGAATCACATTTTGTTATTTCCTCTCACAAGCACGTGTACCCGCGAACGTGACGCGAGTTCATTCATTCATATTTTGGCAAAAACATTGTGTCAACTTTTTTTAATAAAAATAAATATTCGCGTTCTCGTAGGTTGCTTTATTTTCCTTTCTCACGCGCACTCAATCTGTGTGCTGTCCGATGTATTGTTTTGATGAAGACGAAATGAGTTGCACGACAAAGTTTAAATAAAACACAAGTCACAAGTATACACATGCTTTTACATAACTTTTTGTGATGTTACTAACCCTAATAGCCAGATGATCAAAAAAAACATTAAATATAGATTAAAAGTAAGTAACCATTAATTTTTGCGGTATTTTGACAGCATTTTTAAAAATATTTTTATTCTAGTAAAATGGCTACATAGTGCAGAGCCTATTCAACCATATAAAACAAAATTTTATATTTGAAGCACTCATGGTGGTCTCGACATATCCCGCCATTGCTTATACAAGAGTTAATGGATCCACCCTGCAGTGGTTTGAAGAAGCGCGTTTTTGGAGCTTTTCAGGCGTTCCCAGGCTCTTTGGCGAAGTAGGGCAGCGAAGGTGTTTACTCGCCCAGCTGTACACATTCGGAGACACTGCAGTACCTAGGCAGTCCGAGTAATTGCCTGTTTTAATTATTATACGTAACGCTTAGTTTATTCCATGCTGCTTGCATATAATTATTCCATAGTTTCGCTGTATACATGGACATCAAATACAATGTAAAGATGATTTTTTTTCACTTCGTCACTGCAGTGAAAGAAACGTCTTGCTAGCATAGATGCCCTGACATTAATGGCTCTTCTCTGTCTCTCTATGTCCTGATCATCTTTACAATCATCAGTCAGTGTGTGCCTTAGATACTTGACTTTTGCAGTTACCGTTAAACTGTTGTTGTCCAGGAATACAGGTGGTGATGAGTGCACAAATTCAGAATATGACCTTTTGTGTTTAAATATAAGTACCGCAGATTATTTGGCATTGTTTATCGTATTGTGGTCGTTTGCATATGTTTCGCAATTATTGAACAACAATCTCATTTCATTAACAGATGGGGTCAATAATACCATATCATTGGCTAATACTGTTAGCACAGACGACGTATCGTTTACATGACATCCGAATTTGGTTTAATTAACGAGCACGATAAGATCATCCATATACATTAAAAAGCGCCGAAAACAGACAGCCTCTTTGTTGGTTTTAAATGAAAAAGGCGAAGATGTAGCATTTTACAATATTTTCCTCCCCATTTTACAATATTTTCCTGTTGTGTGTGCCAAGCTGCCAGAGTATTAATAATACAAGATGGAATTCCTCTCTTCTCCATTTTATTCCACAATGTTTTATGATTTACGCGATCAAAAGTTTAACTTAGATCCAGAAAGCACGCGAACGTATTCGTTTTTCTTGATTTATAGTAGGCCACTGTTTGTTTTAAGGCAAATATTGCATATCTGTTGATAGAGCTGCTTTAATTCCGAATTGGTTTCCGTAAGTATTTAACTTCTCCGAAATAATTCTTAACACCAATTTTTCGACAATTCCGAATATCATGGTTGCTAGTGATATTGGCCTGTAGTTTTCATTTTCTGGCTGCCCAGATTTAGTTAAAGATATCGACAATGTTCTTATTATATCTCTCGGTAGGTGCAAATGTTTTAGTATCGCCGTAAAAAGAAAACAGAGATATTGTGATATGTTTGGACCGGTTTGATGTGTAAATGATTAGGTTTTTAAAAATATGTAATTCCATTTTTCACATGCGACTTCACTATTCATTAATGAGCATTAACATATTACAACAGAGATGAAGAACATTTAAGAGAAGGTAATATAGAAGATAATATAAACAGCTCCCCAGGGAGTTGAATTCAGTCCTTGTCTACAAAAATTTGGACAAACTCAAAATATTGTTGATAAATTACCTGGTCCATGAAGAAGTATAGAAATGGAAAAAATAACATTTTCAGGCGTTACCTAGTATGTAGGTGAAATAATTTAATTAGATGAATCTCACCCGCATAAATAAAGGTTTCAGCTCTTTAACTTCACAAACAACAACAGATGAAAGAGTTGAAGGAATTAAGATGTTCAAATATAGGCAGAATGGTGAATGTTACACAGTGTGTAAAGTGGCCACTTAAACCAGCCATTGACAGGTCATAAACACTGTGTAAGATTCACCATTCTGCCCATATTTGAACACCTACATTCCTTAAATTATTTCGTCTGTTGTTGTTTGTAAAGTTAAAGAGCCGGAACCTTTATTTATGCCAGTGAAATTCTTGTCCATAAATATTTTGATAAACTCAAAATATTGTTAATAAATACTCATTACTTGAATAATGAGATAAAAAAAACCTATGCAACTCAACTACAAACTAAAAAATATTTCCCTTTCAATGGTTTCGTCAATAAAGGATCTTGGCATTACTTTAGATAGTAAACTCTCCTATCGTGAACACATTGATAATATTGTAAACAAATCTCACAAACTTTGTGGTTTTGTCAATAGAATGACGGCGGACTTCAAAAACAGTAAAACCATCAAAACTCTTTATTACTCACTAGTTCGATTCCATCTAGAATACGCTTCTCCAATTTGGTCTCCATTAAACAGGACTTATATTGACCATATTAAGTCTGTACAACACCGTTTTCTAAAAAAAGTGGCGTAGTTGCTTGGATTACAAAGGCGTAATGATTCCCATTTTGAAATCGAGCAATCTCTTAATGTGTCTTCATTGGAAAAACGTAGAACTGAGATGGACCTTATATGCATTTTCAAAATACTTATTGCCATAAGTGATGTCCCATCTCTATTGCAATTAATTAATTTTCATATTGCCAACCATGTCACCAGAATTCAAAATCTTCTGATAGCAACGTTATGCCCAAATGTCCAGAATGTGTAGATTAGTCAATTCGTCACACGACTTGAAAATCTTTGGGATAGATCATCCGGCTTTTTGTAGATCTCTTCGCCACTAAAACAGTGTGGGATAAAAATGGATGGGTATGGTTTAATATGGCTTTCGTTTTAATAAATTTATTGTATACCATTATTGTACAGCCCTTGTTTGTCTTTGCTACATAGTTTTAAGTCATTTTTGTTCAGTTTCTTGTATTTATGTTTCTTCATGTCACTGTTGTTATTGACTTAGGCCGTATATTTAATAAATAAATAAATAAAGAGTTCAAGTTCAATACAATTAAAGAAACAAAGACGTGTAAAATACTAGGAGGGCAAAACCCGCATGAATAGGGCCAGCCACCTCGCGCCGCTTGCAACATAAACATATATAATGTGCATACACATTACACATTACTATTTATATCTTTATATAATCACTTTGTAAGGCGCCCTTGAGGTATTATATTACGAAAATGGCGCTATATAAGTTTTCCATAATTATTATTATTATATTTGTACCTATACACCGAGATTATCGAAACAGTTTGTAGTAGTTCGTTAAAGATGTTAGGATTTGTCTTGCGTACTGCCAGGGTTTTTGGTAGTACACAAGTACTGAGAATTCTTTATAACTCGTTGGTGCGAAGTTGACTTGAGAGTGGCTCGATGATTTGGAGACCGTGTGAGTTGAAGTACTTTTTTATGGTGGAGAAGGTTCAGAAGAAATTTCTTCGGTTTCTCTACATGAGGGAGTGCGGATATTATCCATGTCTTTATCCCACTGAGTTCCTCCAGGGTATGCTTGGTTACAGCAGTTTGAAGACTAGAAGGAATGTGTATTTAACTACGCACTTCTTTCGATTGTTGCGCGGAATTATTGACAACCTTGAAATTATGCGAAGCATTAGCTTTTATGTTCCGGATAATTACCTTAGACAGCGTCAACATAGACTGTTTCACATTCCAATATACAAGACCAACCTGCCAATGGTTATGTTTGTTGGAAGAACTGTCTCTATCATGTCCAATATTACTTTGGAACTTGTCATTTTTCACGTCTCTGAGGGAGTTTTTGTTGCAAAATTCTCTTACTTTTTTAACATGTTATTCTCTGAATATTATGTATACTTATGTGTTTTTTTATATATATTCCTTATTTTACCTATTTATTTTTATTATTTCTATATGTATGAATTAAGATATTCCATTTTGTAATAAACACACATATGAATAAATAAAATTGAATTATATTGCATCGACATTACACTTATAATGTAGGCTCCGTTCTTTTGGAAAGCTGCTATTTTCAGTTATATGTACTCCCAGGTGTTATTTGAAATTCTCGACCCTTCTGATGTCAGAAAATTTTGGGGATTGAGACATAAAGTGTTACATAGTACATGGGTTTTTGCAGCGTTACGTTTAAACGCATTTAGCCTATTAGCAGTTTACATATTTAGCCTATAATCAGCTAGTTAGAGATACCTGACCGAATCAGCAATCAAAACTACATCATCTGCATTCCGTAGGTCACAGTGTTTTTGGGAGAAAGTGATGAATATTCAAGTGAAATTGATTCTCCAAGAATTTAATCCATCAGGATTATAAAAAGGAACAATTCAAGGATCCAGCCTTGATGAACTTCCATGGTGATTTTAAACCAATCTATGACTATATCGTTAATTATAATGTGGCATTCAAAAGTTCGACTAGTTTTATAGGTACGACATTTTTAATTTATTTCAACAGAGAGGGAAAACATTATTGAGAAGGTAATATGGAAGTCTAGGCATTTACAGGGCCTATGACCTGTCATTGGCTGGTTTAAGTGGCCACTTTACGCAGTGCGTAACAATATTTTGAGTTTGTCCAAATTTTTGTAGACATGGACTGGATTCAACTCCCTGGGGAGCTGTTTATATTAACATATTACAACAGAGATGAAGAACATTTAAGAGAAGGTAATAAAGAAGATAATATAAACAGCTCCCCGGGGAGTTGAATCCAGTCCTTGTCTACAAAAATTTGGACAAACTCAAAATATTGTTGATAAATTACCTGGTCCATGAAGAAGTATAGAAATTGAAAAAATAACATTTTCAGGCGTTACCTAGTATGTAGGTGAAATAATTTAATTAGATGAATCTCACCCGCATAAATAAAGGTTTCAGCTCTTTAACTTCACAAACAACAACAGATGAAAGAGTTGAAGGAAATAAGATGTTCAAATATAGGCAGAATGGTGAATGTTACACAGTGTGTAAAGTGGCCACTTAAACCAGCCATTGACAGGTCATAAACATTGACAGGTCATAAACACAGGTCATAAACACATTCAAAAGTTCGACTAGTTTTATAGGTACGACATTTTCAATCTATTTCAACAGAGAGGGAAAACATTATTGAGAAGGTAATATGGAAGTCTAGGCATTTACAGGGAATTTGACCTGTCAATGGCTAGTTTAAGTGGTGACTTTACGCACTGTGTAACGTTCACCATTCTGCCCATGTTTAAACATCCACTTTTCCTCAACTCTTCCACCTGTTGACTTTTGTGAAAAGTTAAAACTCTCTGTTGAAATAAATTTAAATATGAATAACTCCCTAGGGCGGAAATCCAGCCAGTCTGCAAGCATTTGGACATTTTCTTGGCTTTTCCAGAGTATAGGTCTTTGTGGCCTAGCAAATGTTTTTTTCACAATTCGCGTGGCTCGTGACAAAGGAAATGTTGAAAACTTTATTATCCTTATTAAAAAGAAAATAATTATAAACGTAAATAAAATAAAATTTCAGGTGGCGTTTATTATAATAAATTAAGAGCAATATTAGTGATTTCATTTTACTAATCGAATAATTTTATATGAATCCCTTTAAAGAAAGTTTTTCTCAATTTCTATTATATTTATATATTTTTTTATTCAGAAAAGGTCGACTTGGTAAGACCCTAAAAATTTAAGGGTGTAATGTTTCGCGTTAGAAACAGGGATAGGATGTCTGGTCAAAAATGTGCAGAAAATTGTTGATGAAAAATTTCGGGTTATTGGAAATTCCTGGAAAAAAATTCTACCCTCACTAGGTCAGAGAGGTGGCTTTGTTCTCATATTAAATTTTAATAGAACTTTTGTCGCCTGTAATTATAATTCACCTACTGATTAATTAATAAAAATAATAATCAGCAATAATAAAAATGAGATTCCAGCTGAGTGCGCTTTCGGGGTTTTCCTGTAATTTGAATTATTTAATACCAAAATCACATTCGACTTTCGCTCAGATAAATTTACCTTTTTTGGTTCCAAGAGTGTTCAATATCCTGAATGAACATATTGAGTTCTCCAAATCGAATACCATTTTCAGAAAAAGCGTACAAGTTTAGATTTTGTCTAAGAAAAGAGACCATTGCAGGAAACTGCTGCAAGACATTGCATAGTTTTATTCATACTACTATTGATCGAGTTGTCCAGGTGTTTATTGAAATTGATTTTATTGTATTAATTTTATTTGTAGTATTCTTTAATAATATGCATGCTCCCATTTTTTATTATGTTGTATCCCAACTCAACAAAAGGTTCTAGGCCTCATAAATTGAGGGATGCGTTGTTATTTTTTTTGTAATATGTATTTTCATATGAATATGTAAAATAAATTAATCATTAACACTATTTTATGTATGTTTAAACAATGCATCAGATATGATTGATGTACTAAATTATTACTACTTTTGATTTATATTTATATTTTGCAAACTTACACAGCTACATTAAGAATTGTTTGATGGCATTGAAATGAAAATGTTTTTACAACATTACCTTTGAGACGCTACAAAGAAATATTTTTAAGTGGTACATAGATCTAAAATTTCAAATTGTTTTGAATTAAATTTTAAGTATCATGAACATCATCAGGCAATATCTCAATAGAGGCAAGCAGGGAGGATAAAACCACACACATCTATCTTGCCATGCAATCCCAGCAAATGCTAGTTTGTTTCCTTTTTGCCGATAGTATGACAATAATGTCGATTTATGACATGCCAGCCTTTTAAGTCGTCTTTCTCTTCCATTGCCATATACGAGAAACATATTTGTGTCAATATCCTTTTATCATTTAATTGTCTTTACTGACCGTTTTTTAGGATTCAACATAAAATATTAATATAACAGTTTAAAAACACATTTTCATGCTGTCTAAGAAGCAGATAATATCATTTTTTTAAAACGACTATAAATAAAATAAAGTAATATATAAACACATATTTTAATGATCTTTTTCCATTTCTAAGTTTAATTAATCCAGTCAGTTTCAAGATATCCATTAAGTTAATAAAAACAGATTTTGTATTTTATTTTAATAAATTGCCTCAAAATTATTCTTCTAATCGACAATTAAAATTTCACAAAGAGAAGCTTAATATTAAAATATCAACTCCGTTTTACAGATTATTTGGCATCTAATTTAATTAATTAAGAATGTAATTTTGATTCAAAGCTCACGTAGCTAAGCAAAATCAGTACGTAGGTATTATAAAGGCATAGCATTATATACCTGTATTATTATCCATGGCAACAGTAATCTTTCTATAGAAATTTCTTGGGAGCTTAAACGCAATTAAATGCCTAAGAGAAATTAATCATCTTTCTTATTCTTGACAATCAAAATAAAAATCATAGAAAGAGAAGTAATATTTCAAGAGTTAGCGAAAGATGCTTAATGAGTATTTTGTTAATAATTTTCTATTATTAGAAGGAAAAACGCTAACATTTCCTTTTTCTCAGTAAATATTTTCGTTTTATCAAGCTTTTTATTTTTTTTTGTTTTATAACACTAACAAGCATTACTCCATCGTAATGTTTATCTTGTATTTTATTTTTCTGTCATCATTTTTACGCTAGTATGTCTTTAAGTTTTTTTTTTATTGAAATAAACCTTAAAAAAATATTTCAAAGAATGTCTTGATCTATTTTTCTGTTATATTTATTTGATATCTGATTTTAAAGCTTTTAGTAAGACAAATGAAGAAATTATTTTTATATCAGTAAACTTGTAATGTCATCGTTCTAAAAGTTTTATATTTGAAGAAAACTTCAAGAATTAATTAATGTTAAGTATAAGGTTTTGGTAAAAAATAATTCAATGGTCAAATTCAACCGAAATCTAAAATTAAAGTGAATCAACCTACTGTTTTAGTTGTTTTTGTTACCTTATAAGTTATTTGCATTTTTTACTCACTACTAAACTATCAGATACCTCTCGTGCGCGGTAAAGATTGGAAGCCGCGGTCGGGGCGACATTGAAGATTTTCATGTGGGATTGGATTTATTTTTGTCAATTTTGAAAATTATGTCAGCATTTGATTTCAATTCCTCTATAGCATTTTCATTGATATCAGTCCAGTGGACAGATGAAAGAAATCGTCTGCGGCCAGGGGGTGTAAACTGAATGTTGCAGTGAAAGGTTTATCCTACGTTGACCTAAAGGTCCGTAAACGGAGTTGTAAAGATACGTCAAAAGGCCAAAATAATTGCTCAAAAAAGGAGATTTATCCAAAAATTATAGCAAGCTAGTACTTCTTCCGTGAGAAATATTACATTAAATGTTTTAAGTATCATTATAAAATTGTCTTTTTTTATTACTATACCATCCCAAAATGTATCGATAAGATGCTGCGTACCCGAATATTTATTTATTTATTAACGGACATTGTCTATGTTAACAAATTATAGGGTTTAAATATAACAATAAAATAATAGTTTAAAACATTTAAAAAAAAAAAAATAAGCATTGACATTCAAAAGGGACATCAAGACAAGATCTGGACTATTTATTTAGTGCTCGTTTAAATCGTTGTAAACTTAAACCAAAAAAGTCTAGATCTTGTCTTGAGTTAACAATACGACAAAGACGGGTCTTTGGAGAATTAAGGGCATACTTTTTTCTATGTTGATCGATTAACAGTACTTCATTGTTTCTCAACCTACGAGTCGGAATATTGAATTTTACTTGTCCCAGAAATGATGGAACATCGATTATACCATTTAGTATGCCGAACATATATATGAAGTCAATATTAGTTCTACGTTTTTGTAGACAAGAAATGTTTAACTTTGACTCTATATCAGCATAAGAATAATTACCTCTCTCTAGTCCAAGCATCCACGCTACTTTTCGAAGCAAGCGATGTTGGACTGATTCAATGTGATTTATGCGGATGACATAAAATGGAGACCAGATCACGGAGGCATATTCTAGAAGAGGGCGAACAGTTGAGCAATAAAGAGTTTTGATTGTACGGACATTAGTCAAATCAGACAAATATGGAAATCCTATAGTAAAATCAGCGGAGGCCAACCGGTAGATAGCGATCGATCGGTCAATCGTAGCTATTAGGACTGTCGATTGCGACAAGGTAAAGAAATAGGATTTCAGAAAGATGAAAACTTTGACGATTTTTTTAGCTATCCACATAGGTTTATTGTATTTGCAACAACTTTTTTATTTAATTATAAAGTAAAGTAAAAAATACAGTACTAAGTGTGAAATAAAACCAGTACCCTAGACGAGTATTTTCGACTCCCCGAGGTCCAAGGTTCGAACCCTGGCATATTTAATGTGGTACATTTCGTCATGATTGAAACTTTATGTCTCACTTGATAAGTATTTTCGATACTTGTGTTATATATAGATATCCATATATATATTTTTTTTAATTTGGAAAAAAAATGCCTTTATATAACTTCTTCAAGATCAAATATATAAGAAAGTCAATGTCGCATTTTTCGCACATCGTTGTTTTTACGTTCCCGGCGATTTAATTTTACGTAAGTCAAAAGTGATGGTATTTGAAAGAGGAAGTGAGGTTACTGACTGCATAAAAAATGTAAACAACGAATGTCTTGAACCAGTAGAATAATTGGTGTATCTGGAAAACTTGTTTTTAAGAGATGAAAGAGTACAAAAAGATGTGCACAACGGAGTTTTAGTCCCAACACTTATGTATGGAAAAGAAACATGGAACTAACAGAGGAAGGATTTAAGCCGAGTGACCCAATTGAAATGCGATCTTTTAGACGAATGTGTGGGAAATCAATGTATGATAAGGTTACGAATGATGAAATCAAATGATAATGTAAATCTGAGTCAAGTATAATCGATAAGGTTAAGAAAGGGTCTCTGAGATGGTTTGGTAATGTAGAACAAACGGACGACGAAAGAATAGTTAAGTATACATGATAATGAACGGTTACGTGAGACGAGGACGACCAAGGAAGACGTGGCATGATCAGATTAACCAAAATTATTACTGGTCATGTCAAAAGCAGACAAAACCGAAGGGCGTGTATGAAAAAATGTATGAATGTGGAAGAAGCTAGGAATATATGCCAGGATAGACATGTGTGGCAGTCCATCCTCTCTGCCTACTTCTTCAGGAAAATGGTGTGATGGTAGTAGTAGTAGTAGAAAGCGATATTTCATGTTCCCTGAACTGGTGCCGGAAGCGTAAGAATCTGACCTTTACATGTAACAAAAAATATTTTTAAATCCCTGAAATTGACATTCCAGTGCAATACCCTATGCACCACTGAGCGCAAATACGGAAATAATAATGAAACGATGGTAGATTGCACGAACACTGCACAGTAAAAAGTAGACTTGGGTCTGATCTAGAGTTGGCCATCTCTGCTCTATATTCATTCATGTCCCTACTTATATTTAGGTTAGGTTTAGGTTTCGTTGGCAGTACATCAGCAGACTTTAATAATATGTTCACAGTTGAAGCAGTACATTTCTCACTGGTTTGTCCACTTTTGTAATATGCCTCTATAAAGCCAGATAAATCATATTCAATCGGTGCAACATCGCCTGCTAAGAAAAGTAGCATAGATGATTGGCCTCGAGAGAGGAGACTACACTTACGGAGAAATAGAGTCAAAGTTAAATAATTTGAGTCTTCAAATAACATTGACTCCATGTTTATGTTTGATTAACTAAATGGCTAATTTGATGTACCATCGTTACTGGAATAACTGGCATTTAATGTTCCAATCCGCCGGTTGCGAAATGTATAATAATGTGCCGTTACTTAATCAGCGCAACAAGAACAATGTCCCGATTGTGTCGCATTGTAACCACAAAGGGTTTTTTGGTGTAATTTTTCATAAATTTTAACAATTACTCAGATAAACCAGATCTTGTCTTGAGGTAGTAATATAATTTAAATTTTGTCCCTGCTCTAATTTTCCTAGGTCGTATTTTATTTCAATTGCACCTGTATATATTATAAGGAAATGTGTTTGCCATTGTTGAATGGACTGAATAAGTCCGTTTATAAACAAATAAATAAATATTATAAATGCGAAAATGTGTTTGTTTGTATTTTCTTACCGTCTGAATGGAGCGACCGATTGCCTTTTTTTGTAAAGGGATACTCGGAGAGGTGAAAAGTGAAATAAGATACTTATTTTTCATCCCGAATTAAAAAAAAATACAAATATAAAATAAGGAATATTTCAGCACTGAGCAACATTATTTGAAAATTAGTAGGCAATAAGGTGGGATGTCAAAAATAAGCAATTCGAAATTATTTCTTTAAATTTCTAAACTTGACTTGCTTTATCTATGGTAAGATTGGTTCGCTTTTGGTTTTGGTTTTGTAGTACGATTTAAGATTTGTGAACAGAATAATACAGCAACGTCGCTATAGACTAACAGATCATCGTATTTTTTTACAGTGATAGTTGAAAGACCAGCAATCAATAAAAGCTGCTTTCTCTTCAAAAAAAATATAATTCCGTCGGGAATTTTTTTATTTATAAACGACAAAACAAATGAATTACCTAGCTATTTTCTCCTTAATACCGCGTGAGCATACTCGTTATGACATCAGTGTAAAAGTAAAAAAAGATACAACTCTTGTAATTGTTCACTTAAAAGTATCATCATATTACTAAGCAGCGAGGAGTTTTTCTCCACGACCGCCCCCTTGTTCCACTCTCAAGTCGGTTTGGAAGGAGAACGCATGAATTATTTATACTCCAACGCCTCATCCATCATTTCTTCTCACTTTCTGTAGCAAATCTCAGCTCCTAAGCTTTGTTTCCCCAAACAATCGCCACGAGACCCATCTTTCAAGTAAACAAGATGGAAAATTGAAGAAAAATCTGACGAACAAAGCGGACCTCAATTTTTAACGCAACCTACTTTTAAACCTCGAGTATCTTTTTCCGCCTCGCGCCCTTATGCGTTAGGATATAATGCTTGGGATTATACATTTGATTACCTTACCCAGAAGGCAACGGAAAATATTTGTTTAGTGTTATTTTGACAATATTTTGAGTTTGTCGAAATGTTTGAAGACAAACAGTGGATTTAATCACCTAGCCCTAGGGAGTTATTAAAATTAATATGTCGCGAGGTAATTACTGAAACTAAGTTACTTCAAAATCAGGATTTTTAAGTTGTTAACCACTAAAACACATTTTTGTATCTTCTACCATAAATGCCACAAATAGTCAAGTCATGAAGCATTTAAATAATAATTTGATGATTTGAAATCAATACTTTATTTGTAGCATTTATGGGGGTGGATACAAAAATATGCTTTAAGTGAATAGCGCAAAAATGCTGACTTTGAAGTAATTAAGTCGTAATAAACTGTTTGTTTAATTTAATTTAGTAACTTTCATAATTTTTGTAGAATTTAATTAAACTAGTAAATTTTAAGAGGAAATTATACATATAAACTTTTTTTTACTTGTTTGCGCAAATTGTTTTCACATATAACTGATGAACAAAATCTAAATATAACACATTGTTTATTGTTTGTGAACCATTATAAATAAAACTAGTTACCTTACCATATTCAAACATAGACAAAAACTATTTAGAGAAGGATATATGAAAGTCCAGGCATTTACAGGACTTGTCACTGTCTGTTTTGAGTGGCTACTTTACACACTGTGTAAAGTCCTTCAACGCTTGAACTTACTGGTCTAATAAGAAAATAAGAATTAGAGAAGCTAAAAAAAAAACTGCTGTTTTAAAACAGTGTCCGTCCTAAAACACTTAAAACAGCTTCACGAAAATACATTGAAATTAAATCAAAAAGCGCAAAAGTAAATAACTAAAAAACATTTCGCTTCGCGTAAAATCCACCGCGCACTGTACTTCGCTCCGCATTTACTTCAAATCGTTATTCATATTATCTACCGACTCGTATATATTATAATCTCTCAAGAAAAAAGTATGATCATATTTATGCTAAATGTGATTAAATATTTGTATATAACCACTTACCGACTTTTCTTTGTCTACCGGTTTCGAGACTTACCCGTTTCTTAATCAGGACGCTAATTAAACCAACGTGCAAAACCCACTACACAGCTACACCATAGTTGCACAAAAGTATAAAACCAATAAGACATTAATTTCAATAAGCACATGCACTGATTAGGACAAACATGCACTGATTAGATTATGAAAATAATTTATGATGTTTGAGAAATAGTTCTAAAAAAGGGGAAGGGGTGAAAAGAGGGGCATGATTTTTCATCCCTAACTATCGTTAAGGTGTATGTATGTTTTGCATTTTTTTTATTTTTTATTAAGGAAACATAATACAGCACAATTACATAGCTTTTTTGTTTACACAGTTGGACTTAATTCTAATGGACCAGTGAAGTTTCCATATTATAATATAATTATTTCTAAGGCCGTCAATTGACTTTTTTTTTGTTTTTTAGTACAAAAAAGAGAAGGGAAAAAACACAAATTAAAGTAGTTTAAAGATGAAAATAAAAGAAAAAAAGTTATATACAAGTTTGTAGTTAGTATTTACAAATGGAAATTCATGTTGGTTTAATTTGTGTCCTGACAAAGAAGCGGGTACGTCTCGAAACCAGTAGACATAGAAAAGTCGGTAAATGGTTATATACGAATATTTAATGACATTTAGCATAAATATGAGTTAATGAGCTGCTAATCATGAATTATTATCAAAAAGTACTATTCAGGACGGAGGCCATGCCTTTGTCGGATTTTTTGTTTACTATTTTTAGTATTAATATGTATTTCATTGCTATGTTATTATGCTTTATTTTTTGAATACTCTGTTTTATCACTTATATTTATCGTAAAAAACAAAAAAAATATAATTTAAAAAAAATAATAATAATTAATAACATTTAGTTAAATGTTTGGACCACAAAGTAAATGCTTTAAATACTAACAACAAATGTATGCCTTGAATAATGAATACCATATTTTAAAAAGGGTTTTATATATCACATGACAACACATTGAATAAGATGTTCAAACATGGGCAGAATGGTAAATGTTACACAGTGTGTAAAGTGGCCACTCGACAGCCAATGACAGGTCATAAGCCTTGTTAATGCCTAGATTTCCATATATTCCTTTCTCAAAAAAAATTTCCATCTCTGTTGAAATAAATTTAAATTAATGATATTAATTAACAAGTCTACAATTTTTCTCCTAACTTCCAACTCATCTAGATCCAAATGCATAGTATACACATATGTATGCATATAAAACAATATTAACTTTACTAACACGGAACCAACTTTTATTTAAAACGTAGATATTATGTGGTAAAATAAAAAAATACATAAAATGTGTACTGTTGCAAAAAAAAACTTATTTTCGAAACCACATAGTTCACAATACACGCACTATTACACACAAAATAATAATGCATTGTTTATTCAGTTTGAGTCAAATAATAAAGTGTCACCGTTTTTTCAATATTCAATAATCTAATTTTATATAATTTAGCTTCAAATTAAGTTACTGCAGATAATGTAATCGGATCACAGAATGAAAACGACCCATAAATAATCGAAAGTGTCAATTACAACAAACGTTAAATAGAAATTCCTTTACATAATGATCCTAAACGACCACTCTCCCGATTTATAGTGAAATAATGATTATTCTGCCAATTTCCGCATATCCAGGAGCGACCTAAAAGATTAAGGCAAAATTTTGCTAAAAAATTTAACCCATTTCCTTTAAAAACATGGATTATTTCTCATCCCCTACCGAGGCCATCCTTACGAAGGGTAATCCTCTCCATGGCGGATTCTGAGTATTCTAAATGAATATTGCCTGTATCGGGCTTATCAGCTCACGGAATACGAAAGGGGGAATAGGCGGGAACCGAGGTAGCCAGGTAACCGGAGGGTAGTGGGGGTAAGATTGTCACAAGCTTTAGAACCATTTATCATTTTTTATTATCTGGTAAAAAAAGGTATTTTTTCATCAGATTTAAAGATAATTTTTTGTTTGCGTAATAATATGCTATAATCGACATCATTCCAAATAAAGGATGAAAATAGGCTTAATGCTGTCTTTTACGATCTCTTGGCGAATGTGAAGTAAAACTACTTACGATAGACGTACAAATATTGAGATCCGTGTTACAAGCATTCACGACAATATTCGTTACAAAACTTGGAATTCTTTGGGATAGATCTTTCGGCTTTTCGCCAATCTCTTCGCCACTAAAACTGTGTGGGATGAAGATGGATGATTGCTCGAAGTCATATTTTTTTGATCGTGTTTTTTAACATATATTATTATATTTCATTTAATTCCATTTTTGTATTTCCCTTGTTCGACTTTGCCACATAGTTTTCTGTTATTTTTGTTCTGGTTTTCATGCATATGGTTATTCATATAACTGTTTGTCTTAGTCTTATATCGTATTATCTATTTATATAAAAGGGAATGTTTGTTTTTGTGTCTTCGATAGAATGAATACCTACTGAACCGATTTACGTGCGGTTTTCAGCGAAATGTACATCTTTTCCACGAGCGTGTTTATAGCTATTAAAATTTTCAATTCACTGTATTTTTTTTTCTCAATCTCTAGGGTTGCATTCGACAATAATGCATTCAATAAAAAATTGTGAAGATGTTATTTTTAAGTGCATCAAAAAAGTTTGTTTTCTTATGTTTACAAACAACATTCCTTTTTAAAAGACCCTTATCAGATTATTTCTTTAAATTCCTTATAATTTCTTTTCATTTATTTTATTTTACTGGATTTCTGGCAATATCAAAATTATATCAACTGACATCGGATGTATTTTTGAAAATCGCATTCCTAAAAAAATACACCCCTGTTGGTGAGAAGAGCAAGTTTTACGTTTACATACAGATTTTTTTATTTGAAAATTAATTTTTTTATGTTTTGGAATTCACACATAAACAAGTACCTACTTAAATTCAATATTTGAATTGTATGTATTTTTATATTCGGAATTTAATCATAAACAAGTACCTAGGTTCCTTATTATAAACGAAAAGTTTCATCGTCTTTTTACGTTTGCCCGAACAGTTCTTACAGCTTTCACGCACTATCAGGCATTTGAGTTTTAAACAAAATATCAAGCTCACGTTAAAACCGGCTGGTCGTGAGCTAATTGTCATAATTTTAGAGGGCTCAGGGTGCGTATATGTGTTCGGATAGGTCAATGGTTTTATTTAAGAACACCGAAATTATGTTTCTACGGTTACATAAAAGCATTATGAAGTAATGTTTTGTAAGTATACTTAATAATGTAATGTAATGGCACTAGAGAAGTGATTTTTTACGCCCCATAGATATTTACCATTGTTTAGATTCGTTTGCGCGCGGTTAACAAATACAATTATTTTTGAAAAACCCAGAAGTGCCGAAAAAAAAAAATATTTATGCCAAAAAAAATAACAAAATTGGTTCAGTTTTGAAGTGCGGAAAACGGAATAACGAAACGTCGATTCTGTCTATTCTAACAAAAGGTCTGACATGCAATTGTCTTTTTTGCATAGTACCGAAGAAGTATTTGCAAGACAATAATAAGAAAATAATGTTTGAATACCTATTGATCGAAATTCTATCTTCACAATTTACGTTAGCCGAAACATAAAAATAATAATGATTATGTACATAATGTAATGTGGACCAAATACAATAATTGATATCAAACTTTCAATTGTGTTCATTTAATCTATAAACGAGTATTTACTCAAATCTAGCAATCATTGCCAGGTTCAGTTCGTAATAAATAAATACAAGAAATGATTTCTGCAATGTACTGATAGAATAATAATTTTATTAAAAAAATAAAAAGAAGTTCTGAGAGACCTGCTCAAAGAAAGATAAAGTTATAACACCCTTAATCTTCATTTTTATGTGTCCTGGTGGATGAAGAGAACAGTTATGTGTGTAATAGAACCAGAACCATCAACGAGTGCTTTAGACTCGATAATTGCTCTCGGGTAAAACTCCTGAACATGGAAATCAAGTGGAGATAAGTCCGCCTCGTTGTGTAGTGGTTAACGTGTTTGCTCGCCATTCTTAAGGTCCCGAGCTCGATTACAGAGTGCACATTATGTATAGATTTTAAATGTTTTCTGAACTGCAATACTGCATTGTTTTTGGATTGATATCTGAATCGACTGAGTACTTTTCTTTTATAAAACAGATTATTAAACTTTGTTGTATTTAGTTTATCAATGGGTGCAGAAAGGGGGGTGATGAAAATGATTCTATTATCATTATAGGATACAAATTTGTATTTTTATATAACTTACAACGTATACGCATTTTTGCTGGTACACAAATCCACATTATTACAAAACGTCTTCCACAAAATTAATGACTTCATCCCAAAAAAGGAAAAAATCATGATGTACGAAGCTTTTGTTAAAAGCAAATTGAGTAACATGATCGCCTTCCGGGGAACCCTTAATAAGACAGATATAACAATGATACAAAGACAACAAAATAAAATAATTAAACTTACATACAACTTACTCTACGTGACCACTACGTCTTAACTCTGGGAAAAAATACACTAGTAAAAAAAAAATTTACGAATATTTAGACGAATAAAATTGAATTTAAAATTTCACTGTGAAACTAACATGGCAATGGCTAAACATTAACTAAAAATAATTATTTATAGTAATGTAATACCTGACAACAACAACCTAACCAGAATAAAAAGCCAAAGACAAACGCAAGACCGTCAAAAATACATATAATGGACTTAAACACGACAATAACTTACCTTGTCGCTTGAAAAGTTACACTGTAAACAAATTTCAAATTAACCTGAAAGCACATGATGACTACCCTAACCAGAAGACATATTTTATTTTTTATTTGACACTTTATATACATATACAATATATATGCATATAAGGGAGGGCATATTGCCTTAGGGCAATTTCTTTCTACCTACTCAAATACATAACATGATAAGACCTTATAGTATTTCTTATATAACTTTTCTTTTACATGTTTGGATAATTTATATAGCGCCATTTTTGTGAAAATCACCTCAAGAGCGCTGCACTATAAATAAATATCCCAGCACGTCTTGCAGCTACAGAACGCATGGACCGTTGGGATTCTAGTTCCTCGTCTCCAATTATGATATATAACAATTATAATATATAGGAGCTAGATTACAACACGTCTTGCAGCTACAGAGTGCATGGACAGTAAGAAATCTAGCCCCTATTTATATTTTTAAAAATATATATTTGACAATGAAGTTTAGAGTATAAGTGACATTTAAAAAAACTAAATAAAAAACAAATTTATAAAAATAGAATTTAGATAACAACAAGTCTAACTATAACGGGTTTTTAAAAAATAATAAATAAAAAAAATGTTTTTAAAAAATTAGGTATTTTGCGAGGATACGCTGTTATAACTTTGTTAAGGGGAACCTCAAGAACGGACATCCAATAGAAAAATTACGTAAACACGTATATGACAAAATCCAAACAATGGTTTTTATGGCGTGATGTTTAAAAAAACAATGATGTATTTACATGTTATGTATACACAAGTATTTGAGAGTGTTTACAATCTTGTTCGTCGTCCAAGGGTATATTTTTTTACCCTTTAGAGTACCTACACTACCTACGTACTATTTTTTGCTTATTCACCTTTCACAATACAGTAAGAGGTATGATATACTAGATGTAGATGTAGAGCAAACGGGTTGCTGTGGGTTGCTTGTTTCGTTAAGTAGGTATTTAAAGACGACGAAGGGAGTGATTGAACACAATCCAATGGCTTCCGGTCAATCGGCAGTAATAATAACCCTTCAATATTATAATGGGGTCACATAACGAGATCGGTACTACGCACATACTTAGATTGAGGCGGTCCGCAGTAAAACCTACCAAAAGTATTTTTATTTTATTGTATTTATTTAAAGCATTAACTTTGTGGTCAAACATTTTAACAAATGTTAGTAAATATTAGTGTATAACCGCTTACCGACTTTTTATGTCGATCGATTTCGAGATGCACACGTAAATATCCCAGCACGTCTTGCCGCTACAGAACGCATGGACGATGCAAATATTAATGAAATTAAATAAAAAATATAAATAATTTGAAAGATTACAACACGCCTTGCAGATACTAAGTGCATTGACAGTAGAAATTTAAGACCCCATTTACCAACAATATTTTGAGTTTGTCCAAATGTTTGAAGACAAGGACTGGATTCAACTCCCTGGGGAGCTGTTTATATTAACATATTACCTTTAGATAAAAATCTTTTAGATAAAAATAACTTTATTTAATTAACTTACATATAACTTTGAATTATCTAACCTCACCTCTGTTCTGTATAAATACATTTAACTCTTTAATAAAGATACCAGTCTTGAAGATGTCGCGAAAGCGATGAAACCGGTCACTGGATATTCCAAATTTGTGGATTAAAGTATCACTCGTGTTTTATTAATATAATAAATTACAATGAACTTCCATCAAGAATTTTCGCTTACAAACTTAAATGTTTTATATATTTACTTTTATTTTATTCTGTATTTGGCAGTTAATTTGTTACCTCACTAGTCGCCTCAATTATGTAAACCATACAATAAATTGTCAAACTAATACGAGATAATAGAACCATCTCTTTTCCTCTAGTGTTAAAACTTTCAAGTACGAATGAGATAGTTGTGAAATATTTTACTAACACGTGCTGTGAAATTGTATGGTAGCCGTGTTGACAGGCTGTTGAAACCAATTTGTTGTTAATATTGTATATACAGGGTAAACCAAAACACTCCGGCTTAATTGTTTGGAGTTGGTACAGTACATTGCGTACTTGTATAGTTAGGAATATAGGCACAGGATCATGAACAAAAGCACGTTAGGTCGGCGTCCATTAATAGATATAACAAGTATTTGATGTTTTCCGATAGGCGAGTTTTTAATACATGGACCAAATACTTTTTAAAGGTTTTTCCAATCATTTTGGCTAATCAATTACGATCGATCGATTTATTTCTAGTTAACGAGGAATTAATTTTATTTTACTCAATCAGATACTTAAAGTAACGGGTGTTATTTTTGTCAATAATAAAAAAAATATATTTGATATATTCCCAATGTAATGCAGGCCTGAAGCATAAGACTTATCACTTATTACCTTATTATAGTTTAATAAATATATAAATAGCTCTACAATATATAAATATCCCAGCTCGTCTTGCAGCTACATAGCGCATGGACGGTAAGAAATCTATCCCCCATTTATTTTATTTGACAATGAAGTAAAAATTTTGAGAATACTAAATAAAAAAACATTTTTTTTAAAATACGAGGTAAATTACAAGAAGTTCTGCAGCTTCTGAGCGCATGGTGCAAAATGTAAGTATTTGATAGTTGATAACATTTATCTATTTAAGTTTTTTTTTTAAAAAGGAAATATTTGCGTTCTAATTATTTACCAAAATATTTTAATTTTGGGGCCATTTTCGACGAGTTGTAAATAACCCACTATTAGAAAATGGGAATCAAGTCGGGGTAGAGTGGGGTTCGCACCTCGGACCTCTGATCCATGACTCCGCACCAAGAGCCATGGGACCACAACCCGATGTAAGCTTTTTATTATTCTTACTTATTTTAATTCTTACTTTCCAATTAATTTTTAAATTATTATTTGTTTTTTCCATTTATGTAAATACGTTAGTTATACATACTTTTAAAAAGTACTTTTTCACTTTGATTTTAATTTTTAAACTTTTGTCTTTTATATATTTTTTTATTCTTTTTTGCACTTAAAAAATAAAAATAGTGGATTAATAACCTAAGATCATAGAATTAAGATTAGATATAATGAGATTATACCTAATATGGAAACTTCACTGGTCCATAAGAGTTAAGTCCAACTGTAAATACTATAAAAATATACTGTACTGTATGTTTCCTCAATAAAAAATAAATAAAAAAGGCTGGCGATGAGAAAAAAGGTGCAGGAGTGATGTAGAGGGATTTTTATAATATAGTTGACCAATTTAGTGCCCTGTGTACCGCTGGGTGCGGAAAGGGCCGTGATGATTTTTATTTGCTGGTTATCAAATCCAGAACCAATATGCTTAAATATAACTTCTCAGTCTAATTCTTAATTCGCCACGAGAGTTTCTTATTTAGAATTTTTAAATAATACTACGAATACCGATTCAAAATATACAAAATGGATTTAGAATAATTTATTGTATTTTCCAAATCAATATGGATATTGTGGAGAAATGTTTTCATACATAAATGTAAAAAATAAATTATAAAAAAATATCTCCCTGGCGCGACATGTTTGGCCTCGACAATTGTGACGTCAAGATTCGTGAAGATGGTCTAAAAAATTTAAGCGGTTAGGAACAAGGTTCAAAATTAACATGAATCGTGACGTATTAGGAACGTGGCCAATGACCGTTCATGCGAGAATTCAAAATTATAAATTTATAAATATTTTTTATGCTACTAATAAGCAGCATTTTTTTTGTACTCTACAGTTTTTCTTAAAACGTTATTTCTATTTATTTATAACTAAACTTTTCCACTATAAATTCAAGTACGCTTGAGTAGAATAAACTGAAAAACAAAGATTTGGGGAGCAAGTGCTTTGTTTTGGGTTCCCAATACTAATTTTTCTTTCATGGTCGAACTATTAATAACTTGAAGGATGGACGTTTCATATTTTGTACACATGTGCACTTCAGATCTTTATTAAAATCTGAACGACCTTCGTTGAGTCAGCACCAGCGGGCCCTCAAAAGTTTAATTTACCATTCTTAAGGACTACCCAGCCAAACATCGGTGGTAAAGTATGAAGTATGCAGCAAGGGTGGTACTGGCACAATGAAGCCAAACAAGAAACACACAAGTCTTCTTACTTTTAGGGGATGAGAGCTATTCTCTGATGTATACGTTGTTTCGTTTACGTACTTGAAATGTATGAATATATTTATAATTATATTTTCATGTAAATATTTCAGAACAGTTACAATCTGAGAAAGATAAATGATTAAATATTTTAAAAACTTATTTCTCTGACCATTTAACCAGATGAAAAAAAATATAGTAGATACCATAAACGTTTCAGTGTGAAAATTAAGCTTTTTATAAAAAAAACATTTAGAATATTTGTAACGTAGGTTTTTATACTTATTCCAAATTATTTATTATTTTTATTACGTTTTTTATTTATTGTCAAATCAGAATGAAGATTCCATCTTTTTTTAAAAGTAATAATAATACATCAATTTTTCTGTTAGCAATGCAAAATATATTAACAATATTTATATTACAAAATGACTTTTTTAATACTACCATATTAACAAACATATACTGGTGATTACAAATTCGAAAGTATTTAATACTTTGTAACTATTTATTTATTTGTTTATTATCGTATTATATATATATATCATTTTCATTTATACAAAGTTGCTTTGACTATATAACTAAAGTTATTAACTCTGCTCCAAGACAATAAATAAAATATATAAGTAACAAAAATCAATATTCAGAAACAATAAAAAAGATAGCGGACATAGTGAAAAACATAGTGAAAAAATTGTACAAATCAAAGTTTAAAAAAACATTTGAAAACTCAGTAAAATACGCAGTAAAAACAAAATACAAGTACATAATAGGAAACATATTTAAAGTCATTGTAGCCAAGCAAATAACTTTTTCCTTTTTTTTAAATTAATTATTGTGTTAATTAAAAATTAATTATAATATTATATAAATTAAATCCCGACAAAAATGCGAAAATATTTTTTTTGCAGGGATTTGGCAATTTAAATATTTAAGTAACACAACATTATACACACTTTAAAAAGTTAATCTTTAATATGTATAACAACAAAATAAAAGTAAAAAAGTCTTTTTTTGATACAGAAATATATTTTTTTTAAATAAACAAAAAATACTTTTTTGAACATTGTTTTAAACTGTTTGCTTGCCTTTTTTACACACTAAATTTAAAAATTAAGATAAAGATTTTGTATAAAAATTTAACTCTTTTTCTTTATTTCGTCTGGGAGTCTTTTTACTTTGCCTTAGAGTATATACGCCCTGGTCCTCTCTCCATACGCATTTAGAGCTCTTTTTTCTGTAAAATTTCCTTTCACTTTTTGGCGCGTTTCATACTTATGGGATAAATTCGTTTTGTAGGTTAGAAATGTATAAACTTGACTATAATCATCTGTAAGAAGGTAGTTGTGTGCCTAAACACTGCATAAAATGCAAAACAGGTCAACAAAAGGCGCTCTTAAAACATTATATAAACTCAACAGCACAATATAGATCGCTTTTTTTCCACGCCGACAGTCTCTAAACGAATATTTTACGTTCAATCTCTAAAGGTCTTGAATCTGAATTATTCTTACCTTTTTATCTTCACCACAATAGGCCAAAAAGCTCAATTACAGTGATGAATCACAGCACAAAATACTATTGTAAACGCAATGAAAAAAAGTGTAAGTTATCCTTTTGGCGTATCATTTAATAATCATGACCTATTGTAACTGTAATTAATTAGTATTAAATATTGATAATCTACAAACGGATCATATCCCAACATCATAATCAGTAGTATTTAACACATCGTCATCAAAAACCAATATCATAATTATGAATATGATTAACAAACCGTTTGAGTTACAAGAAACAGTGTTATCGTGTTACAAAAAGTCCGGATTGGGATAAACAAATATAAAGGTTTTACAAGCTTTTCAAATATGTAACTAATGTAATGTAATACTATTTATCTACATAAATTTTCTTAATTATGTAATATGCTTTCGTCAGCGCCAACATAAAATTCACACAACCGTAGTACGCATACTTATTCACAAACTCATAACTAATTAACTTTAATTCTGGAAGATCAAAGAAAAAGGCAAATGTCTTCCTTTCGCGGTTTTATATTGCCTCTGCATATTATCCTTTGATAACAGATCACTTCTAAAATATGTTTTTTTTTTATCGGCATTAACTTTGTGGAACAATATTAAATTTGTAATCAGACCACTTAAAATTGTTTTTCTGCATTACTATACAGTTTTCGAAAACACAGATCTTTCCATTTACGAATTTCAATCTTCCATTTATGGAAACATCTGTACTTTTTAAAACTATATATTTGTATATGAAAATAAATCCAAGTGGTGTCGTAATAGAAGTCTTAGTTAAAATATACAAAACATGCATCAGACTCTTAATAACTTATGGAATCAAAGTAAGAACAGATACTGCTTTTGTCAATAATGTGTCTTAAGTTATTAAATTATCAAATTTAATACTTTTTGACAAAAAAACGTTAACAAGAACAAAACATCTCTTTAGAACTTCAAAAATTGATATATTGCAACCTATCGTAGGCAGAACACTCAGAAATAGGATATCTAAGGAAGAGATTCGCAAAATTTGCAATATATAGAAAATTGTGATATTTCTCAATTTTTAAAATTTATTTGTTTAATACATGTAGATACATTTCAAAAATATATTCAAGGCATACATAACATGAAAAAAATAACTAGCTTAAAATTGAAGTGTGATAGAAAGGTAAAATAAAAATACCCAGTAATTAGAATAAAAGGTAGCTATCATTTGTGTACTTTCAGTACCCCGAAAGATGTCGATATCCGAAGAAATGCGGTTGAGTAAAGACATTGCTTTTCTTACTGGCATTACCATTGGCAGGCTAGTTTTACAAGCAGGAAGATAAAACAGTTTAAGCTGCCTTTGTCTATTGTAGTTATTAGGAACATAAAGAAAAATACTATTCATTAGATGGAGATGGTAGAAAATACAATTCCGAAGAAAGGATGGACCCAGCGAGGATTCCCAAGACGAGACTTATGAGAGTCATCAACCACTTGGACGACAACCAAAAAGATGGAGAGAAAGTTGGTTCCCTTCATCACAGGACCAAGATAAATATCTTGTCTGAACAGATCATAAGATCTATAGAAAGAAAGAAGAAGGTCTCATAACAACACGTTTAAGTTAATAAGTTAATTGCATTTCTAAATTTATTGCAACAGAGAGGAAAAACATTTTTGAGAAGGGAATGAGGAAATCTAGGCATTTGACCTGTCATTGTCTGGTTTAATGTGTCACTTTACACATTGTGTAACATTCATCATTTTGTTCTTGTTTAAACATACACATTTCCCTAACTCTTCCATTTGTTGACTTTTGTGAAAAAAAAAGCTGAAACCTTTATTATGTGGGTCAAATTTCTCCGGCTCAACTAATTCACCGACTAGGCAACGCTTAAAAACATTTTTTTAAATTTTTATACTTTTTTTATACCCAATCAGTGTTATCAACAATGTTTTAAGTATGTCCTAATATTTGTAGACAGGCTGGACTTCTTCCCTAGGAAGCTATTGTGGCAACAAATTTACAGTCAAATAATTGCACATGTTGTCGTGTTACCCACTGATAATTTGAATGATATTTTGAAATGTAGCAACCAGCGCAAAGTCAATAAAACAGGTCCCCACTAGGACGCGACTCTCTCTTGTCAAAATGGCTTTGACAAGGAAGCATATATAATTTAAACTCGAGAAGGTGAATCACACAGAAAACAGGTTGTCACCTTAAACCAAAAGGATCGGGGTCGAATGGTAAGTTAAAACCCCATATTTGATTTAACCAATGTAGAATTGAACAAGGCACTCATCGTATTGAAATGTATACAGAGCCCCGACTTTCATTATCCTAACTTTAATGTCGTGTGCATATTCAATATTTTTATAATAAAAATAAAAATATTGAAAATAAGATTCAAGCTTTCGGATGAAAAATCCACTACATTTTATGTTACTTTGGAAATTATCCATATTTTACATTTATTGAAGTATTAAATGAGAGGTAGTTGCAAAGTAGATACCCACTTCATAAGGAATCTTTGGCAGTTCAAATAATCTTTGAGGGAAAATACATGAAGAAGATCATATTCTTAAGTAGATGACTAAAACACCGAGAAGATTGTAGTCTTATTAAATTTACCTAGTTAGATAGATAAATAGTTTTCTAGTTGTTAAAGTACAAACCGAGCGTTTATCGTAGATTTAAACATTGAACATCAGATTGCATTTATTCATATATATATATATATATATATATATATATATATATATATATATATATATATACATATATATATACATATATATATATATAAAATTTGTCATTCGGACATCTTTTGTTTAATGTTTGTCCGATCATCCATAGAAATCTGTGAGTACTGTCAATGGAAATGTATTTTTAAAGAGTAACTTGTGAGAGACTGAGTTGGTTTGGTTGGTGGGAACACTTTGTGACGGGATCATGGAGAAACTTTTTAGCGACTTCCCTAGAATTCTCCATGCACCCGGTCCAAAGCGTTACAATACTTAAAACCATAGAATTAAGAATAGTCCAGAAGGAGCGTAGAATCATTTTTGAATACATCGGACTGTGTCCAATAATCTCCCCACTATGACCAACTTTCGCCACGCGCATTCGTGATGTCGCCGCGTAATGTTGCACGATGGGAAAAAAAAATCATAACACAAATGTAAAAAAGTAACAAAGGTTAAAAAAAAGTAATCTGTTAATTTCTCTAAAATTTTATTGTTCACTCAGAAATATTGATTGACAAAACAGAGTAGATAAGTAAAGGGTCATTTAATAAGAGTAGTTGAATAAATGAACTTTAAACTTAAAATATAAAATAAATTTGATTTTACATAAAACGGATATTTTTATATCATGTTAAATAATATTTGATGTTTTGAATATAATGTCGGTCAAATGTTCACCACAGAGTTGTTTAATCCGAGGTCCAATTTTCATTCGTTTTCTCATTAGATGAGCAAAGTGGGGTAAAAAAATTTACTACCCTGGCAACACTTACGAAATTTCAATTTTGTTTCTTTGACAATCTGACAGACGGAAAAATAATTCGATTTTGAATTAATGCATTTGCTACTTAAACATTCGTGTGTTAATTATACATGAAATATGATACCATCCTGTTTCTTTAAGACCCTAGCAGTATTTCTACACTCTAAAAGGACACAAAACGGCATAGTTGAATTCAAATCAGGAGTTGCGTACTGAGCAACGTCTACAAAGAAACTAATGGGTCGAAACGTAAACCTACTTATTCATGAGTAGTTTAGTCGTCTTCTGATTAATGTACGTATGCGGTTTCTGGACTATTCTTAATTCTATGCTCAAAACATTGTTTACTGCATCTTTTTTACTTTGATATTCTACGGATGGTTCACAAACATATTATTGTCAATAATCAATTTGTTGTTTATTGATTGGAATAACGAAAACTGTGTCATCTCTCTGCATGGTTCGCAACATGTAATTGAGCAACTTGTCACCGCCTGTAATCCTATTTTCCGAGGTCCATTGTACTAGGCCGGTCAACATTGTTAGGACAGGGACTACATTTGCCAGTGCCGACGTAATACGTAGTTCCATAGTTCCATTGCACGTAATAAGCCGCTTTGAGGCGATGTATGATGCAAGAGCCACTTTGAGAGAGTACCACATTATGCTGAATTGGGCGGCTAAATAATGCTGATCGATAGCCGGGGGTATATTACGCACACAGGATCTAACAAGTACGTGCTATGAGATATTAGAGCAGTACATTACATATCGATTGCGTTTAAGTTAACGAGAGAGCTACCAACAAAATTGAAATATTGGTCGCTCGCGACCTTTATTTTAGGCGCCCGCAAACAAAAAAATGGACAGAAAAATACTTAATATCGAATTGCAAAGTTTATGTTATAATTTTTGACATTTAAGAATACATGTCTTTATAAATTTATGGCTATAGAGTGTAAATGTATCCATGTAAATTTTCAGGTTAAAACATTTTTATCTATGGTATCACAAACACGAACATGGCAATAACGCGTACGTCAAATTGTTTATCTCAGTTTATTCGAAGCGTTTGTATTGCAAATTGTGTAATTAGTATTTTTTACGTTGAAAGTTTTGTCTGCTAACATGGGCGATGAATCAGGGCCGTCAAAGAAGAGGAAAACCTATTATTTCAATAACGAATGGGAGGATTAATTTATTTATTATATTTATCAATACAACGAAAGTCGAACTGAAAATAATTACACTCCGTAGTGATATTGCACTTAAAAGTACTGTTAACGAAAACGATGCAGTTTTTAAGATAATGGACCCAATCAAATACAAAAATATACTCAAATGTGCACTAAACGTCAAAGCATTTTTTGGGTCAACCTATTTCGTGAACAGGCTTTCTTCCACTGAAAAATAATTAAAAACAGATACAGAAACATGTTGACAGACGAGCATGTAAAAAACAACATGATTTTGGCATGCACATCAGAGCAACCGAATTTTAGTAAGTTATTCAAAATTGTAAATAGTCAAATATCACATTATTTTTTATGTATATAAAACGAATGTGCTTTATAATGAAGTTTCTTTTATTATACATAACTGTATAAATTTATTTTATTCACAATATTAAATATATTCATAAATTTCAGTAAGTAGAATACATAATGTAGGAAGAATAAAACGAGCATTGAGCAGTAAAGATTGAAGTTAAACCAGGCGGTGCCCGCGAAGATGGCAATGGTTTCAAAGTAGTTCTTGGTGCGAATTCGGTTGAACACCACAGCTTTACACAAAACATGTAACTCTAAAAATGTATTTCCATGTCAAATCGGGATTTTTTCTCAATACACGTTTATAATTTGTAAAGATATAGTGGAGCATGAAAACTATAGATCCATTTCATTTGCCTACGATAGCCAAATGTGTGGTCATATTTTTTGGTATTAAATGTATGTATTTTTAAATCGTCTTGCGGTGCTATTCTGAACCGCTCTTGCGGCCGTAGAAAATGCTTTTATCTCGCGTATTTACATGCAAAATACGCGGAAAAGCAGAAATTTAACAGTGAACAGCATAACCCACCAGTTCAGTTAATTAATTATAATCTCAGCATCTACTATGAACATTACCAGGTTTTTTTTCGAAATTCTTAAATAAAACTTAACACTTGGGAAAAAAAAAACATTTCTGGTATTTTAGATCATTTTAAATTAAATGTTTGGTCCCTCAACATCTCCGAAAAAGACTAAATATCTAGTACTCTGATACAAAGATTTAAAACAGTCGTTTGAGAGAAAGATATGTAATTGTAATAAGATGCAAAAAAAGGCAATGATTATGAGTTAATTATTTCCTCACCTCAGATTACCTTGGCGGCCTCCACGATGTAGTGGTTAAGACGCTTAACTCATACACGAAAGGTTTCGGATTCGATTCCCGGTGAGAACACAAAAAAATAAATGTGATTTTTTTAAGCCTGGGTATTCTGTGATGTTATTCTCCAATGTTATAGGGCCTCTTGGCCTGTAGTGGTGCAAATTAAAAAATAAATAAATTAGGTAACCTCCTGTTACCACGCTGTGATTCGAGGGACTTTTTTCTCATTATTAATGTTCAAATCAAACATGAAAATATCAGCGTAATCGAAAATATGTGGGCAGTAATTTTATACACAAAGGTAGTTATAACGTTAAAACGAGAAATCATTTTATTCAAACACGTATAATAAATTTATAAATGATTACATGTTATATTTATATTTGTGAAAGAAATGCAATTGAACTCAAAGACAGTTTTTTTATTTATATACTCCTAATTCATTAATTCACAAAAAAGGAAAATAAATAAATAATACATACATTAAATACAACACCAAAAATTTAAGCGGCTATTTGAATTCTGATATTTTTATTACTACCACGAAAATAGAAAAGGCATTATCTACGACTCGTGCCATTTATTTTATTTATATTATGAATACAAAGCTGTTTTTTAACAGTTTAAATACATCTTTATTTTTACAATGTTTAAATGTCATCATACATTATTTAAATTTATACAGATAAAGATAAAACAACGTGGTACAGACGCATAGAATATCAAATTGCATTTTAAGCTTTGCCCGTCCTGAAAAAGACTTTTGTTGACTGAAATCATTAAGGCGGATACGGATACCTCGCCGAGTCGCAGGCGGTATAAAGCCTTCGCGGGGACTTCCTTTGAATTCCCACCGCAAACAGGAGTGTATCGTTTCCTGAATGTCACAAAGCCAGGGGTAGTTTTTAGGAGTTGTAGTATTGCATTATGCAAGGAGTATCACGCAGCTTACCCCATCTGGAGAAATACCATAGGATGGAAAGTGCATTTTCCACTTCACTCTACGTGAACATTTTACACTGTACCTGATTTATTTTTTATCGAGTAAAATATTAACATAATGAGGTTTGAGATGATTTTATTTGATGTTGAGATAAACCTTTTAAAAGACTTAGAACCTTTTTATTCCAATTTTTAGAATCTCTGTATACTTGTCAGGCGCGTGCGGTGAATATTATTAGTAGGGATACTGATACCAAAATAATCATGGTCTTACTTTTAGTAGGCATGATAGTAGATTTCAAATTAAAATAAATAAAGCATAAAATCATTTTTGTAAAGTGAGCTCGATGTATTATATTACGAAAATGATGCGATATAATTTTTCCATTATAATAATAAAAAATAACAGTTTAGAGCCGGAACGTCTAGCGGTGAGACTATAAACATTAGGACATTACCTAAAACTCAAGATGTACTTAAATTTTGGCCAAATTTTCATATTTGCTATTTAAATATTTATGAAATATGTTATTTGGGTCGTTATTTGCATTTAACGAGTTAGATGCTTTTATCTTCTGTATTATTTTTCTAAAACTGATTTATTGTATGTCATGTACGGACCTGTTTCACACAACTTTTTTTTTTTTGGTTTTATTTATTTCGTTTCTACTTGCGGGTGAGGTTAGTCGGTCTCATGGTGTAGTGTGGTGGTATCACGTGCGTTTAAACATTTTTTGCAATCATTTTAGGAATATTTGTAGATTTTCTTTTTCATCTATATATTATTACTCTAGAAATGATTGATTGCGTCTGACCGGTACGGGCTGATTTTCCGTGTCTAGGCAGATAAAGAGTAAAATTCTGTGGGTGACCTTAACCCGAGACAAGTGTTTTTGACCAGATGGCTACTCTCAATTAAAAATTCTAAAAACAAAACTGAGTGAAAATAAAGCCATCTCGTAGTGTACTTGTCTAGCGCGTTGATTCTGGGTTAGATTCCTGACAAGGTCAAAACGAAAAGTTTTCAAAGGTTGTTTTTTACGTAATATTAATTTTTCCTTAGGCACCTGGAGCGTAAGACTGATCACCTTACCTTCCATGAAAAAAATATCAAGATACACCGCAATTGGAATACCAATAAAGTGCCCTATGTACCGCAGGGTGCATATAAGGAATTGATAGTGATGATGATATTATTTTTAAATGTCGCTTTTTCTATATTTTTTCAAAAATATACAAAAAGTAAAATACAAATAACCAAGTCCTACTGAGCTGCATAAAATGCAGTTTGTCAGCAGGTGCTTATAGTAAAGCTAAGTTCTAATATTTATACATAACCTTTTCTCTTAAGTTATATAACGTATAAAAAACTCTTATTACTATGGAAAAAAAATATGCATTCTCATGTGCATTGGAAATATGTTACACGTAGAGAAAGAAAAATTGTTCAAATAAAAAAGAAAAACACAAAAAAAATTCAATATAAAAAGGAACGTTCTAAAAGCCAGATTTTCAGCATACGTCTTTTTCTTGAGCCTGATAAGTTTTTTTGTTTTTAAATATTTAATCAATAAAATGATTTAATTATTTTTTTTATCATTTTTTTAACAGAGATCGAGAACAATGTTAAGAAAGAAATATGAAAGTTAACACACTTTAGACACATATAGAGACAAAGCTTATAATCCGTCATCGACTTGTTTACGTAAATAATTAAATCAATCAATAATTAATCATATAATCTATAAATGTTTTCAATTCAAAACAATTGTCATCAAGCGGTGTCGATACGGTTGGCTGGGCCATATATTGTGAATGAGAGCCTTAACCATGCTTGCCTACTTTACAAGGCTTCAGGTTCTCAACGTCCTGGACGGCCGATGCTGGCTGTTCGTTGACAGTTTATGTCAGAACTACGGGACGCAAACGTGCCTTGGGAGGATGCACAGGAGTTGGCAGCCAACCGAGATGCCTGAAAGCTTTTTATGGACACCATTTGCTCCAATTAGGGATTGGACATGGAATAAAGATGATAAATGTCGAGACTTTCATATTACTTTTAACAATCTTACAAGCACTTATCATCACGCATATTTTTATCCCCCAAGCACATATGCATCTGCATGAAAACATCTACACAAACATACACAATAGGAAAATATCAAATACTACATATACCGATAAAAAGATGTGAAAAAAGTACCCAGGTACCCTCTTAAATTCAATATTTGAATATTAATAATTTTTAGTTTTGGTAGTCAATCATTAACAAGTAGCTAGGTACCTATTTATCAATGGAAAGTCTTTTTCCTTTTTTTTAACAGTTTTTGCACGCTTTGCGACAAAAAGCTCAATTTTTATGATTTTTTTATCTGTGTTTGAGTGGGTCCCTGGATGGCGTTGATTCACAATTGGACCCAGTAGGTAGCTGGTGATATTGCAGTTTTTTTTTATTTATTTTGCTTTGGGCAACAGTAAATCAGACAGCGAAACAAAAATATTGAAATGTCATACTCAATGTCACTTAGTTTACAGTTTTGTTGGAAAATTCGAATATCTTAAAAACGTTTGCTGAACCAGCTAAAAGCAGAAATTCCAACGTTTGGGCAGGACAACGTCTGTCAGATCTGCTCGTCAACTATATATTAACTACATCAATTGAATCAAGTCACGGTGAAAGGATTGTTAAATGTTGTTATCTTCGTAACAACTACGTTTCTTCTTCTTTATTTTTCTATACTCACTACTAAATGGTATGCATGGACATCACTAGACGTCTGCAGAAGATCCTATTGCCAGCCAGTACTCTCGCCTAACCCCACGTCAATTCCTTGTTCCTTGGTTCCGCCTATTATAATTACTTTCCATTTATAATTTTGAAAATGTTTATAAAGCAATCATATAATTAGTTTTGTCATTTGTGGAATATTTACTGTAGATATTACGACTTTGACCCCCCAGGGAGTCCTTCTTTATCCAAAGTCGTTCTCTTATTGTAAATATCCGTGTTTTTACTTACGTTTTTGTGTAAGTTATGTTTGTTATGTTACTATAGTTTTAAGAAATTAATTATGTTTATTTGGATACGTTTATTTATGTAAATTGTTTGTGTACATATTTTTTTAATTAAAAAAACAGAGGCATTGAGGGGATCTTGAGGGGTGGGGACGACGTGTTGGCTTTTGTCCATACGTCCTCCTCCCCCTTCCTTAATCTGCATAGAGTTTGTATTTCTTAGAAATATTAAAATAATTTTCCTCTATGCGCAGCTGATAGAGAGTCCCCCAGGACTATATAACAGCTGCGAGTGGATGGTGGGCTTAATGATCTCCCCTCAATGTAGGTATTATGATTATTCGTAAGTTTATAAACGCAGTTTGTTCCCAATAAATAAATAAAATAAATCCCGTCTCTAATGAGGAAGTTCAGTGTTTTTTTTATTTGTTATTAGACGATTCAACCAAGCTAACACTGTTTAAAAAATATTTTCAAGTATCTTATTGTCAGTGCTATGATTTTTTTAAGTTTCGTGATTTTGAAATTACTCCACCTGTGACGTCACAAGTTCTCTACATTGAGTAGTCCTGATTGGTTGGTTGGCTTACCGGTAGCCAGAAATGTATCACAACCCTATGTTATTGGTTGATTTTGGACAACTAGTGACGTCGCTCGACGTAGTTCATTTTTATTATTTTTTTCACACATTTTCGAGAAAACTTCGAAAACCAAATGTACTATTTTTTACCGCGCTCAGAAAAGATTTTTAATATTAAATTTTCCATTGCACTGAACTTCCTCATTAATGTATATCTGTATTTAAAAATTCTATTTTGGTTTATTTTAGAGCTGCAATGATTTCTTAAGTCAGATTAAAAAGTGAGAGCTTTTCACGTTTTACTCATGTAACATAAACTGTGTAATAATATCCGCGCTGCCTGACGTTTCGTACAATCCGTTTTATTTTAATACAATGCCCCGTTTCCGTTAGATGCATCAATCACCGTCACACCGTCCCATTTCAGATTCCCGTCTGCACTTCTGTCCCTCACAAATGGACGGACTATACAAAATTCATGGAGTGCCGTATTTTATTATCATGTTGTGTGGGTACTGGGGGGCAAGAAATGTGTAAACTAAGTTCAATATTTAAAAAAATACATTACAGATTACAGCATTACGTCTTCCGATTACCCAATGTTGCACTCATCATCATTTCCCTATCCGCACTAAGTGCTCCACCCTGCCAGGAATTGAACTCAGGACCTTAAGAATGGTAGGCGAATGCGCCGACCACTACACAAGGAGGTGGACTTATCTCCACTCGATATCATTTTTCATGGTTTTTACCGTAAATACTAGCTACTTAATTTCCTTTATTATTTTTTAAATGCTTATTATATTTGGTCTTGACAAAAGTGTGTACGTTTTTTTTCAAATTTAAAAATAATTACCAAAAATAAAACAAAATGGTAAAGTCATTTGAAAGAAAATATTCTGCTTTATAAGATGTTGTGTTTGCTTTTACTTTATAATTTTTATTTTTTTATTATTTAAACCTTTAAAATGGAATGTAAAAAAGTTCGAACACAAGTTCGCGTTCATTCGAGAGAATAAAAAGAAGAAATTAAATTAATTAATTAGATTGTGTATATTATATGTACCTATGTGTGTATGCGTATACGTATGGGTATATGCATGTGTGTATACATAAAAGTAAGTTTACATTTTATAACAATAAATGTAAATATGATAAAATATATAAATAAAAAAGTAGAATACAGTATTGACTTATCAGTTAATCAGCTGTTCTTTCAAAAACGGCATATTATTTATTTATATATTTATTGGCGGACTTAAGCAGTCCATTCAAACAATGGTAAATTCAATTTGTTAAAATCAATAAAGGTACTTATAAAATAAAATACAACTAAATAAAATTAAAGCTAGCAATTAATTTTTTTTTATCAAAGTATGTAAGTCAAGTCTTTGATTTAGATGATCATTTTGCTCTGGGACATTTATAATTCTGCCTATGCTTAAACATCCTTATTTATATAATTCCTCCAAATTATTTTTTCTGCAGATCTTTATGTATGTTCATTAAATTGTTATTTTAATACTTACCAATTCATATCATAATGGAGTATAATATAAGGTAAAATAATTATTTCCTATCCTAGACTTTTCTTTTGGCAGCCAACTCCTGGGCACCCTCGCGCGTCATATCCGCTTTTCGTAGTTTAGACGTGAATTGCTTAAGATTTGTCAGCAGATGTCTAAGACTAAAAAACCTGATGCCTTTAAAGTATTGTGGCGTAGAAAAAGTCATTAACATTGTTACTTAGCCAACGGAATCATTTTTTCTTAAATAAACATCAGTTCGCTGCATAAATCTTTTTTTTGTATTCTTTATAAAGCCACACCACGGCACACTCAGAAAATTGTTATTTTCTAAAGAAACCTATATTTAAAAAAATATTTGTGCGTAACGGCATTTAAAAAATGTTTATTTTTTAATCTATTTTATTTTATTTTATCAATTTATTCAGCAAAATGTCCTCTTACAAAAATTACATACAAACATATTTGGTTTAATTATTATAAAAAACACACATTTATTTTTTACCAAGATTTAGACGCAAAAATTAAATCTAAAAATTATATAACGCATTCAGTAGAAATTAAAAACAATTTAAAAATAAATGGTAAAATCAAATTAAATCATTTAACATTTCGAAGGATCACAAGAAAATAGAAAAGTCGCTAAAGTATAAAAAAATAGTTTTGCAGCTTACCCAATGTAAAAAATTGAGATTTTATTATTTTTGTAAAATCAAGAAACGCTGTATAATATACGCACCATTTAAAGTTGATAAGAAAATGATATTAATAAAATGAGATATAAGATAGGTACATATAATAATATAGATAAATTAATTAAAATTCATGATTCCAAATTTATAAATATATATTTATGCATATATTAAAAATATGTAGCATTACACTGATTTCCTATGGGATATAGAGAGAAATCAAAACAGTTCATACGTCTGACACTCATTTTACAATAAGACATTTATTTCGTATAAAGCTCTCAAGGACAAAAACTATTTTCGAGAGAGAAGTTAAGGCCTGGATTTTCCTTAGTTGGGAGGATTTGAGTCGGAAACTCCTTGATTATTTTACGAATATGTGACTACTTTATTTTCTCTTCAAGTGTTTGATTTTGCTCTTCGGCATATGAGTGTGCCATGTATTTTTTTTTAAAATTATTATGTTTTATGATCATACATAATATTTCTTGTAATTAAAAAAAAATTAATTATAGAGGCAACGGAATACAAGACAACAATCATATCAAAACAACATATAGGAATTGATTTTTTAAATTTAATTTATTTGGAATTTTCACAGCTATTTACATAAAAAAATAAGTTGAAATATACGAGTATTAACAATACTAGAGCCAATTCATAAAATCTACTGTTAATCTAATAATACATAATATATGAGAAAAGAGTTGGTAAAATTGTATGTGTTCGACGTTTGTAATCATGTTTGTGTGTTTGTGTCGGTGCGTAAATAAAAAAGCAATTTAAAACGTGTAAAAGATACAACTAAGTAAGAGGTTTGACTATTAAAAAAAATATTAATAAATAGTTTATAGCTACTTTCGAAACCTTTTTAAAAATATTTTTCCTAAATAATGTAATGTTTCGATTGTATTTTCAAAAAGTAAAGGAAGTTTAGTGGCAAAACCTTTTTCTGAATAAAGAATTTTAATTAGTACATATTGAATGAATTATGTGCAAAAAATAATTCTAATGTGTAAATTGTCATTTTTGTTGTGTTCCAACATCGAGCCTGAATTTGTTATTAGGAATGTCAAAACCATCAAAACAAGGTATGTGTGTGTACTCGTATGTCTATGTTAACCAATTACTCGTCCAAACTTTACCCTAGGACTTTTGGTTCCATGGATATGGGACTTGTGTTTTGAAAAAGGTTTAATAAATTGTTTATAAGTAAACAAACAAATATAACAAATAATAGTACATCTATACACGTGCCTTTTAATTTCGACTATTTTAGACATGTCCAGACTTATCCATGTCGTTCTTTTCCACCGTTTTCATAATCATCATCATTCCCTTTCCGCATCTAATGATGCAAAGAGCACTGCATCGGTACACCAATAGCCATTTTTGGTCATTTACGTTACATGAAGCTAAGATGATCGTCGGCCTCGTGGCTTGACATGGTTGATGTGAAATATTTATTCAAAGGGGTGTTTTCACGCAAGAATATTTCATCGTCCCTGGACTCGTACTTAAAGCGTAAGAGATGAATAAGCATCTTACCTTCATGTTACAAAATTAATCAAAATACGCTGCGATTGGTGTACTAATGCAGTGCTCTATGCACCATTAGGTAGGGAAAAAGAATGATGAAAATAATCAGTCTTACGCTTTAGGTTCGAGAAAATATTATATTGTAAAAACATCTTCTTAAATCCTACGTTTAACCGCTCATCATTGAAACAAAGAAGTTGTAAAAAAATATTCGATACTTAAAACGTTAAAAATGAATAATTTTAGTATTTTATTCTCGTGGTACAGATTTTTTGGGATTTTTTTCGGGATACCCTGTACTTTTGCGTATGCAGGCTGTAAGACTAGTATAAGCAATAAGTATACATGTGAACAAGTGTGTGTGTGTGTATGTGAATGTATTAATATTTTCGAGAACAATTTTGAGCCATGTCGATCATTTCTGTTAATCTTTATATTGCGTGTGGAACATATGAAGAAATACGTACTATCGGTTTGTTGCACAACGATGTATTTATGACTCAATTTTCCGTTACAAAAATGCAGAATAGATGGTAGAATTTTTTTTCACTTCATTCACATATAACAGTGTGGTCGTATGATTTAATCGGATCAAATTGAAAACTCACCAAGTGAAAAAAAAAACAACTATAAATAAATAAAATTATCCGAGGTTCATAAGATGTTTGAAAGAGAATATTTATCGTTAATAGTTAAAGAAATACTTATATTCTCATTGGTGATACAAACGATAAACTACATACGGAAATACACGTCTATAACTAGAGCCCAAAAAACTCTATTTTTCCGCTACAAAATGAATGACCAGAATCTGATACGAACATCAAATGTTAAGGATCTGGGCGTTAGATTTGTGAGCACCCCGACATTTCATGAACAGATAGAGACAATCAGTGGTAATACATTGAAGATGTTGGGATTCGTTCTGCGCACTGCCATGGTTTTTGAAAATACCCGCATACTGAAAACTCTTTACGACTCCTTGGTGCGAAGTAGATTCGAGAGTGGCTCAATGGTTTGGGGGCCACATGAACTAAAGTACTCTCTTATGATAGAGAAAATCCCAAATAAGTTTCTCAGATATCTCTACATGAGAGAGTACGGGTATTATTCTTGGTTCTATCTGACCGAGTTTCTCCAGGGTATGCTTGGCTACAACAGTTTAGAGACTAGAGGGAATGTGTATTTGACTACACATTTTTATCGATTGTTGCGCGGTATTGTCGATAATCCTGATAGTATGATGAACATTGGTTTGTATGTTCCTGATAATTATCTAAGACAGCGTCAGCGTAGATTGTTTCATATTCCGATATACAGGACCAACCTGCCTATGTTTATGCCTGTTGGAAGGGCTACCGCTATGCTGAACAACATCGCTCTGGATATTGATCTGTTCCATTTATCCGAAGGGGTTTTACGGAGCAGGATTCTCCTACTAATTTGACATAAGTTTCTATTATGTATTTGTTTTTATTTTATATTATGTACGCATTGAATGTATGTTTGTAATGTATATGTTTTATTTAAATAAATGAATTAAACATTGAATAAATTGAAATAAATGATAAATGTTTAGACAATAAAATACAACAAGGATCGATTTATGACTTCAGTCAAAAACTTAGGTATTATCATTCATAAGCATTTAGGGTGGCACGATCAGGTTAACGAAGTTAATCGTAAACTTTAAAGCACTTTGCACTCGCTTTAAAGATTACAGAATTTCTTTCCAAAAAGGAACTTAAGCCCTACGGGAAATTGGAAACAAAAAAGGTTTCTTGCGCGCGGTAAAAATTAAAGCATTACATTGTAAGTTAAATTTCTTGACAATGTACGAAAAAAAAATTATATATTTTATAAAAACGCACTACTTTGAATGACGTCACTGCTTCATATAAACCATCAAATGATATGAAAGCTTTGAAGGATATCGGGTTTGGTCAACGTAAACGAACCAATCTGAAGATCTGTAAGAAAACAACCTATGACGTCACACGCGGAGTTATTTCAGAAATTTAAAACTTTCAAAAATCATAGCGCTGATAATACGATATATAAAAATAAAAATAAAGTTAAGCTTAGTTTAATATTATATCACCAAATAAAAAAATGAAAAAAAGACACTGAACTTCCTCATTAACGTTAAATAAACATTAGTCAAGAGCTTACTTTTTCCATTCCTGGACTATGCAGATGTATGTTATCCAGATGCTGACTCTGAATTACTTGATAAGTTGGAACGATTGCAGAATGTTTGCAGGTATACGTTATGTCTTTGATCTTCGCAAATTCAACCACATAACCAAATATCGCACGCAACTACACTGGCTCAGTATCAGGCATAGAAGAAACATTTACATTCTATCACTTTTTCACAATATTTTACATTATTCCACTTCGCCTGTTTATCTTAAAGAGCTCTTCCAACCTTTATCACAACACGAACTATATCTTCGTTCTAGTAACGAGAGAACCCTTTTAATACCCTTTGATCGCTCTAATTTTCTTGCCTCCTCTTTTAGAGTAGTGGCTGCTCGAGTATGGAATAATCTACCCATTCTCTCCACAGTATCCATATTTATTTTGAAAATTAAATGACTTATTTTTTATCCATTTCATATATTTTTATCAGTATGTATTTTTATTTTTATTTTTTTTAGCATGTGATATTTTCTTATTACAATTTTCAGTTACTACATGTACCAAAACATACTCGTGAATGCAGCGCGAGCGGAGTAATGCAGCAGTGCATGTAATGTCTATTTCACGCAACCGCTGTAACCAAATTGCCGGAGGCTCGACCAAAACTCTAATCTCCGGAAGCGCCTTGCAAATTCAATTTTCTTCTGCAGGATTTCAATCTTCTTTCTCTCAAAGGATCCGTTCCCTAAAAGCGCATAATTTTAATGGGGAAAAAACCTCGTACCTTCTTTTATTTTCATAAATATATTAGTTTATGTGCATCACAGTGGAACATGGGACTCAATTGCAGTGATGAATTACACCACAGAACAGCCTGGCTAAAGAAAAAACACATTAAATTACTGGAAATCGAACCCGGAACCCAATGTGAGAGACTTGTGACTTAGCAATTACACCACGAAAATTCTACATCTAAATTTTATGTTCATTTATTCATTCCTTTCTGTGGTGTATAGATCACAGATTTAGTACACTAATAGGAACATATTAAATTTTGTTTTGTTATATAAAAGGTAAGGTGATCAGATTTACGCTTCAGGAACCAGTCTTCGAACAGTCAGCGGTGGACGTCCAGGACGTCGAGAACCCGTTGCCTTGTAAAGAAGGCAAGCGTGGTTAAATTCAGAATTAGTCAACTTTATTATAAAGATCACTCTCCTCCAGTTTTTTCCTAACTCCCAAACTTACTTCAGTGCTCATCTTTTCTTTTCGTATTTAATTTGTCATGATATACTTGTATGTCTGTGTTAACGAATTACTCAACTCAATCTAGGACTTTTAGTCCCATGGAGTTGGGACTTATGTCATGTAAAAATTTGTTATAAACTACATATCAGTAAATAAACAAATAAAAATATTTGTCTCTTTATTGTGTATTATGTTCTTTCATATATTTGCAAAATTTTTTAATTGAATGAATGTACTGTTTTTGAAACTTTATTGTTTTTTATATGACATCTGTTGTTTTTCCTAACGAAAATAAAATAAAAAAATACTTTTTTTTCAGCATCACATCAGGGTGTTAGTATTTAGTAACTTTATTGTTTATGTCTGTAATTTTCAATAAAAATGCGTTTTAATTTATAAATCTTAGGTACATTTTATTGATAATACAAATTTTTACCACATGAAGGATGATACAGTTATAATACTATGTTTTCTTTACATCTAAACTTATTTTAGTTATGGATATGCTCGAAAATCTTTAATAACGCTTATTATAATAATCTTTTAATAACTGATCATATACAAGGTTTAGTTTGATCTTTGTATAATTGCTACATATGTTTATAAAATGCTTTATTTCTATTTTAGGCTTTTAGCTTAAATAATATCGATATGGTTTAATTGCCTTGTGAAATTTTCCATAGTTTAATGTTTTATTAAAAGAATGGAAAATAGCCATATTATTTTCTCCTTTCAAATAAAATAAATAATATGTTATATCATTCATGTTCTCCAAAATTAGTTCTAATTCAGATTATTTTCTTGTTTCGTTTTGACTATTAAGTATGAACAATAAACAGAATAATAATTTATATCAGTTTGAAGCATTTCTTTATGATTTTCTATTTAAAATAAAATAAATTTAAAGCCGCTTTTTTAAAAATATTTATTTGAAATATTTCAAGGTCTAATTAAAAAATGAACATTAGATAATTATACCTTGATCAAGAGGCTTGCGTAACTTTGAAACTGGTCTGTAGAAAAAAAAAGTGGTCTTTAATAAAAATTTTTTTTATTTATTTTATTAAATTTTGACCACAACATTTGTTCTTCAAACAATTTTTTTTTTAAATAATTGATTATATATGTTTCAACTTTTTTTCAATGACTTTAAGAACGTACAATATTTTTGACACTATTCTATTTAATTAAACAAAATTGCAATTTTAAATAAAGCAATGAATATTAATTGTAAGAAAGAAACAATCTTTGCAGATGGTATAAAAACATTTAAATGTTGTTGGATCCGAATAAATTTGAAAACGGAATGGCTGAGTGTTTTAGTAAAATAAGTATAAATTTTGATAAGTAAACAATCTCAACGGGCTTAAAATTAAATGTTTTTTTCGATTGATGACACAATAAAATTTTAAAGCTTTTATTATTTTGATTAATATGCGATGCGTTGGCCAATTTCATATACCAACTATAAATTATTGGTTAATTTCGCCATTTCATTTATTTACATAATTTACAGGAATTTAACTTCTTCAACTCTTTAATCTTCGATATGGTTATCACGTACCCTTACTTAAAATAAATGTGACAACTGTAAATATTTCGAAATTTGTAAAAATAGTATTTAAATTAATCAGTTTAACCATTTGTATTTTGGCAATCACACAATACTAATTACATGCTCATTGACCTACAGGATAGACATTTTAATTCTTGTGTTATAATGTTAAAATTAAATTCGTCCAAAAGTTGAATTAAATTTCATTTCGATTTGCAATTTACAAGATTACAGATTAATATCGTTATTTACATTTATACATGTGTATTTTTTATTGCTAACTAAAAGATATTGACTTGTTTGTGTTTTTTGTAGATACACGGATATAAAAAAAAGTATAACAAAACCCTTATGCATAAATAAAGGACTTGTTTTAAGTATGTACATTTTATCACCACTGATTTGTTTTTATTAACGTTTTTAACAGAGTTAATGTGATTTTTTACAGATTGTTTTTAAATCACTAATCTATTCACAAATTATTCCCTGGTTCACTTCTTGTTGACGTGTGATACTCAGTCTCCCTATTTTTAGCTTTGAAGGAGGCAAAAGCTCGCGTTCCACTTGAATCATTAGGGGATGATCTCAAGTTAGTAGGGCGGGAGTATTGATGATTCATCACAGACATTGGAGGAACATTTCCTAAGCAAAACTGCTCCCCATCATCATCAACGTAAGTATTACACCTTCCAGTGGGTAGGCCGAAAGTAGGATTCTCTCGCATCCTAAAATTATTGTGATATGTTTCATTTCTGTCTTCTCCGTTTGCCTTATTGTCATATTTGCATAATTTTTGTGGCCGGTTACTTCTTCGTTCTGTTCCGAAGCGGTTTTGAGGCATCGTAAATGTTTGATCCTTTGCTGAGTTGCAAGCCTTTGCACCGTACTGAGAGTTGTCTGTTTGCAGTGATAGATTTGATTTATCGCTATTTCGTGTACTACTGGGAACCTTGGGTATATTGGAGTTCTGCTGAGCAAAGTAAGATTCCGCAAAAAGGTTTCTATTAAAGTAACCACCATTACTTGCTGGATAAATTTCTTCATCTTGTTCATCGTTGGATTTGTTTGATACACTACTTTTAGCATATCGATTGGACCATTCCTGTAAAAATGAAATAAAAAAATTAATTGTATTTCAACACTTTTAGGAGCGGGATGTTTTAATTAAAAAAATGTGAAAATGCAATATTAACCATCGATGTGCTATTATTTCCTGGACTAGGAACTAACGTTACCGAAGCGTAGGCTGCGGGAGAGCTTGGAGTTATACATCCATCCTTTCTAAATGATATCATAGACGCATCGACTTCAGCATAATCTGGCATATTTCCGTTTATTTTATCATATTCTGGCAAAGGTATTTGACCATATTCAGGTTCTTTATTCTCTCTCGTCCAAGAGTTAGATTCTTTACCTCTCCAAGAATCGGGTCTGCTCTTGACCCACAAAAGGGAATCAGTTTTTATATTTCCATTTTGTTTATATCCGTTGGCTATTGGATGAGGCAGACCCATTGCTGCCTTGATGCTCATGTGACTAACGAGACTTTTGTTTCCGGATTTAGGATCTGTAAATAATATAGTTTTAGTATTCCATACAAATAAAACAATACGAAAATAACATTCAATGAAACGTTTAGTAACTTACCATATAGGTTGGGCAAGGGATTTTCTTTCATCATTAAATGTCTTCTTCTTACTAAAAGCATTGCCATAAATAACAATATCATTGTTAAGAATATTGATCCAAGAGAAGCCCAAAACCAAGTCTCCGTTAAGAAATCATCGGACACCACCGTTTGAACGTCTTGTCTTAAATTTCTAAAAAAAATGCATGTTTAAAATTTGTCACCTTTCTAAAGTCAAGGAAAAGACAATAAATGTAAGTCCATTATTTGATTTTACCTGTTTGGATCGAGAAGTCTTGTTGATGGATCGAACCCATGAGTTGGTACGTAAGGTAGTTGTAACGTAGCGTGATGAGTATATGGTCCGATTCCCCTTACAGTGGCAGCAGCTAACTGCAACCAGTACGCTGATCCGGGTATGAGTCCATTGATTCTTGCATTATTTCCAACCACTGACACGTTCTGAACAATACCAGAATTGTTCCCTGCTTCCTTGACTACAATTTGATAGCATTGAATTACACCATTATGAGTTCCTGCGGGAGGCGGTTTCCATTTCAGTATCACAGAAGAACTATTGATTAAAGACGCTTCGAGATCAGTCGGTGCAGCATCAGGAACTAAAAAATATAATTAGTAAAACATAAGTTTATAGAAAAATATTGTTTTTATTTTTTGTGTTATTTTATTTAAGTGCTCTCTTACTTGCTTCTAAAGTTCTAACAAGACGGGTGTTAGAAGGTTTTCCTTCGGTGCTTTTATACAGTGGAATGACGAAAAACTCGTACTGGGTGAACTTCATTAAACCATTAATTTCGTAGTTTATTGCTCCTGAGTTTAACAAAGTGATCATTCTATATTCTAAAAGTGAAACATTGAATCCATCCAAAGGCCTATAGTAAATGTTAAGCCCATCTAGTTTAGGTCCGCTTACAACCTGCAAATTATTTTAAAATATTTAAGTTTTTCAAATGTAATTATTATTATTTTTTTAAATATGTATTTAACTTAACGCATCAATTTAAATTACCTTCCAAATTATCTTTACCGATGTAGATTCTACTCCGTTTGCCTCCAAGAGTTTAACGGTGTCATGTAATTTGAAATTATTCCGCAGTTTGGATGCTTCGGAGTTAGTGTTTCCTCCAAAACTATTTTCATCTTCTTTATTGAAAATTATTGTTTCAGAAAATTCGCTTGGCGGAGAGAATCCATGGGAATTTTCAGCTCGAATATAAAACATGCAGTTAATATCACTATCTATAAATCGTTGCGTGTACGATGTTTCTCGAAGACGACGTGCGACAACAATCCATTTGGCTTCAAATCGTCCTCTGTCTGTATTGTCTCTTCCAAACATTTCTACTTGGTATCCCAATAAAGAAGACGAACCGATCTTGTTATTCTGAGACCACGATATTGTTACACTTTTACTGGACTTGCTTACTACAGTTGGTTTTGACGGAGGACCTGGAAGAGATGACAGATCAGGACCTCGGAAAAAGTTGACACTTGGATTAGTCGGTGCGTCAATCATGAGAGAGGCCGTCCAAGTAGATTTCCCTGTTTTCGTTGAAGCAACGCAGGTATATATTCCATTGTCATCGTTATTTAGATCTTTTATCACTATTCCAGTATCGGTTATATTTATTCTTTCGTCCGATATGAGTGCGTTATTTTTATAATACCAAGATATAACCGGTTCGGGATTTCCATCGCCATTGCATGGTAAAAACGCTGTTGATTTGTGAGGCAGAGTTTGGTTCGAAGGTCCCAAAACTATTACTGGCGGAGGTCTTTCATCTTCTGTAATTACGAATAATCTTGTGTTTTGTATTGCAGACCCCGCTAAATTAACTGCCGAACACGTTATCATAAGATGTGAGTCAGCTTTTGAAATATTTCGTATTATCAATTTTGCGGTTCCGTTTATAACGTTCAGGGCAGATAATTTTTCTGTTGATGTTCCGGGCAGTATAAGAGAATAATTTCCATCAAAGGACCAAAATATACTTGGATTTGGTGTACCCTTTGCGGTGCACTCGAAAAGCGCATCATTGCCTTCTTCTATTATTTGTTGTTCGGGGTGTAAATTAATCGTTGGTATTGCTGAAAAATAAAAATGTTTGTTCATATTTATATTTTATCCCTTATAATTGAAATTTAAATAAACGTATTATTGAAAAACGCTTGAAATATCAACAATTATTATTATCTCACCTTGAACAGTAAGTGATCCCCACGCAGATATTGTTCCGACGGTATTGTCGGCTTCACAAATATAATCTCCTTCGTCTTCAACGGTCACGGATTCTAGCTGCAGACTTCTATCTTCCAATACATGAACTCTTCCCAGCGGCATATTCCCGCCATCCGCAGTGCGTCTCCACAAAACGTCCGGAAACGGGTCCCCTCCCACGCGGCATTCAAATATGACGGTCTTTCCGGAAAAAACTGTTATATCCTTTGGTCCAGATATTAGATATGGCTTAACTAAAAAAGTCATTAATTTTACAACTCATAGCAACTATTGACCGCGAAAAGGAGAAATAACATTGATCCTGATCTATTTACTCGAGTAAAAACGTATGGTACTTACTATAAACTTTTAAAATAGCCAATGTTGATTCTCGCACTCCAACTACATTTTTAGCGATACATTGATATTTTCCTACATCAGAAGTCCTTAAATCTTGGATGACTAGATTTCCGCCATCTACTACATTTATCCTAAAAACACATAAAATCGTATTAAAAATTATTTACTTATTTAAAAAATGACTATGAAGGGTCCATATTGCGTTACAACAAACCTTTCATTATTTTCCAAATCAATTTCTTCTCCGTTTTTCTTCCAAACAACAGTCGGATCTGGTGTTCCTTTTGGAGGTTGACATTCTAACATTGCACTATCACCAGCTGCTCCCCGAGTGTCCGCTGGTTCTAACCGGAAGTCTTCTCGAAGAACTGTGTAAGTAATATATAAGTTAGGAATACTGCCAATACATTAATTACTCGTACCTGTAAATAACCTCTGTATCGTTTTTCTAATCGTGACTCTTTGATTTTACATACCTGCCACAGTAAGTGTTGCATTTCTACTTCGTGCGGCCCCCAAGTGATTCGAGGCTTCACACCAGTAAACTCCGTGGTCTGTGTCCCTCCTTGCATGAGTGGCTCTTAAGAAAAAGAGACCTCCAGCAGGAAGAAGAACTCGCCGCGATCCTCCGACACCTCCATGGGCCAAAGGAAACCCGTCCTTGTACCAGCTTATTGTCGGTACCGGATCACCTTCAGCACGGCACTCGAGGGTGGCTGGCTGGTGTCGGATGACTATAGTATCTTTAGGTTCTTCAACCATTCGCGGAGGTGATTCAGTACTCCCTGAAATAAAATAAATAGATTAATCACAGTTGGTCTTAAAACATCAGCTACGTCCAATTCTAAATTAGTTTACTAAGTGCGAGTGGTGTAAGTTGAAGAAATTTCTTATTATTGTTGCCATAATTTTGTTTTTTATTTTTTACAGGAGGCTCAATTACAGTGGTGAATTACATCACAAAACACCCAGGCTTGATGAAAATCACATTTTATTTATGTGTTCTCACCGGGAATCGAACCCGGAACCTTCCGTTTGCGAGTCAAGCGTCTTGATCACTACACCACGAAGGCCGCCAATAATGCGAACTTAAAGAGGATTCCTTTCGACTTTAGTGGGATTGAATTTGTTTAAAGGTCTAAAACTATCATGGGATCATCTTTATTACGAACCCCATATCACTCTGTCTTTGAATACAGACCTCGCTTCCTCTCATCATACACCTTCTCATACACGCACGCCAATTATTCCTACTCTTGACATATAAATCTTTAAGTATTTGATGGACTTGATCGTGCCACGTCTATCTTGATCTTTCTCATTTTCTGTATCCATCAACATTCGCATCGTAAATCTTTATAGCCATTATTTTGCTGTTCATTCGCTCTTCATGTCCAAACCAACGCAGCACCCCTGTCTTAATTCTGTCGATAATGCATGTCTCAGCCTTACACAGTTCACGGATCTCAACATCTGTGCACCTATCATACATCGTTTTACCATACATTTGCCTGAGGAATTGCATTTCGACAGCATTTAACTTACTTTCATCATTATTTTTCCAATTCCATACCTCGCTTTCATACATTAGAGTTGGCACTAGAACTCCAATAACATTTATAATGATTTTCAACTTCTTGTTTAGAACCCTCCGGGAACTTGAATGCTGGCATTGAAAATGGGATTTCATGACTCACGAGATCAAAAAAATTAACCACCAATTCAATACATTTTTCCCAATATAATTATTTTATTAATGAACACATATTTGATGAAAAAACAAAGAATCCAGTACAGCTATGAACTAACATACTATCCTTTAAAATATACCTCATCTACTTCCTGTTAATAAAGAGTCATACAAAGAGCGGGGAAGGCGGGGAAGGCGGGGTAGTGGTGTGGATCAGTGAAGAGGGTTGTAAATTTATGGAGGGTACTTAAAATTTTAGCACTTCTAAGCTTCACATGCTCAAATTGTGCCCTCTCGACTATACGTAAGATTATGCGTTCCTTTATAAGTTTTGTTTAATGTTCTAGTAGTGAAAATATTTTTTCTTACGGAATTGTAAAAAGGAGGGAAAATGCCCCAAAATAACTTATGCAGCTAAAAATTAACATCTAAATACAAATAAACTCCTAGTTAATAATCGTATGAAGTAAAATAAATCTGAGACATCTGGGGTGAAATTTTACAATTATTGATAAAATAACACCTTCCGAAATGTCTAACGGGACCTATGCATTTCAGATAAATTAGCTGACAGACGTCTCACGCTTTTGTCAGCTAAATTTACCGCAAAATAAATGTTATCCCTCTACGCAACCAGAGCACTAAATTCGATGAACGCGTATTTGTGATCGCAAGCTCTATGGCATGGAATGCTTTCCCGTCGAAGTACAAAACTATGAGAGTAAAGTGATGTTTCGGAAAAAACTAAAAACCAACTTGTCTTATAAATCATTTGAATAATTTGATGTAAATTGTTTTACGGAAGTTGCCAATTTTAAGTAAAAATTTAATTAATATATTTTTAATATTTTCTGCAATAACTTTGTGTATCATTTTAAATTAAATTTGGAGAAATAAAACTTATACATTGTTTTTTGATACACTCACTTTATTTTTACTTTTATGTTATTATTAATTATTTTTACTATTCACTTTTATGTATGTTTAGTTATAAAAATACTCTGAAGAAGGTAACAGTTGGTTACCGTAACTAGTTGGTAAAAATAAAGTAAGTGTATCAAAAAACAAAGTATGAGTTTTATTTCTCTAAATTTAATTCATATATATTGAATCACTTTTTAAAGCGCCTTTGAGGTATTTTACTAAAGTTCTTAAAATATAGCATTATTAGAATGACAGCTGTCAAACTAATTTCATTAGTGATGGGAAATTACTGATCACTGATCAAATCGATTTTATCAGTTATTTCATGCAATCACAAAACTCTGTTTCCAAACATTGATATAAAAAACGAAAAAACAAGCCTTTTATAGGTGTGTTTAACATAATTTTTCACTAAAAATGAGACATTTATACTTTTTTCATGAACAACATCAAACGAATCAATTTACATCTATCAATTTGTCCCATCTCTAACGTTTTTGCAAAATGATGTAACCTTGTAAGAGCGTCGTTAATAATTAGGTTTATTTTAGTTTTTTTTTAGTTTTAAAGCTGATTTTATATATTAATGTTGATTTATGTTTCAATAATTGTAATAAAAAAATAAATTAACACGCCAGATACAAACGATTTTTCGTGTATCAATATAAATAACTCCTTCGACGTTACAACAAAGTTATGTCGTCACTTTTTCTGACAACGGTCATTCTAATCATGTTACATTTTAAGGACTTACCTCAATTAATCGAAATGCACAGTTTAAACAACACCTGCAACTCGGTAATTCACAATTGTTTTTGGTTTATTAGTCCGTAAATTTCAAATTACGAATCAATAATACTTAAAGTATTAACTTAAAACGGATCGATTAAGTGTTCTTATAAATACACAATCTAAGATATTTATTGGCCAAATTGTGACAAAATATGGCGCTTACAATAAGATTGAAGCTACGTGAAGTTACAAAATGTCAACAATTTGCGGAATCCAATTATTTCTGAAAATGTACCGAAATTTTATTTTGATTTTACGTAGAAAATAAATTTAGAGCCTGTGTCCCCGGCTAGGTATATATATTTTTGGGAAAATTTGTTGACAGAAAAGAAATGAACCGACCGTCATCCCCTTTTTAAATAAGGTAAATAAATTCCCTTTATGATTTAATTAAGAAAACCCCCACTTTGGATGAAAAACATTCCGCGAACTCTTGTACGGAAGTCACCACTCGACTGAAAATTTCCCCCTCTCCTTTCTATGGAAGAATAAGGTTCTGAAAGTTTTCTTTTTATATGAGATCAGTTCTTATTGCGGTATGAATATAAAACGTAGCGGGTTGTTCTCAAATATTTAGGGTGGTCTAAAACAGGGTCGGGAATAGAAATATGTAAAGAAAGAGGCTATTCTTCATAACGCATTCTAAAAATACGTCATCACTGATATTTTAGTATTTTCTTAAGTTGAAAAACAAATTATTAAATATTTGAGTTTGTTTTTTAGCATCGCGTAGATTAAATCACTACAACGGCTGTTCATAGTCCCTGAACTGAATCTAATGTGCAAAATAATTATTTTGATTTCATGTAACTCAAGTCCGATACACTTTTTTACAACATCACTGTTAGACTAACGCAAATAAAGATAAGAAGAATAGGTAGCTTTAATGATTTCATTGTCCTAACCATCAACAGTATTTGAAAAATATTTTTTATTTTATTAAACGAATATTTAAGTTTTTATGTTTTACTTAAATGCATTTTAGTCCCAAATCCTCATTTTAAGTCCAGTCGCTTTAAAATGGAGAAAGTTGCGTAATAATATTTAACTCTTAAAAGACTGTGATAAACAATCCCTTTGCGCGCGGTGATGTAACATCGTGTTACCACTAGTAAAAGACGGAATAATTTAAAGTTCAAAAATTGAAAAAAAAAACATGGTGACATACTGTTTAATAATCCCTTTTCCATTATTTGTGCGAATAAACATAAAATTTAGCCCCGTTACAGTAAAATAAAATAATAATCATAAATACGCCGCTCAGATTACGCGCGTGCGTTTCCCATCACTGTTATCAACCGGCTGAAATCTGAATCTATTTTACACTTTACTTACTTTTGTTTTTGTCTCTTTCACACTGCCATAGAACAGCGTTTCTGTCTTCCTTGTGATGAGTTCTATCTTCGTGCTCTTTCTTATACATATGTGTTGCTGAATTAGCGGACACTCTTTTTTCGCGTAGCGAGGATAAATATTTTTTTGTATTAACATCCAGCATAGTTGTACAAAATTCACTTTCCAAATCCGGTGTGAAAATGTCCATTTGAAGATTACGAAAAATACGAATTCATCATTTTTAAAAATAAGAGAGATATATCAAGTTTTATGTCCAATGTCGACTAATGTGACATCACAGCCACACAAGAGTTAACTTGCAATATTTTAAAAATCTCAAATTAATTTTTGAGTTTTTATGTTTTACCTTAATACATTTTGGTCCTCAGTCCGCCTTTTAAGACCAGTTGCATTAAAATTGAGAAAATAAGTTGCATAAAAAATAATAATACAAAAACGCATTTTTTTCTATTTTTAAGAAAAGGCAATAATTATTTACATTAAATGTTTTTAAGCTATTTTTTAGGTGCAACTGACCAGAAGGCGAAATCGTCAGTTAAAGAAATAAGTTAAAGAAATACGTAAAACTAAACCGGAAACTTTGATTTTACTTTTGGCAAAATAAACAACTATGAAGTTTAAGTATAAATATATTCAAAATACATCAATATTACAGGTAGGTTTAATGATAACTGCATGCTTTATATGATAATAAATATGGATCTGATCCAAAAATTGTAATTTTACGACTATACTAGAAACAAATTCACAAATCTTTTATAAAATTTGTAATTTAGGTAATTAGTTACCTGTCTATTAACGTTTTTGTATTGTGTAAAGTGTTATCAATCTACAATAATGGAAATGGTGGAAGAATTGAGCTAAAACTTTAAAAAGTTCTTGTTCGGAGGTTGTATTTGTTTCTCTAAGTGCGTATCTGCTCCTTGAAGAGGGTGGGGCACATCTGGTCGGGTTTTTATGAAAGAGGGAAGGTTAAGAAGCGGCCGCCAGACGGAGAGGGTAGAATAACAAGAAACTTGACTTTTAGTGGACACATTACTTGGGTGAATCCCATTTGGTGGAGGGCGCGAGGATTTGCAAGCGATCTACCAAAATATTCCCCAGGGTAGAAGTTTTCGCCGAAATGTTTTGATTTTATTTGGGGAATTTAGACAATAGACATATTATAATGCATGTTTGAACATTTAAAAAATAATTTTAAAATAATGTTAAAATATTGATATAAATTCTTGATGGAATATTATTTCAAAAGAACCAAGCTTTTCATGAAAGTTCTTAATTTACGGGTACGCATTTTAAAATTCTTTATTGCTTTAATCAGCATTTTTTTCATCATATTAATTTAATGATTTGTCAATACTACATAATGCAATTCAAAAGAATGAATCAAGTTTAACCTTAATTTTTATTAAAATTATTTCATTTTTATCCCAAATTACATTGTAAGTTATAACTTATTAAGGTGAGCAAAGTACTAATTTTATAAGATTTTAACCATGTTTTTCCTACGCTTTACATGCTTTTTCCCAGGATTTAATGTTGACTTTTACTGACTCCACTGAACAAACTTGAGGCACTGAACAAACTTGAGGCACTGAACAAACTTTAGGCACTGAAAAACTAAAGGTACTGAACAAATTTAAAGCACTGAATAAATTTAAGGCACATAACATACTTGAGGCACTTAAGATACTTGCGACACTAAACATACTTGATGCACTGCATATACATGAGACACTAAGCATACTTAAGGCACTTAAATACTTTGTATTATTGTTTTTATTATATTACGAAGGTACCTAATGTACAATAATTTTTATCCTAACGCGTCTTGCAGCAACAGGCTTTAAACTACGATTAATTTTAATAACATATATGAGAAAGATTAAAACTTTTTTACAGTTTTGACAGAATGGTCAATAAGAAATTTAGACCCGGTTTTCTTTTTGACTCTGAACATACTAATTGGCCCTTAACTTTGTTGAAAAAAGGGTATATTATTACCATCGTGAAAAATCTTAGTTAAATCATATTGGCAATCACTACAATACAAGAAGCGTGCGTCTTTGCAATTACATTTTGCCTTCGAGAATTCAGTAAAAAAAAGTTATTGGTTGAAATTTTATTTAAAAACAAAACCAAACACAAATTTAATTGAACTTCATAATTGCTCCTTTTTTGCGGTATTGATTTTATTGAAACTGAGACGGCGAAGCTCATAGAATATTTATTAAAAACACCGACGATACCTCCCCACTGATATTTACATTTTGTTTTACACAAGAAATAAATTTTAAAAATAAAATATTCTAATGCTAACCCGACTAGTCGAGTAAATTGGCAAATGAGATTGTTATTTAAAAATAATAATACCTGAAGACGACTCCGAGTCTAAGGACTCCGGCCCTAAATTCATAAAATAAGGGCTGGTTAAGGCTCAAGATGCTGAGCATGGTGTCTTAAGGCTTTCGGGGAATAGAGGATGAAATATGGGGGGAGAGGGCATAGCGAAGTAGAGGGGGTTGAAGAAGAACGATACAATGTCACCAACATCCCTTAGACGATGGTTTAAGTGTAGAGTAAAGTTATGGGATATTTTGTTAGAAGTGCAGTATAATGTACGCTCAGGCTTATATAGCTCAAGAATACATTACAGACAACAATATGAATTTTCTTTTGTAAAGATTTTTGATACGTTTTTTCGAATTGTGTTTTTACACGAGATGATCTTAGAATAATTTTATTAGCCTGAGTCGAAACATTATAGTTTTTCAACGTAACGACAAGTGTAACGTGCAAACAATAAACAACAACAAACAAACCAACACGCCATTTCCACGTAGGGGTAGGCAGAGAGAAAAGAACGCCATATCACTCTGTCTTTGCATACAGACCTCACTTCCTTTTAATTCATATATATTCTCATGCACGCACGCCAATTATTTATACTGTTGACATGTCCATCTTCAAGTTTTTAATGGATTTGATTGTGCCATGTCTTTCTCGGTATTCTTCGTTTTCTGCATCCATCAACATTCGCGATGTTAAGATCAAGTGTAAAGTTTAATTCTTTTTTATTTAGATGGTGTTTAATCCTAATACATTTGCCTATGGTGCTTAGATAGTTTTTCAAATCAGTACTTTTTTTCCGTTTAACTTATTTAGAAATTATTGATTTTCCATATTTATGTATATACATATAAAGCTTGACTCTTAAATATTATTGATATAACAAAAAAAACGGAGCATTTTAACTATAAAAAACAATAAGTAATCTAAATATACTCTGCTCAATGCATATGTTTTATTTAAATCATTCTAAGATTGCAATCGTTTATGCGCTTTAAAGCTGCAAGACATTTATCTAGCTTTCGTATGTCGTCAACCATATTCCTACACAGTCAAAAATATATAAACACTAAGAAGTCAATGTTTTGAGTTTATCCATTTAAAAAAAAAAAAAAAAAACAAAATTAGTTTAAGAGTATTTCTCACTAGGGAAACCTGTTTTAAGGCGGACCATGCAGTGTTAATGTTTTTTCAAATACATATTTTACATTTATGTGTATGGACAGGCTAGATTTCTTCCCTATGAAATTATTGAGCTCTTTTGCAAGAATGAATAAAATGGCTGCATAAACCAGCCAATAACATATCATAATCCCTGTAAATGCATAGGCTTCCTGATTCCCTTCTCAAAACTGTTTTCCCTCTCTGTTACAACAAATTGAGCTCTTAATTATTTCGTTAGGAGAAAATCACACTTGTCACATACATGCGCTACAAACATTTTGACATACTAAAAACATTCTTAATTTATCGTATAAAAATTTAAAAACTGTTTTTAAACGTTGGCAATTACGATAAATAATTCTACTAGATAAATCTCACCTACACGAATAAAGGTTTTTAGCTCTCTTTTTTCTCAATAGTCAACAGATAAAATAGTTGAAGAAATGTAGAAGTTTAAACACAGGCAGAATGGTGAGTGTTACACCTATACTTGAATACCTATAAATGCAGGACAAATTTACCGTTTATGATGCCTGTGGGGAGAATGATTGGTCTGTTGAACAGCCTACGGAGAGAGGTTGTTTTTTTTCATACTGGGATTACCAGCTTTAGACCCTTCCTCTCTAACTATGTACAAGTGTGTATTAGTGACTTATTCGTCTTTTTTACTTTTGTTTTTATGGACCTTAATAATTTACTTTTTTTTTTTTTTTAAATAAATATTTGCGTTCTTATGATTAACCCAAATATTTAATTTTGAGGGCCATTTCCAACGAGTTGTAAATAACTCACTATTAGAAAATGGAATCAAGTTGAGGTAGAGTGGGATTCGAACCACGGACCTTTGGTCTGTGAGTCCGAGACGCTAGCCACGGGACCACAACCCGATTGTATGTTTTTTAACATACGAAAGCAGATAGCTACTAAACTGCCGATATGTTCAGAAAAATATATCCATATTATCCGCAGAGGCTGTATTCAGCAATTGAATCGCCCTCTTAATGGGTGAATTCTGACTTGCATTTATACGGCTACTGGGTGTGTAAAACAGTACACGAGATCTCGTTCTAGTATAATTTTTAGGAACATACAAACTGATCTCTTTCGGTATATTTGGATTATATAAACTTTCAGAAATCAGCTTATAGAAATGTTTTCCAAGAAAAATTTGACAAAGAAATCCGAGGGTTTGTAATCCAGCATTGCATACAACATGGATCTTAATATAAAACCCTTAATACCACCTGCTTTGTTATTTATTTATTCAAAACTTCAAGTACAAAGAATAAGTACTTTAGTAAACTTATTGCTAAAAGCAATATCTTCCAGCCAACCAAAAAACAGACTTGTCAAAAGAAGAGATTGGTCAAAATATTGTACTAAAAAACCATAAATATATTAAAAGATACATACATATGTTAATAGATACATACATATGTAAATATTTAAAAAAAACCTTTTTAATTAAAAAATAACATCTTTTTTTTTAATGGGAGATAAGGCTAGCACCTATTAACATTAATAAATATACAAAAAAGTACATTAATTACATTGTAGGTATTAAATTATGAGAACATGTGGGATCAGATAATAAGTTTGAAAGGACAGAAAAAGGATAAAAAAAAATTGTTTGAGAAAAATAAAATAGAAAAAACTCAAGGAGTTCAGGATTCTGGGGATATATAAAAATGTTTCAGGCGTTTCTTGAAAGTGGCTAGAGAAGGTGCATTTTGTTATGAAGGAGTAGCTCATTCCAAAGTCAAGCAGCTTAGACGGAAAAAGAATAGCTGAAAAATGATAAGCTTTGTCGAGGAATGGAAAGTGTTCTCTCCTGAGAAGAACGAAGTGAAAGACCATGATCAGAAAGGTAAATGAAATTCTCAAAAGATGTTTTGGAGCGCAAGGATGGTGAAGAATATTATAAAGAAATGAGAGAGATTATTTGTTATATACATGTTATTGTTTACAGAATACTATTACTGTTATCAATAAGATAAAAATCTACATTTAAAGATGACTTTTTGGTGTGTTATCATATTGTTTGTTGATCGGTAAGCTGTTTGCAACTATGGTGTATTTAAAACCTCGCTAATAGATTAATAATTTACATTAATGGCGATAGCTAACGAGGCATCGATGACTCAGTTTCTGCTTACTATTAAAAGCATCTCAATCAGACTTCCCACCTTGTTACTAGCAAAGCTCACATTCCTACCACTACGTAGTACTCCCATCTCTGTGCATTCCTCCCTTCCTCCACCCACACCTCGCTGCCAGAATTAAGAGGGCGTGCTAAAACAGGATTGACGAGACGTGCTCTAATGTAGTTTTGAAGTTGTTTGGACGATTTTGCTGCACAGTAATTTCCTGTAAAACTTTATTTTAATAGTATCCTATTCTTAAACGTCACTGCATGTATTGTGGAAGCAAAACTCTCAATCTAGAAGATAGAGAGTTGAGATAGGTGGGAAATTACGATTAAAGTCGCGACTCCTGTCTTCACTAAAATGATCGCGATTAAAACAAGAATTAATCATAAAATAAATACTCGAAGCGCATTTTGAACTTTGCACTGTATAATTTTAAAAAAAGTAAATTTGCTATTGCTCAAAATTTACACGGGCAAGATGTAAATTTTAATAAATAATCGTTAAAAAAAAAAAAAAATTACCTGCATTAATGTGAATATCTTAATATTATTTTTTTCTTATCCGCATCCAGTGATGCATAGGGCAGTGCATTGGCATCGCAATCCCATAGTATCTAGATATTTTTTGCTATACATTATAGTTTTGCAATTTCGGAACACCTTTATAAAAAATATTTCACGTCTACCATGCCAAGAATCGAACCCAGGACCTCAAGCTTGGTAAACGAATGCGCCGACAACCGCACAACAAGGCGGACTTACTCGATTTCTTTTTTAGGATTTTAACCAGAGAGTAGCCACCGATTCAAAGTAGAAAAGGAGAGTAGCCATCGAGTCCAGGGTTCTGGTTTTATTTCTCACATATAGGTGTAGTGTATTCGGTGCGTGAAATTCAGAAATTCAACCAACCCAAAAAACACAATTTAGAAAAATCGCAATTCTAAAGTTTGGAGAACTAGGAAAAATCAGATTTTTGTGTTTAGGAAGTTTTATATGCACAAAACATTTCCTTCGTCTCTTACTTTTACTTTTCAAAACTCTTACTTTTAGATACCTTTTTGCATATCTGGAAGGTTTTTCATGTGGCAAGGTGGCTAAAATGCTAGTGACTACTGCTTGTTGCAATCCAAAAGTGTCAATATCCGGAAGGAAATATTACAAATATTTTTTAAATTTTATGTTTAAAAATATGTTTTGTATACAGAAACATTTTTTCACATATTTATTGTTTAACGTTTCATTATACAAATGCCTGAATCAAAATACTGTTTTTAAGGAAGGAAACTATCTTACTAAAAAATTTAAAAAATCTGCTAAGCTACCAATAAATTGAATTTGCCTTTCGTAATTTTTCTGAAACTTTAATTTTTAGGTTTAGTGAGTTTTGCCTGAACGGCGACGATATGTGCTTTTAAATACTGACTTTTTTTTTTAAAACTATTTTAAATTATTATTGTTAAATAGTTTTCAAATTACAAACGACTTACTTTAATTCATTACATACCATCAACTCGAGCCGTAAATTGATAATCTAGATTGATATTTTGTAATGTCATTCAATTTATTACGTAATATTATTAGTGTGGACGATAAAAATGAAAGGTAATTTAATTACGTTGGCTGTAAACGATAGTTTTCTTTGTTTCGTGATAAGTAATGTCGTGTTGCATCACGCAACACTCAGACGTGTTAATAAATCATAGGACTCAAATGCAAGAACGTAGTCTTCTTAGAATAATTATTACAGAGGGGTGGGGAGTAAAAGTTCCCTTCTTACATTCCAGAAAGACAACGTTTAAAAAGAACACGCAACAGGAAACAACAATGGTAGCAAGATCGATAAATTCTAAAGGGGATGCACCAGGTTTAACCGCACTTAAAATCAAATTTATGTGACTCTTCAAGCGATCCCCATGGGCTGAACAACTACGACAACGCGTACGGAATACTTTCTTTGTCTCTCTTGGAGACTTGAACACACTCACCGTGCGTCTTAGCAAAGGTCTCGTGTTTGATTATTTCGTGTCTTCAATTTGTCTTGTGTCACCCAAAATAAAAACAGATGAATTTATTTACCGAGCTTCAAAATGTTTAATTAAAAGGAACGTGAATTGAAGTATCAATAGATTTCAGGAATTATTGCACTGTAGGGTTACTAAATAATTTATTTTTAGGTAGAAGAAACTTTATTTTTTTACCACGTTATATAGTTATCGGTTTAATTAATAAGTGAATTGCACTGGTTTAGAATTTCAACAATTACCATAGTCTTAAATCTGACGCATTTTGTAATTATTAATCGTCTTTATCGTTTTAAATAAGAAGGCCAGTGTTTAGGTAAGTCATCATTCGAGTGCTGTTTTATAGTTTTTCAAATATTTTTCGTGAAAAATAGAAAAAAAAACATCAAAATTGTACTGAATTAAAAAGCAATAATTTGTAAATAAAAAAACTTATTATATGACCTATCATGTTCCTATCCGGACCTTATTATCCATAGGGCACAGCATTGGTACACCAAATGCAGCATATATTTATCATATGTTATATTAAAGCAACATGCGAGGTGCCAGTCAAGAAATAATAAAATATTGCAGCATAAAACCACCTTTTCAATCAATATTTTATGACTCCGAACCCGCGTCCTTAAGTATGGCGAATGCGCCAACAACTACACTACGTAACGGACTTATCTCCACTCGATTCCCTTTTTCAGTAATTCTACCTGAGAGCAGCCATCGAGTCAAAAACGTATCCAGTGTTCTGGTTCTACTTAACACAGAACTCTATTCATCGTCCGCCTGGACACGGAAACATATAAACATTACTATTTCAATATTAACAAATAACAACAGGGGTGTAGAATACCTTAAATAAGGGAATATGGAAGTTTAGGCACTTACAAGGCTTATGACCTGTCATTGGCTGGTTTAATTGGCCACTTTACACACTGTGTAACATTCACCATTTAGCCTATGTTTGAACATCCATATTTCTTCAATTCTTCCATTTGTTGATTTTAGTGAAGTTAAAGAGCTGAAACTTTTATTGTTGTGAAGATATTCATCTGACTAAATTATTTCACATACTAGGCAACGCCTGAAAACAATTTTTCAGTTTTTAAACTTCTTCTTGGACCAGTTGGTTTCATTACAATATTTGAGTTTGTCCAATTTGTCCTATTTCAATACTTCGGTCTTCGTGGTTTATAATGTTAAGTGTGTTATAAGAAAATTAGTATATTTATTTTAGGTTTACGTGATTTTCAAAAGGAATGCGTCTTATTTGAGAGACGGGAAAATCGCAAGAATATTTAGCCCGCTTTCGGCTGCAACCCTTTAAACCTGCTATGGTATAAATAGTTCCTGCACGCGTATCGATCTTCCAATATCAGATGTACATAAGGATAAATGGATTTACAGGGAAGGGGTATCTTTAGGAAAATAGGAAGAAAAACGGCCTCCGGGGACTCGCGGTGCTAGTGTCGCGTGCCATGGCGTTCTGTAATGGCGGCGTCGCGTGTTCGATTCCATTTTACACTCTTTTGACAGCTCTTTTCTTTTTTTGCCATCGGTTTACATGCACATGCCTCGTACAAAACCGATTTTGTTTGGTCGATTAGAAGGGCATGCCTGATCACAGTCATGATGGTTTAATCAACACTGTACTTTCCCGGCTTCTAGCATTTATGATACAAGATAAATCAACGTAATAATTATTTGCAGAAATAAAAGTATATTCATGGCTTACAAGGTATTTATTTAGTACGATGCGTTTGTTTTACTTTTTGCTTTTGGCGTTTTTAATTCAATTATTATTTTAATTAATGCGTCCGGTTTAATAATTATCACGAACAGTAGAATTCATTAACGTTTTTAATTGAATTGATCTACATAGTTACGTTAGTTGTTTGGTGTTCAGTTTTACGTCAATCTAATTTATTTTATTCAGTTTAGTAACCATTTTTTGTTCAACGATACACACATATTATGAAAATGAATTTATTTATAGTATTATTACGAGATCCGTACATTTTATAAGCCTGAGACAAGCGTTATCGACCAAATCGAGAAAGGAGCTCTGCATTGGTTTGGACATGTAAAACGAATGGACAGCGAAAGAACGGTTAAGAATATTTAAAATGCAAATTTTGATGGATGCAGAAATAAAAGAAGACCGGAAAAGAGATGGCATGACAAAATCCAACAAATACTTGAAGATGGACATGTCAAAAGTCGGAATAATCGGCGCGCGTGCATGAGAAGATGTATAAATGTAGAGGAAGCGAGATCTGTATGCAAAAATAGAGTGTTGTGGCGTTCTATCCTCTCTGTCTATCATTACGGGGAAACGACGTGATGGTTTGTTTGTTTTATTATTACATCGTATTTTTTTAAGAATCTAGGTTCTGAGTCTAGGTAAAACACAAATCAAAATTGAACATGTTGCTCTGTTGTAGTGGCAAAAATCTATGAGTTAAACTAAAATAAAAGTTTTTTATATGTTATAATATAAATAAACATATTCACTTTTTTTCATATATTACAACAGATTTTTATATATATTTAGCAAATAATTTATTTTAGAATATCTTCTTATTAAATTCTCTAAAATATTTTATTTTTATTTTTATGCAGTGTAAATGGGGGCGAGATTTCTAAACATCTGTACGCTATGTAGTTGCAAGACTTGTTTTAATGTAGCTCTAATATAATTATTAAAATTAATTTTATTGGAAATGGGAAGCAAGAGTCTCAGCCGTTTATGCTCTCTGAAGCAGCAAGGCGTGTTAAGATGCTTACTGTACAGCGCCCTTGAGGGGATTTTCACAAAAATAGCGCTACATAAATTATCTTTAATAAATAAAAATTAACAATTTCATCGTGATTAAAAAAAAAAAAAAAATAATATCTGTTTTTGCTGTACTTATTCCAATTTTCATTTGATTTGGTGTATCAACATTGATTTTTTTAATAAAAATATCAAGTACAAATTACATTTTTTTCATGCAATTCTAAATAAATCATATGGCTCAAATTGTGGGGAGAATTATAAAATTAACGTTAGCGCCGATAAAAAATATATTGACACAATTCTTAATCTACGTATTTTAGATTAAAGACGTTTATTTTATTTCAAATAAATAAAATGTACATTAAAATTAGCCATATCTATTTGTTATCATAGTACATTGAACATACCAATTGTTTAATTGACGCTACCCTACCGCGACAAGACTTTAATTGCACATTATACCTGACACCGGTTAGCGGGGTTAGTTGTATTATTACAGGGGTTGTAACAGAAAAGAAAAGAGGGAAGGATTGAACAAATTACAGTTATAAGAGCGTGGTGTCGCGGGAAGGGGTAGGTGGGGGCGAGTTATAGCACGGGGCAACTAGTAATTATCACGTCGCATATTTGTCTTCCGTGAGACCATTCGGAACTCGGACCGATTCCTCAACACGGAAGAAAGGAATATTACATACTACGGTCCTATTTAAGCCTTAATTCTCAATTATTTACCAATGTTATGTATTTTTTTATTTATTTATTTGTAATTTTAAAAAACCCATAACAACAAACCATCACGCCGTTTCCCCGAGAGAAAAGAACGCCACATTGCTCTATCTTTGCATACAGATTTCGCTTCCTCTACATTCATACATCTTCCTCTATTTCTGCATCTATCAACATTTGCATTGTAAATATTTTTAGCCGTTCTTTTGCGGTCCATTCGCTCCACATGTCCAAACTAGCGCAGGGCTCCTTTCTCGATTTTGTCGATAATGCCTATCTCAGCCTTACATAATGTACGGATTTCGATATTTTTAAAATTTAAAAAAACCTGTTTCTAAGCAATAAAAATATTATTTTCTCTCGTCTGATTAGTGTAGTTATCATACGCTTTTTCAAGTCGATTCAAAATTTGTCTCCAACGTTATTTTCAAATAGTGAGATACTGTATTTTGCGAACGATAAGACACATCAAGCCATTAGACGCTCGCCAAAACGTATCTTTCAATTTTTAGAAAAAAACATATTTTGGACAATGAGACGCATCAGACCATTAGACGCACTGAATTTTAATTGTAAAAAAGTGCGTCTTATGCGTAGTGTTTAAGTCTATTGTATAGAATTGTTGAGTGTCCTGCGTTTGTTTTTGTTGGTGGATTTGTGTACATAAACATTTTTAGGTTATGTTATGACATCGTTTTGTTTATTTCCTATCCAATTTTGTGTACAATTTTTAGGCTTAATTTTCGTCAAGTATTATGTAATATGTGACACTAGTGTGTTTTTTCGTACAGTTTAGTCGTAAGGGTCTGGTAAGGTAAATTGTATATTAGGATGGGTGCGCGTGAGTCGATTTGGGGTTAAATGAAGAAGATGGATTACAATTGAAGCCTTTTTATTAAGTAGTTACACACGGGTTGCATCTTATTATTTCATTCAGAAAAAAAATACAACAGTGAGCACTGGCGGAGGGCTGGTGGCTAGGCAACACGAACTGTCAAGACAAAATGTGTCGAGTAATTTTGATGTGCGGTGTTTAGTAGCCTCGACCGGGCTGACGTTGCAGCTGACTACGCGTTGCGGGCCAAAGCAGAGTTCGGATCTGCCAACCTCACGGCTTTTGGTGTTTGCCCGCCACAGTATATTAGTTTCATTCTTTTATTTTGTTGTCTTTGTATCCTTATGTCTGTTTTGTTATCAGTTCCCCTGAACTTTTTACTTTGGTCAGCCCCCGAGCACTTGCAGTAGTTAGCAAATACTCTAGTGAAAAAAAATAAGGTTTTTGACCCGTGATTGCCTCTTTTACATGCAAGAGTTTTTATTATGTCTTAAATCGGAATTCAAATTGCGGAACATAATGCTTAAATTTGGTAGTCAAAATATTATGTTATGTATGAGACCACTTGAATTCGTTTTGAATATCATTACTTCTTCATTAGTTCATCTCCCCACCCCTGTCAGTATCTAGATATATTTTTTCTTTTTTTCTGTATATTTTTGTTTCAGAAGAAGTCTAGAATTCTGGGATTAAATTCGCGACATGTTCTTCTGTGAATTATTATTTTTTATTATTTGTTTTTAATGTTTTAATTATTTTCATCTCAAAAAGTAGCCGCTTTTTTCAAAAAAAGTTTTTTATTGTCATTATTTTTTTAATATATGATATAAAAAAAACATTTTATTATAAATTATGTTTCTGACTATTATAATAATGTAAATTTATTCATATATTGCAACAGAAATTAAGAACATTTTATGGAAAAGATTATAGAAATCTATGTATTTATAGGGCTTATGACATTAGCTGATTTAAGTGGCTACTTTGCAAACTGCGTAAAAATTTTGCATTCCGCCTATTTTTGAACATCAATATTTTTTCAACTCTTTCATTTGTTGATCGTTGTCAAGGTAAGGCTTGTTGGGCTTTTTTTTGCGCCCTTGAATTGATTTTCACAAAAATGGCGCTAGAGAAGTTATTCAGAATAAATAAACAAGGAGCTAAAACCTTCTTTATTGATGCGGGTGACATTCTGACCGAATTATTTCACTTACTTACTCGGCAAAGCCTGAAAATATTTTTCAATTTTTGTACCAGCTGGTTTCATCATAAATATTTTGAATCTATCCAATTTTTTTAAGGCAAGAACTAGGTATATATATGTTTAAACAAATACAGAATGGTGAATGTTACACAGTGTGTAAAGCAGCCACTTTAACCAGCCAATGACGGATCAGAAGCCCTGTTAATGCCTAGATTTATATTTCCTTCTATTATGTGTTTTTCATCTCTGTTGTAATATATTAATATCAATAATTCCCAAGGGGAATGAATCTAATTTATTTTTTTTGCCTCAAACTGCATTCAATTCTACAACAAGATGCCTCTTGAAATTCAGGCTTTGCCAACAAAAAAAAAAAGGATTGTGTCAAGCACAGCCTATTTAAAAAGAGCTACTGTAGAATCGAAGAATATTTGTAGGACAAGACAACTTGGCATTAGATTCGTGTTTATTGATGTAAATAGTGTTGATGATTTAAATGTATTTGTTTGTTAGGTTTAATTTATTCATTATTAAATTGTATTATATGGTTATAATTAATTGATGTTTATGAGTTATTTAATGAATCCTTTTTAAAGAATATACTAAACAAAACGAATATCGCGAAATCAAACGTTCCCCATTTTTCATCGATCACGTTCCGGGAAAAGTCGGCCTTGTTTATAGTCCCAAGAAATTAAATGAATCAACGAACAATCATCAAATGTACTTTAAAAAACAATTATTTCTACAAGTAGAAAATAAAAACGTTTTGGATTCCACTAGCCGTTGAATTGAATATTGCTTTACCCACAATACGCGACTTTATGGAGCTTGCATTAAAACATTAAAATGCATCAAATAACTGAATGTACTCGTGTAATTCACAGCATTGTTGTTTTCTGAGTGAGCTTCGAACGTTGCACGATACCACCATTAAATGCAAAGTACTCTGACCCATGCTTGGTTTTGCCGTGTGAACAAAATTACACCATTCGAAGGTATTATGAAACCTTTATTTATACCCAATTACATGAATTTTAAATCGAAATTCTTGGAAGAAAATGAAAAATCTAACCATCCCATATATGTATGGTAATGCAATTTGAAATTTATTTTTGTATTGATCTATGTAGATACAAACAATTAATGGATTCAATCAACAGTAGAACTCCGTTTATCCAAACTCCTGGAATCCGGAATGCAAAATATTAGTATCGTTCTCAGGAAATAAAAAAATAAGGAGATGTTTTATTTAAAAATAAAAAAGGGCGTTGGTGGCGCGCCATGTTTGAGTAAGTGTTTAATACGAATATGATTCCAATTCACTGTATTATACAAAAAGCAATAAAAAAGTTATATTAGATTCGATTATGCGGTTTATTTCATAGTATTGCCTTAAATTAATTATTAATGTAACTTTCAATACGAATTTTTGCATATCCGAATAATGTCTGTCACTTATTGATATGAATATTTGAAGTTTTACTGTATATGTTATGTGTATACAATTATTTATGTGTGAAATAGAACCGGAACCTCGAACGACTACTTTCGGTTCGATAACTACTCTCAGGTAAAAATCCTGAAGAAAGGAATCTAGTGGAGATAAGTCCGCCTCTTAGTATAGTGGTTGGTGTTTTCGCTTACCATGTTTAAGGTTTCGGAATCGATTTCCGCGAAGATCGATATGAAATTATGATGAAAAAGTTGGTTCCCATTGCAATATTTCATATTCCCGGACTGGCAACTTAGACTTTGGGCAAATTACCCTGCGTTCATGAAATATATGATCGATATATGTTGTAATTAGAATAACAATTCAGTGCTCTATGCACCATTAAGTACCGATAGGGGTATGATGATAATTTATTTTAAAAAGAGGTTTGCATTTTATTTTAAATGAAACACTTTATAATTTTTACGACATAAGAGTTTAATATATTATGACACAACTAGTTTTAGGTATTCTGAATGGTAAATTACTAAATGACTTAGTTAACTTATGTGGTAAAAATTCCAAAATGTTTCATTTTAAATAAATTCAGAAGGTTTTTCCACAACATAAATGCTGAAACAATAAATAGTATAAAAAGAGTTTTTTTAATTATTTTTTTTCATTTGCCCAGTTAATGGGTTATCATTATTATTATTATTATGGATAACTTATAAAGCGCCATTTTCGTAATAAAAATACATTTTCGTAATAATAATAAATAATAATAATAATTAAATAAAAATAATATATTTTTTAAAAAGGTTGCTCTTAAATAATTTATTTCAGGTTGCATTTATATTGACTGCAGTTAAATCTTTGACACGCTCAATCTTTCCCCCCCTTGATATCAGGATCACGCCGCCATTTGTGAGCGGGGGAATATCCCGTCCCCCAGTTCCGTAAAATATCCCTCGTCCGATTTCCCTTACCTTTTCTGTTAGGATAAGCACCTTCCCTAGTATTCGTCTACACTAGGTGGGCCTCAGGTAACCATGGCGGCAAATAGAGCGAGGGAGTATAGAAAAATGCCGTAAAAGGGAACGAGAATCAAAGCCACGACGCACTTTATAAAAATAAACTTTTTTTTAAGGAATAACCCGCTAAGCCTCTATTTCGAGGCTTGTCAGCAGGTGGGAAAGAGGAATATGGAAGAAGGTAATGAAAAATACACCACAACACCCAGAAAAATTGAGAAGAAATCTTTCTTGGATTTTTTTCTTGCTACTGGCGGGAATCGAACCCGCGACGCCAGTTTCACAGTTGGCTATCTAACCAACTACGCTACTGCACCTTGGTTAGAAAAACTTATTTCCTATTTAACATATTACAACAGAGATGAGGAACACTTTAGAGAAGGGAATGAAGAAGTCAGGGCTAATGATCTGCTTTTGCTATTTTAAGTGACTATTTGACCCACCGTGTAACATTCACCATTCTATCTATATTTGAATATCTATATTCTTTCGACTCTTCCATCTGTTAATGTTTGTGAAGTTATGAAGTTTAAGGGTGCCTAGACTTCTACATTCCCTTCGTTAACATGATCTTCATCTCTGTTGTAATATGTTAATATTAACAGCTCCCTAGGGGGTTGAATCCAATCCTTGTCTACAAAAATTTGGACAAACTCAAAACATTGTTTACTTCCTATTTATCTACCCGCTTAAAATATCAATATTTCAACAAATTTGATGAATACTTAATACTTAGAAACAAAAGTTCCTAAGCAATATCTAGCAGCTTTATGAAAGAGTTTGAATGGAAGTTTTTTTTTATTTTTAAATTAATAAAAAAAATCTTACATAAACCTTTTATTTTGGGATGATTTCTATTTATTTTAAATTAAAACTTTTAGTAAATACTTTTTTAATTCATTTTAAAAAAAAATTAATTGGCTATGTTGTAATGTTGGCTACATGTCGCTTAGTATTTTTTTTCATTCCACCAGCGATGTAAATCTAATCCTCGATTTTTTTTTTTTACTGACAATTCTTGTCTTGTAATTTGTTGATAATAATAAATTGAACTTTTATTTTAATAAAAGTTATGAATCAAAGTACTTGGAACACTTTTTCCTCTTATTTATTTGACCAATTAGCGCTTTCACCCTCTAACAGGAATTTTCAGACAAGTCTGTCATGCATTTCGTAAGTAAATAACGTCTATGTTCACGAAATATCTCAAATTTGAGTGCTTAGCCGAGAAATCTAAAAATGTTATGCAATAGTGAGAATTATTGCGAATAAATCAGGTGGGTAAATAATAATTTTAATTAAATGATATAGATTATTTGCAAACCGGAACAATAACGTGAGACGAGAACGACCAAGGAAGACGTGGCATTATCAAATAACCCAAAGTCTTAGATCTGGGCATGTAAAAAGTCAAAAGCAGACAGAACCGAAGGGCATGTATGACAAGATTTATGAATGTGGAAGAAGCTAGGAATGTATGCCAGGATAGACGTGTGTGGCGGTTTATTTGCTCTGCCTACCCATACGGGGAAATGGCGTGATGGTAGTAGTGTTTGCTTTTATTTATTTCAATTTACAATAAAGCACTACTTCTAATCACAAACAAACTAACCATCACGCCGTTTCCTCGTGAGAATAGGTAAAGAGGATAGAATGCCACATCACTCTATATTTGCATACAGATCTTGCTTCCTCTACATTCATACATCTTCTTATGCACGCACACCAATTATTCATACTTTAAACACGTCCGTTTTCAAGCATTTGTTGGATTTGGTCGTGCCATGTCTCTCTCGGTCTTCCTCTATTTCTGCATCCATCGACATTCGCATCGTAAATATTTTTAGTCGTTCTTTCGCTGTCTTTCTATTCGCTCTACATGTTTTATATGTTTTTTTTATTGTTTATTATGTTAATTATAATTAGGTTAATTGGTTTAATAACGTTTTTCTTTTTGTAATTATTTTGTTAACTTTGTTAAATAGCTAATCTTAGGCATGTTTCACATTTTGTAAAATGTTTCTCTCGGCACGGGACACCCCAGTATAGGGAACATTATATTGTATAAAAAAAAGAATACAAACAATGTAAAAGTATAAATAAATAAAAACATGTCCAAACTAACGCAGAGCTCCTTTTTTTGATTTTGTCGATAATGCTTATCTCAGCCTTACATAATGTACGGGTCTCAACATTTGCGCATCAAATGTACATAGTTTTAGCACACATTCGCCTGAGAGATCTCATTAAGACAGCATTCAGCCTACTTTCGTCCCTGTTTTTCCAAGTTCATACTTCGCTCCCATACATCAAGGTTACAATGTACTTATATTATTAGGTAATTTCAAAACATGTTTTTAAAAAACACAGTCGATTATTAAGGTCCAACATCTTCATAAAAACAAAAGTAAACAAAGACAATTAAGTCACTAATACATATTATGATGCATAGTTAGAGGGGTGATCTATTCATTGAATATATCTTTGAAGTGATTCTTCACAAAAGTGGTGGTAAATAAATCGCTCCTTATAATGCTATTTCAAACATCATAAACTTTTCTGCTCACACAAATTTAAAACTTACATTTAATCATGAAATTCACAACTATAATACACGACATGCAAAAAATCTTCACATTTCTAAATTTTGTTCCACGAAGTTCGGCAAAAGGTCTCTGGAATACATTGGTCGTATACAATTTAATAAACTGCCTGATGACCTTAAAAATGAAATGTCGAGTGGTAAATCTCAAAGACCAGAAATGAAGACCTATTTCTTGAATCTTTTTGAAAGTGATAGTTTTTAGCTCAGTTTCTGTGAATAGTCTATATATTGTGTTTTAGGTTTAAATGTTTTTCTTTTCTTTTTTTAATATTAAGTTCACAGATTGTTTGAATGTTTTTATTTTCTTCTTTAATATTAAGTTCACAGATTGTTTAAATGTTTTCTTTCCCTTTTTAATATTAAGTTCATAGATTGTTAAAATTTGTTAAAATTTTTATTGTTTAAATGTATACTATGTATTGTTACAAGAAATGTACTATTTTTTTTATGTACCGTCCCAAATGAGTTTTCTCGTACAACTCCTGGGAATATAATATCATGATATTCATGTCTTATATGTTTTATTAATAAATAAAAAAAAAAAAAATAAAAAAAAAAAAAAAAATATTTACCAAAAGCTTCTAATAAAATACAAAAATGTGATATGCATTTATAACCCTGATATACTCGAAGTGTAAAGTTCATTACTTTATTATGGATGTGGTGTGATGTGTTTTACATCGATTTACAAACTATTGATATTAATCTTGATTGATGTACAGGAAAAACCCCACTTGTACTACAGAATAAACCTACTGTGAACACGCTATACCTCATGTACATACGACTAAATGGTACCAAAATATTTCTCGTTTATTTTTTATGTATCGTAGAGTAAAAATTTTAAGTAAGACATTTATTTTTATTGGTAGATATTTTTAATTTAATTATGTATGTGTCCAGGCGGGTCAAAAATACTGTTCAGTGTTTGAAATAAACTCTGATTCCTGGACGAATGATTTCGACCCGATGACCACTCTCAGCTAAAAATCCTGATTTTTAAAATGAAGTGAAGATAACTCCACCTCGTTGTAAAGTGGTTGACGGTTTGGCCTACCATTCCTGTGGCTCTGGATACGATTACTGTCTGGGTGGATGAAATAAATATATAACGAGTTTAAAGATTTTTTTGAACCGTGATATTCATTTTTTTTCTAGACTTATGCCTGCAGCGTGAAAGTATACGTTCAAGTAACGTATGATAGAACTTTGATGTATTTTTTACAATCTAATGCAGTGCCCTTTGTACCACTTGGAGAAAGGGGGATGATGATGATAAAATTCTAAAATATAATATCACCCTAATTCTTTGCAATATTATTTCGGCACCATAATACAAATATATTGTTTTTTTACATCAAAAGTGGAAGAGATTCATTCTAATGGAAATAATCGAATGCATTCGATTACTGCGTTCATTCGAATGAAATCTTAATGCAGTTATTCATTTAAATGAATAAACAATTGAATAAATGAATTTTAAAATATCTGTTGAGTCCTTGGCTACGGACTTTTCAGGATAAGGGCACTACCTTAGGATATAATTTTTATTCATCCCGTTTAAATCCACAGTAATAACCGTAACGTCCCTCTCTATTATATACGGAATACCGGAAATAAATACCGGAAAATTGTTTAATTTTTTTGTTTTTTTTACAATAAACATAAGAGGTAAAACATAGTATTAAAAAAATAAAGGATAAATACCTAGCAATGAAATACATATTAACAGTAAAAATAGTCAAAATATAATCTCACAAAGGAATGGCCTGTTTGTGGGTATACAATAAATGTTTATGAATTTTTGCTCCTTTAATAAATAAACAGGTATAATAAATTTGAATAACATAAGAAAGAGAAAAGAAAATATTCTGTAAAAGATTATACAGTACTTTTTTATTTTATAGTAATTAAAAAAGAAATTAATAATATTTTTAAAAAACACGAAAATATTCCTTATTTTTAAAGGGCAACAAAATATATTATGGAAAAAAGTGTTAATATCTTTAGTTTGAATCTAGAATGTTGCTTTTTTTTAAATGAAATGTTATCAGTAAAAAAATTGTGGAAAATTTGTCTCTATTTGTCTAATTGTCTCTATGTTTGACTCGTTTTACAATGTGATTCATTCGATTTTTTCATTCATTCGATAATTTTTATCTCTTATTAAAAACAATTTCCCCTTAAAAAAAATTACGATTATAATATACTCAAAGTTTTAAAAATTAGAAAAAATACCGCTCGTATCGTTTTCAAAGCAATGCTGTTAAATGGAAGTGCATTTTTTGTAAACGAAAATGATTTCTTTGCCTAAAACCGAGTAGGCACTTATTTGTTAATATTGCATCTAAAATATGTTTACTGAATAAAACTCATGTCTGATGGATAATACGTAGGTAAGTATAATATCAACCTATCATGATTGCTTTTTATGTTCCTAACCTAAAATATCGTTTCTATTTCCAAACTCTTTGATCTGACAGTTTAATCCCGGGCTTTCCAGAAAATTAATGTCTCGCAACAATACAACAACGGTTTACTTTTGAATACAAAACCGACGGGTAGATAGAGATAAGGGAAAACGGAGGAAGAAGCCAAGAATACGAACCCGTATACATTACTCTTTAAGTACAATTGACAGCTGAGACAAGCAACTAGAACTCGGTTCAATTCAACTTACGGAACCTAAGGTTAAGCGGGTTAAGCCCCTCTATGGGGTTAACTCAATTTACATTATTCAAAATATAAGTGACTCAAATGACTTTTGGGCGATTCCATGAGAACTTGAACAAAAAAACTAAAAACAATTTCATTTACCGTCCCATTCATACACTGTTAAAGTTATCTACCCCTTTACAAATCGTCATGATCGTAGAACAACGACGGATGAGCGGAAAATGCGACACTGACTTTAAAATAATAATTATGGATAACTTATAAAGCGCCATTTTTGTAATATAATACCTCAAGGGCGCTTTACAAAGTGATTATATAAAGATATAAATTTAATTTTAACTTTTTAATTTAAGAAAAATAATGTACTTTTTCATATTACTTTTCCAACACATGCTAAGAATTTATTCAAATGATTTAGATAACAAGTGGGTTTTAAGTTTCTTCCGAAACATCACTTCACTCTCACAATTTCTGCTGAGAGAGCATTCCATGCCATAGGGCCTGCGACCGCAAATGCGCGTTCACTAAATTTAGTGCGCTGTTTGCGTAGAGGTTTAATAACTTTTCCTCTCGCCGTAGACGTAGCTGATCTAAGCGTGAGACGCCTGTCAGCTAGTCCATCTGGAATGCAGAGTTCCCTTAGATATTCTGGAGCTGAGTTGTGCAGTGACTTATACATAAGCCGACAGAGTTTGTATTCCACCCTCTGTGGAAAACGTAGCCAGTGCAATTCGCGAAATAGTGGAGTGATATGACTGAATTTAGAGATTCCAAAAATAAGTCTGGCTGCGGCATTTAATACAGCCTGCAGGCGAGTCATTTTATTCATTGGTAGACTTGCGTAGATACCATTACAATAATCGACTCTAGACACTACAAACGCATTTATTAATTGACGGGTGGCATCAACTGGCAAATTTTTGCGTATGCATTTAATCTGTCTCAGCTGGTTAAAGCATGAACTTATCGTTCTACTAATTTGAGCGTCAAGAGAAAGGTCAGAATTAAGGATGACTCCCAGTAGTTTAACGGTGGGTAAAGCGGTACTCCTTACTTTGGGTACTACCCAAAGTATCCTTAATCAAATTCTGTCGTCTGGCTGAAGCCATTCATAGTTGTTCCGTTTTAGATGGATTAAGTGTTAGTGTATTTTCAGCCATCCAGTTTCCTATTTTCTCAATGCATCCATTAATCAAATCAACAAGCACATTTCTCTCGCTCGGTTTACAATAAAAATAAATCTGCGTATCATCTGCACAGCAGTGAGACCACAATCCACATTCTTTGATAATATTCTCTATATCTTTGGTGTACAGGAGATTTTATTTATTTATTGTGGATAACTTATATAGCGCCATTTTCGTAATAAAATACCTCAAGGGCGCTTTACATGGTGATTCTACTGTTAAGTTAATTTAATTGAAGCTTTAAATTTGTAATTTGATTAAAATAATTTATTTTGTTGTCACGTGCTACGGATTTATTCAAATGATTTAGAGAACAAGTGGGTTTTAAGTTTTTTCCGAAACATCACTTCACTTTCACAGCCTCGCACCTCTGCTGGGAGAGCATTCCATGCCATAGGGCCTGCGACCGCAAATGCGCGCTCACCAAATTTAGTGCGCTGTTTACGTAGAGGTGTAATAACTTTTCCTCTCGCCGTAGACGTAGCTGATCTAAGCGTGAGACGCCTGTCAGCTAGTTCATCTGGAATGCATAGTTCCCTTAGATATTCCGGAGCCGAGTTGTGCAGTGACTTATACATAAGCCAACAGAGTTTGTATTCGACCCTCTGTGGAAAACGTAGCCAGTGTAGTTCCCGAAGTAGTGGAGTGATATGACTGAACTTAGAGATTCCGAAAATAAGTCTCGCTGCGGCATTCAATACAGATTGTAGGCGAGTCATTTTGTTCATTGGTAGACCTGCATAGATACCATTACAATAATCGACTCTAGACACTACAAACGCATTTATTAATTGACGGGCGGCATCAACCGGCAAATTTTTGCGTATGCATTTAATTTGTCTCAGCTGGTAGAAGCATGAACTTATCGTTCTACTAATTTGAGCGTCAAGAGATAGGTCAGAATTGAGTAAAACTCCCAGTAGTTTAACGGTGGGTAAAACGGCACTCCCTACATTGGGTAGAGCCGTATCCTGGATCAAATTCTGTCGTCTGGCTGAAGCCACCCACAGTTGTTCAGTTTTTGATGGGTTTAATGTTAGTCTGTTTTCAGCCATCCAGTTTCCTATTTTCTTGATGCATCCATCAATTAAATTGACAAGCACACTTCTCTCGCCTGGTTTGCAATAAAAATAAATCTGCGTATCATCTGCATAGCAGTGCGACCACAATCCACATTCTTTGATAATGTTCTCTATATCTTTAGTGTAAAGGAGATAGAGAAGTGGTCCGAGTACTGACCCTTGAGGCACTCCTGTAGACACCCGAAAGTTGGTTGAGCTTTTACCCTGGAACACGACTGCATATTCTCTTTTATTAAGATATGAACTGAACCACATATGTGCCTGATCACGGATACCATAAGTTTTCTCCAGACGTTCAAGCAAAATATTATGGTCTACAGTATCAAATGCAGCACTCATGTCCAGAAGAGCCATCAACACCAGATTACCAGAGTCCACCGACGTTATAATGTCAGACAGTACTCTTATCACTCCCGTCTCCGTGGAATGAAAACGTCGGTATGCCGATTGCCTTACCGAAAATAAAGAATTCCGCTCGATATAGTTAACGAGCCTGTGAGAAACTATTTTTTCTAGTATTTTTGATACGATGGGAAGATTTGAAATAGGGCGAAAACTGGAAAGATCTTCCACATCTAGTTGGGAATTTTTTAAAAGTGGAGTTACATTTGCTTTTTTTATGGCTCTCGGAACAATGCTGCGCTCCATGGATGTATTAAATAAATCTGTTAAAAATGGAGCTAATACGTTAATGCATTTTTTCAAAAGCCATGTTGGCATCGGATCTAATATACATTGTTTGTTGGGTAATGCCGCAACAATTTTTTTAACCTCATTTATAGACGTTGGTTCAAATTTACTGAATTTTTGAAGGGCATTATCTAAAATTACAGGTTTTTTCGCTGAACTACACGCCAGTCTGATTTTTTCGACTTTATTTGTAAAAAAGTCGGCAAAATCAGTGGCAGTAGCGCTTGTGTTAGATGTCTCTGCTATACAGTCACCACGAACAGATTGAAGGCTTCGCCAGAGTTGTTTTGGAGACTTTTTCTGTTCAGTGATTTTTGTACACCAGAAACTAGATTTTATTTCTTTTATAAATGTCCTATAAGAGGCTTGCATATCTAACCATATTGATCGGTCCAAAGTTGACAGTGTGTTTCTGTATTTGCGTTCTAGACGTCTTAGCTCTTTCTTTTTGAGTCGACAATTTTCGTCAAACCATGCATCAGATTTCCTTTTTCGAATAGTTTTCGTAGTAAATGGTGCATGTTTGTCTATCAGGTTAGATAGTACCTCATTGTACAACCCAACCAATTGATCGACGTCGTTTGAGCGACGGTCAATGTCCGGACCAATCAACGATGTCAGAAGTTCGGATTTAAAATGTTCTAAATTTAATTTTCTCCATGGCCTTGATGCGAGTGTTTTGTAAGTTGGTGTTGGTTTTTGGATATTAATTTTACAGTGCACTAATCTGTGGTCTGAAAGTCCGATGTCTGTTACAAAAACTGTGATTTTTTTATCACAATTCCGTCGTATTATAACATCAAGTGTACCTCCCGCATCATGTGTAGGGGTATTTACTTCTTGTGAACAATCGAAATCACTTAAAAGTGCATTAAAACGAACCGATTCTGAATCCGTCCATCCGGAGATAGAGGAGTAGTCCGAGTACTGATCTTTGGAGTACTCCAGTAGACACCTTAAAGTTTTATTTTAATAAGACTTTATTTTATATTTAATCTTGAAAAAGTTATAAAAATGCTTTATATCCTAGTTTTTAAAAATAAATTAAAAGTTTAAAGCATCAACTTTGTAGTCAAACATTTTATTGATAAGAATAAACATCTTTTCCTCCCCCCCCTACCCATTCTCCAGCATACTCATTTTTTAGTGCATGTTCGGACACGGTGGCGTTTGCATTTCTTTTACCTCTGCCTGTAAATTATGTAATTTGTCTTGAATACTATGTGTACTACGGTGATAGTTAAGGTGAAAGCGCATTTCAGTATTTGCATATTGGTGTAGTGAGTTTCCTGATGAAGAGACGGATACGTCTCGAAACCGATAGACACAAAAAGTCGGTATTTGACTATATACTTATGTTTACTGGCATTAGTTAATATTTAACCAACGCAAGAGTCAAATGATACACTTTTGTAATTATAAAGTTGTGTCAAAAATATATTTTAGCGGCTTTCATGTTAAGTTAAAGAAATAAAAAACATTCATAAAAACAGTTAACAACACGATCATTGAAAACAAAAAATATTGATAAGTTCAACATATGAAAACAGAGATTGAAAACATTTTAGTGGAGGAATATGGGAGTCTCGGCATTTACAGGGATCATGCTCTGCTATCGGCTGGTTTAAGTAGCCATACTACAGCCATAAACATTGTGTTAACACTTGTGTGTCTGTGGTGTAACGCGTGTCTTCAAAGGATACAAGAATTAATATATCTCTTTTATTTATTAAAATTATGAAGTTTTATTTTTAATAATCTTTTAATGAACATTTTTACACCGGGCAAACAGGTTATAAAAAATATGCAGGTTTTAGTACAAAAATATTTATCTTTTCTATGCGAAAAATAATTATACGAATGAAAGTGATGCCAATGCTACAACAAATTTGTTTTTTTTTTTTTAAAAAGAGCAGGAGAATAAAACGGAAGAAAGAGACGTTGTTCTCTCGATCCGGTGTTTGTGTGAAAGAGACAAAAACAAAATAAGAATTCATTCAATCAGTCGGTTATTAGCAGTGAGCAGGAGTGCACGATAATTAAATAACTGGCGTTTAAATGATTTAAAATTTATTTTGCTATAAAACACCTAAATAATATTATAATTTTTATAAATTACGTAAAAGGAATTATTTAACTGCATGATTCTATGTTTTTTTTAAATGTTTGAACTTCAGAATATTGAAAAAAAAAATTAGCACAGCCTTTTAAGAGTAAACTTTTATTTTGAACTAAAAAGTAATGTTTGTGTTTTTTTTACAGGAATAATCCGTTAAACCTCTATTTAGAGGCTTGTCAGCAAGTAGGATAGAGGGGATATGGAAGGAGGTAATGAAAAATAAACCAAAACACTCGACCAATTGAGAAAAAAAAAAATCTTGAATTTTTTTACTTGTAACTGGCAGGAATCGAACCCGCGACGCCAGTTTCATCGTTGGCCGTCTTACCAACTGCGCTACGGTGCCTGTAGTTTGGTATTTTTAGAAAACATTTTCTTTGTAAATATGACTGTTATTACCGTTTCTATGAAATAACCCTTTAATCTTTTCTCGACTTAAGCCCGGATTAAAACTTGTAATCAGTTAATAAAGTTTTTCAGTCTTTTTTTAAGTTGGGCTCAGAAAACGTCTCGCGCGAAATTGGATTAACTTCATGACAACGGATTTGAGTAAAAAGAATCCCTTCCGAATTTCAAATTGTAAAACATGAAAGAATTAATTTAAGTTTCGAACAATGGAATTATTTTGATGGTAAGTGAGTAGGAAAAGGAAATGGTTTTCCAATTAAGAGTCCATTAAAACGTTTTATAAATTGAAAACTCACCATATCTGGCCTGGAGTATGATGACAGTAAGTGCGAGCAGTGCCTCTCTGAGAGGTGCCATCTCCCTCGCACTTACACCACGTGACAGCGGAGCGCCAAATTCACCTCATGTTTACTTCCATTAAACTTTTTTATTTCACGAAATTAAACAGATTCCGCCGTTTTATATCCCTTTTAAACACATTTAAACTATAACCAATATTATCCCCAATGATATTTAAACAACACACGCTTTGTTCTGCTTTTGATCTGAAACAAAATAAAACATAAGTTGTAAACATACGATCAAAAATTAAAGGTATAGGTAAGTATTTTATAACAAAATAAATATTTACATAACTACTCCTACTTCTATAATCACGCCATTGCCCCAGACGAGTAGGTTAAGAGAATGGATCGCCACTCTCGTCAATCCTGACATACATTCCTGGCTTCTTACACACATTCATACATCTTATCATATATATGTGTCTACTTTTGACATGACCAGACTTTGAGAGATTTTGGTTTATCTGATCCTTCCACGTCTTTCTTTGTCATCTTTGCCCCACGTTACCATTCATTTTCATAAAATATCTGTTTTACCAATCAATTGAATAATATATACATATAGTTGGATAATTTATAAAGCGCCATTTTTGTGAAAATCGCCTCAAGGGCGCTGTACAATTAATAAATATCCAGTACGTCTTGCAGCTACAGAGCGCATGGACGGTTGGGATTCTAGTTCCTCGTTTTCAATTAAGATCAATCAAAAATTATAACAGAAAGGAGCTAGATTACAGGACGTCTTGCAGCTACAGAGCGCATAGACAGTTAGAAATTTAGCCCCCATTTACGCATTTTAAAAATTGACAAATAATTTAGTGTATTAAAAAATAATAATAAAATTAATAATAAAAAGGAGCAAGATAACAACACGCCTTGCAGCTACTAAGCGCATAGACGATTGGAATTCTAGACCCCGTTTACAAAATGTTGGTATTTTAAAGTTGATATATGAAAGCTAGATAACCAATCATCGTGCAGCTACAAAGCGCATGGACGAGAGGAATTCCAGCAAAGTTAAAACCATATCAATAAATTTATAAAAAATAGATTATAGTAGTAAATTGGTCAAGTGTTCATATGCCAAGAAGTAAGCAGTAAAAAACTAAATAAATCAAACACTGTTTCAACTCCATGGGAGATAAGGGAGATAGATGTCCGAAGAGAAGCGTTTGTAGATAGTAGGTAGATACCGTCGCCATGTGGCCCACTGGCTGGTAGATAGTTTCTGGAAACGCACTTGTGTAGTACTATTATACCTTTTGTTCCAATGACTTGGTGTCCATTTTGGTCCGTATTATTTCGTTTTTGAATTGTATACGATAATTTCGTAGGTATACTTGAAAAAAAACTTATTTTTTTATTTATTTATGACAAAATACAAGGTTTTTAAACTTTAAATATTACATTTTATTACATATTTTATTAGTACGAAATATTCCCAATCAGCAAAAGTGCTGGTATGTGCACGGGCTGTAAGAATTGTTTTATTTGGGTGTTTTTTAAGTACGTACATGTTTTGTATATTTTTTAGATCATTAGAAAGTGAATTGTAAAAATTTATTGCTGCATACAAAAAATTGTTTCTTTTTCTGTTGGTTCTAGGTTGTTCGCAAGTAAAATTATTTGATGCTCTTGTATTTATTTTAGGTATGTTGTAGTTAAAATTAAATTAAATATTTTTCTTTATTTTATTCTTTTTCATCTTAAATATCTTTTTTTTTTTTCTGTGTAGATCAATTCCTCTAGATTGAGCATTTTTATTATCCTATATAATTCTGTATTTCTAGTATATTTATTAAAACTAAATATTTCTTTAAGTGCTTTATTCAAATCCCTGTTATGAGAATTCAAGCATTTTTTTTTCAATTTTTTTATTTTATATCTTATTTAATTAAAGTAAGGTATTAAGTGCTCATTTTAGAACTTTTTTTTAATTTTAACGTTTCTTAATTTATATTAAGTCAATATTAAGTCATTTAAAGCTTTTTGCCTGAATAAAATACCCGGTATACGACTTAACCTTAAATTTATTTTTAAAACTACAGATATATGAAATTAAATATGACTTAATGTATTTTGCCAATTTGTAAAGCGTTAAAAAAACTTTACATAACTGCATCATTAAGTCAAATCTGCATATTTTTGAGTTAACGTGTTTTGCCAGTATACCCACGATTTGTCGCAAATAAAGTACATTTTTTTATATAACATATGGAGTTCGAAAAAATAGCAGTGATTTCCTTACATTCGCTATGATAATTATGAATGTATGACTGAAATGTCTATTTTTGTATTTATTTAAACACGGTTTATAGAATGCAATACAATATTTAAACATAATATGAGGGCGGTATTGCCTTAAGGCAGTATTTTCCATCATAACACATTGTTATTTTTTATATTTTCTTCATTTGAAATCTAAAGTCGTTAATGGTTATAACCGTAATATTATAATATAATTATTGATACTTACCACTAGATTTAAAAAGATTTTAAACTTTTAATTAACAATAAACGTAATGCATCATAAATAAAATTATATTAATACAATAACAGAATTCGGAGAACAAAAAATAAATGTTTATATGTACATATTTACCTTTATAAATTTAAAATAAAAAAATATATATATATTGTATTTACCCATCATTACTAACCCACGACGACAATGCCTGCATGCTGTCGCTGATTTCTCTATTGAATTTATTATTATTCAAGTTGAATATATCACTCGCATTGGCTCCAATAATGTTATTATACAATTTGCAAATTCGATGTTTGCATGATTTTTTTCTGCACTAGTATTAACGTTGGCACAGCAAAATAATTTGGTGTGACGGATACGTGTAAGAGGTACATGAAAATTAATTAAACTAACTAAATTAGGGCACTCAGTAATGCCATTTAAAAGCTTTAATAAAAATATTAAACTAGCAATCTGTCAATATTGTGCATCTTTTTTGGGTGATACCGTGTATGTTGGATTTGATCCAACAAATCATCAAATCCAACATACACGGTATCACCCAAAAAGATACATAATATTGATAACAGTGACCGTGAAAACCTTCGCACCTATTTAGCAATCTGTCGTCTATTATATTAAATAAAATTACACCCAATGGAATAATAAATTAATACGAGTAGTGCACTTGCCAAACACAGAGCCTGGCTCTTTTATGGCAAGTTCAACCTGATTTGTTAATTATTTTTCTTTTGTGTATATTTTGGAGTTAAAGAAAGCTTTTTTTAAATATTTAAAGGTTACATTATTAATTTTTTAATAAAATTTAGATTTAATTTAATAAAAAGTGAAATTGGGTTTTTAAATTAAGGTAAAAAATAAAAACTTATAGGTACTAAGTGTGAGGTGAGGAGAGCGTAAATGTGGAAAGAAAACATGAAGAGGGAAGGGTAAACTTGAATAATGTCTTTTTTTAAAGTAAAAACTTTTTCCTAAAAATATTGCTTTTTATATAACTATTGTGTTTTTGTTAAGTAAAAAAATACATTTCTACTGTTGTTAATAAGACTTCTTAACGTTGTAGACAGTCAAAGTAACTTATATTAATATAATCATTTTATGTGTATAAATTAAGATAAACATACGTTTTTTTTTTTAAATAGTAATATTTTGATTTAGTTATAACTGTACTTAGTTATAAGGCTTAAACAAAATTTTAAACTTTTATTTCTTTTTCGACAAACTACAACGTTTAAAATCAAATGGGAATCTTATTAGTGTTAGTTTTGTGTAGTTCCACTTATAATAATATTGATCCTTGTCATTTACACTTTCAGTATTCTAGATAGAATGGAATCCTTTCATGTTCCATAATGTTTATTCTGTCAAACAAACACTTCAGCATTACACCTAACCCTGGGGCATTTTTACCATTCCTCCCTGACAAAAAATGAATTCCATTAACCCCTATTTACTCAGGCATATTTTGACGCCTTTAAGTGCCCCTTTACCCTACCTCGCATACGGTGAGCTTTCACACCTCGACTGTATACAGATCATATCAACATGTGACTTAGAAAGTGCATTGTCAAACGCATTGATGGATCGGTAAATATGATTTGATAAAAATCTTTGAGAATTCACGTACTCTGTATGCCGCATGCAACGTAAAATGCTTTTTATTATTTTTTATCACAAAGTCATTCTGCTCAATCTTTTTACTTAAACCAAACTGCCGAACGAAACCAAAAATTTAATACTGTGGCAGTTATGTCTAATTAAAATTTGTCCTAAGTTGTTGGAACGAAGAACTTTATTCTTTTTTTTTTGACGCCTTTGCCCGTCATGCATAATGCTTCAGGTTTATTCCACGGTCGGGTCATATTAAATATCCATTCCAAATATCTGTAAAAAGTATCAAAAGTATGTATTTTGCAATACGAAAATCGATTTTATAGTACGGAATTGTGGGATGCGGAGGATGCCATAAATCAAATTTACATGCTTCGTTAATTTCACAACAAACATAATTAATTACAAAATTTTAATACCTAGAACGTATTTATCTATTTAAAGAATTTTGTGCAAATACAGTAGAAGAAATATTTCAACAAGAATCTATTAAACAAGTTATAAAGAGAAAAAATGTCATAGGTAACCAAATTTTAGAAGTTGATTGATTTTTGTAATTAAGTATAATCGTATGAATACTTTTGTAAATGTTTTTATATAAATATTAATGTAAAATAAATGTTTTACTTTTACGATTACATAGTAAAAAGTTGTTTTTACAGTAAAATATTTCAAAGTCTCTGGACTGCCAACTGAAACGTAGGATTGATCACATTTCTTTGATGTCCTACCTTATTGCCATCAAAAGTATGAAACAATATCATTCTCTTCAAACACATTTATTATTACAATCATATTCTTATTTTTCAATACTTTTACATGTATTTCTTTTTATCTAAAAACAATATTATCCTAAAACAAGAACTATTTTTTAACCGCGGACACCTGTTGTATATAATTGGATTAGTTTTCTGATTACTCGCTTGTACTTTATTACGAAGTATATTGGTACTTTCATATTAACTTTCATCCAACAATTGGGCATAGTATTCCTACAGAAAAGATTAGGTACAGTATTTTACTGTGGGTAGCATTCTAGAGGGTAGGGTTTGTATTAAAAAGGTCCGGTAGTCCCCGAATCGACATTGGCCATTGTAACCTATCGAGAAATGTGTCTGAATTCTGAATAGCGGTTTCTATTTGACTGGGTTTAGGGCTGACTACA